>NC_141940.1:101685352-101996899 GCF_057802395.1 Ceratotherium simum simum | reverse complement strand
TAAATATGTTATGTTAATCCCCTTGTATGGGTTTCTGTTTCATTACTCTATTAAGAAAGTGATTAATGAAGGTAATGTTTAAGTCCAGCTTTTATTGAAATTATCACAGAAAGGTAAATTAGTGGAATTTATCTCCAGCCAGGTGATTCTAATGAACATCTAGGGTTGAAAATGACTGTGCTGGTTTTCAGGACTGAGGCATAATTTTTACTTCAGCCCTTGAGTGCTCACAAGCGGCAAACATTTGGGTAGCTGAGTGCGGGGAGCATGGCCATAGAGAATTAACATGAACCAGATGATGGAGACAGCATGGAGGCAGGTTTATGATGCATAAAAATGTTTTACCCTATTATTTGTAAACTAATAATGCTACATAAGTAGTAAATTATCTATTAAATAGTAACTTTGACCTCGTACAATTAGAGACTTTTAAATATAATTTTATTTATGAATAATAAACTATATCATGTATCAGACAGTAGAGGTATTACTATAATGAATCCTAATGATGGAGGAAGTGATATTAGCTCCAATTTACAGATGGGGAAACAAAGGTTTACCTGGGTCACAAGGCAATCTAGGGGAGGCAGGAAAGTGGGAATCAGGTGGTTTGGCCCTGGGGCCTGCTTTGCCCTCACGCTATACTGCCTGTACTAACGTTAATTTTTTAGAGATGACTTTTATATCTACTCCTCATTTCATTTATGTCAGTGATTATCAAGATGGAACAACAGAAGAAGAAAAAAGGTCATTTAGTGGGATTTTATAGAGATTGTCATTAATAGATAATTTTACTCTTTTTTCTCACCAAAATGAAACGTACAGTTGTTACTACTGAGACAATCATTCGTGGCATGAAGTTTACATTAATGAAAGAAACTACAATATACTTTGAGACCTAGTTCCCCTCAAACATATGGTGACAAGGTAAAATGAAGGACCAGATATTTTAAATATTTATGGTGTTTCACTAAATGTAGGAATCAGAAAACATGATATATCGTAGGCCAAATAAAAGCAAATATTGCTTTAAAACAGAAAAGCGATATCGATTTTTTTAAAAGCAAAGTTTCAGTAATGCATGTACAAACATATGTAAAGACTTTTTGTTGTACAGCAGTAATGAATGGGCCGTATGAAGCACATTAGTATTTTTCAACTCTCAAAGCTTGTAACATTTATCAAAGCCCAAGGAATGCCCTGTGAAATACAAGGTTTAAAACTGAGAATCCAATAAAAACAATGACCCCAAATGTGTAAGACTTTCACCATCACTTTCACCTCTACCCTACCATCTTTCCCACCACTACTCCCGCCACCATTGTCTGCCAGTTCCCATTCCAAGTTCTGAATGTGTACCCTCAGCATCTGTGCAGCTGGTTAATCCCTCCTACCCTCCTGCACCTCCTTGCCTCAGTAAGAACATCCTCTTTCCTCCAAGTCCTAACCATATCTTAATAGACCCAGCTGCAAAGCCTGAGACTGGACAGTGGTCTTTTGTCTATAAATCCTTGGCACTAGTATAGTAGTTTCCATTGGAGAATGAAGTGAGGCAAGGGTCTAACAGAATCATATAAAGAGGCTTTTTTTCCCTAAAACTAATGTGTCCATCCTCCTCTTTACAGCACCACCACTCCCACCAATCGGTACACTGACATCCTGGCCAGGGGAGAAACCAAGGAGAACAGGTTATGTACATTTATCAAAAGTTCCCACTAATTCTCATAGTTGCCTTTATATTACACCCTGCAACCTGGTCTTGGAGGCTGCAGTTTGTAGTCTACAATCTCACAATAAATATTTTAGAAAAAGCTCACCTGCAAAGTTCCCCATCCAACAACTAGAAATGAAAGAAAATTTTCAACCCTCTCTCAAAATTAAATGTGTGTTAATATTTGCCCACTGACTGGAATGTGAAAAAGAGTATTGTGTTTAAAAAGGATTCTGTGAAACAAAAATGCACTATTATTTTCAAAGTCCTGATCTATTTTATTCCTCTATCCATATAGCTCAACAACAATTTAATTATTGATATTCTTCAACTATCCAGAGTAAGATTAAAGCTCAAAATGCAAACAAATTCATTTCCATTTTGAAAGCATAAATTCAAAATAGTAACAGTAACATAATAAAGAAGCCACACGGCTGGATGCAAAAGATTCTTGCGGCAAGTACATCATGGCAACCCTCAATTCACTCTTCCTGATTAAACACTTACAAAGGGGATGAAGAAAATTGCAGATGTCATCATAAACCAAGGACAACCACTGAACACAATGATTGGAAGACTGTTTAAATTATCTCTAGTAAGAATGGGGAATGTTGACACTCTGAGATCATATTCACTTACATGGCAATAGAAGCCCACCCTCAACTTCAAAAATTATGTCATTATGTCACATCTGGCACAGTGCCTGGCACATACTGGACACATGATAAATATTTCTTGAATGAATAAGTGGTATCACTTAATTATCAATCAAATATAAAAAGACATAGTAAAAAAATACATTCTCCCAATCAGAAATATCAGAATTAAGATTATAAAAATGTCAACTTCCATTAAATCTGCTCCTGCTGAGACAGCCTATTAATTTAATTTGAATAATGTTTTAGTCATAAATCAGAACGTCATCATTTTACCTTTTGTCAGCTCTGGGCACATTGTCTCTCACATGCCTAGCTCAGGATCTTTCCATTCGCTTCCTTTAGCCCCAGCTATCTGCGTGGCTTGTTCCCTCCCTTCACTTAGGGCTCTCCTAACGGACCATGTACATACAATAACACACACAATGTTTCACTCTCTAAATCTATTCCTTGCCTTTTTCTCCTTTTGATCAATTAATGTCATCTGATACGATATATATATTTTTTAATTGTCTGTCTTCCCCCACTAAGAATGCAAGCTCACTAAGAGAGAGAGTTAGTTGGCTTTGTTCACTGATATTTCCCTGGTATCTAAAACAGCACTGGGCACATAGCAGATAATTGTTAGTTAGATGGATGAATGAATGATTAAACTTAATTTTATAATTATCATTATTTATCTTTCTGAAAAAGCATTGTTCTAAAAAATGCTACTTTCTACTCTCATTTCTATGAATTCTAGAGATTTGGCTTTCCTGTTTATAATTTAAACCATACGAGTCACGTACTTTATCTTATTGGAACAGGGAGTGTCCACATTTTAACTGCACATTATTTACAGAAAAAATTATTATGGCCATATCCACTAGAACATAATCAAATTACTGTATGTTAATAATTGTTGCTTATTAGTCCAATAAATAATTGTCAATACTCTTATACTTGCTACTCCATTAATCACCCACAGAAGATGACATCAATAATTGAGGATTGCATAAGACATAACCAGCATCGTTTTTGGAGCTTCTAAGACAGTTAAAATGTTTGGCCCACCTCACTTGATAAAAAAACAGGAAGAGAAGATGTTGAAAGTAGAGGTCAACAAGAAAGGAGTACGGATTTATACTATTTTATAATTATTTCAACTAGATCAGTACTTCTCAATCTTAAATGTGCTTAGGAATCACCTGGGATCTTGTTAAATTGCAGATTCTGATTCTGTAGATCAGGGTGAGGACTGAGATTCTGCATTTTTAACAAGTTCTCAGGTCATGTTGTTGCTGCTGGTCCTTGAACCACCTTGATCTGCAAGGAATTCTCATTTTAACATTATTAGAAGAATAAAAAAATGAATTAACGAAACTGTGATATAAAATCACAAGTAAGAGTTTGAGATTATGCATTGTTAAAATGTTCATCGCAACAAATTCATGTGGCAGATTGGAACTACCTAAAGAAATTAATTCATTTGTCCATCCATTCATTCATATATTCACATATGCACTATGTTAGCTCACTTGGGAGAAAACAACCTACCCATTTGTTGAGCACCTCCTTTGCTCTATTCACTCTCACATATGTTACCTCATTTCAAGATTGGAACAGACATTTGAAAAAAAAGATGAGCCAGATTTGTTAGACATTTTTCTCTCCAGTCAAAGTGTTGATGGTGATTCACAATTACTTCCCATGTTATGGCTTATATTTTCACCCAGATACTATTCCTATCTCTCCTCCTGCTGATGTAAACCAGAACGTAACTTCTCTTGGCCTCTTTACCAACTTGCTTTCATTATTTTCCCTTACCATCACAAAGGTTTTCGTTTCCCCCTGCATGTCCTAACCACAATTATCAGAGAAGTTGATGGAACTCGCTGTGCTTATCTTTATGAGTCCTTGTAGAAATGTCAGTAAATCTCTTTTGCTCTCTGCAGGTTGCATTTTTCAATCAAATTAATTAGTTTATTCATAGAGAGGAAAATCTTCTGTTGTCCCTATGCCAATTGTCTTCTTGTACTTCCACAGTTGGAAATTTTGTCTTTTTCTTCTCTCTCCCTCACCTCCCACCACCCGAAGGGTATTCTGCAGCATAAAATGAAACAAAACAAAAATCATTTCGCCTACTCTTCTTAAGGTTTCCAACTTGAGCATGTCAACAGACATTGTTTTGCTTTAATTATTTTACTCTAATTACGCAATCAGTGGCACTTAGATCTTTCAGTTCAATCTCATAAACACTGTTAAGGATTTGTAATTGACCAAGAGCAGCATGTTTGTGCCAAAATAGTTTGTGGCTAGAGATATCTTAACAAACTTTTTTATTGCATTGGCTTTCACTTCATCATCAATTCACATCCATGAAGGTATCAGAATTGGAGAGGAAAGAAATTAATAAGGAAAGAATCACATGAGAATGGAACAAAAAGAGGAATAGAGAAGGGAGAAGCATCTGGAAGTTTATTGTTTTTACTGACGCTCCTTTGTAAGCATACTTCAAATGTTTCAGTTGTAAAATTATAACTTCAAATGTAATTTTAATCACCCTGCTCATGTTCCCTTACCCCTAAAGAAAACATCCACAAACATACCCTTTGGGAAAAAAATGAGTGAGGCAATTAGAACAAGCTGGAGAAAAAAGGAGTAAAATATATATGAGGCAAAGTTATATAGTATGGTTAAAATCATTAACCCCTGGCTAATCATCTTATTTATAATGATGATCATTCTTTACATTTTGTAATAGTTTTGCATTCACAAACTACTTTTTCATACCCAATCTCAGCCAATATCTTTTAGAGGTGTGCCAGACACACTGAACTACTGCTGTTTCATAAATCAGTAACTGAGGATCATAGAGGGGAAGTATGTTACCCAGGTCACACAAATAGGTGTTTGAGAAAGTGAGACCTTATCCCTGAGGCAAATTAGAGTAGATTTAGGATAAGGTGAAAATAAGAGCATTTTCTTACCTCTATATTTTTTAAATTTTTTGTTTTGTTTGATAATTGTTAATGGTTTGTGGGATAAATAGTATTTCCTGGATGCAACCTGTATAAAGGTAGCATCTACATGTATAAGGCAAGGATGTCTATTTCCAAAGCAAAAAGCATCTTAACTGTTAGAAAAGCAAAAAAGGAACTAAAATAAATACAGCAGGAATGGTTTATAAGTTAACTATTGGGCTAAGACAATAGAATACACTCATATCACAACTACCACCTGGCATAAGACACTAGCATCTCTGGCCCGGGCTACTGCACTGATCTTATAACTGGCCTCTCTTATTCCAGTGGCATTGCTGATATTTTCTTTACCTGTCTCTCCTCTACTGAAATCCTTCTGACGGCTTTTTCTTGCACTTAGGCTAGAACTCAAAGCCCTTATCATTTACCCTGACTGTCACTGTCATCCATGACGTGACCCCTACCTATATTTCAACCCCACCTCATACCTCAGCTATCTAAACTTCCCTCCTGTAGCTCTCCACTCACGCTGGCCTTTTGGTTCCTCTAACAAGCCAACTCAAGTCCCTATTTTAAGGCCTTTGCCTTGGCTGTTCTCTCTGCCTGAAATGTTCTTCCTCCTGATCTACAAACAGTGGTTCCTTCTTGTCATTCAAATTTCAAATTAAATGGTACCATTCCAGAAACATCTCTGGATCACAAAGGCTCAAGTAGCCCCTCAAACACTTTCTATCACATTACCTTTTAATCTCTTCAGAAAAGTTATTCCTATCTGATCTTTTTCTTGTGTTCTTTTTTTATTGGATGTCAGCCTCTCTAGAGTATACGCCTCATGATATCTGGGAGCTTACCTCTTGTGACCACTACTATGTCCCCAGTGACTTGAAATGTATCTGATATCTCGAGGCACTGCATTAATATTTGTTAATATTTGTGTGTGTATGTATGTATACGTGTGTGTGTGTGCATATATACTGTTGTATATATATCGCAATGAATACACATCAAATCTAATTTGATTATTGCTGGTAGATAACACTTATAATTGTCAAATGTAAATATACAATGTAAAGGTAGAACGAACGAAGGAGAAGACAGTGGTGCCACTATGGGAAAGGCAGTAAAGGAGGAGGCTGGATTTTAAAGACTTCCATATTTTGTCTGAGCTTCCTTTGTTTAAGTTGCACAGATTGGTGCAAACAGAAGTTATAACCTGAAGAATGTTGGCATATGATCACAAGTAGGAGGCTCTATAGCTTATGATTTATGAAGATAAACGAGTGGAGTAAATAAGTTGATCCTTGGGCATGAGGGGGGCAGACTCAGTAGTTATAATATGGCTTATTATAACTCTCACCTTTAGGCAAGGAAAATGTCAGCATGCATAGACTAGTATCTTCTGGTTTGGAATACCAATATTTGTGAAAAGTCTATCCTATATATGCCTTATTTATTCTTTCAAAAGGCATGATCTTAAAAATGTGTCTTCCCCCTCTCTTTTGTCACACTATAATTTAGTACTGGATTGGCAATCCTCCCAGCATATCTAATGAGTTTCTTTGGTCCTATTTTAAAGCTTTTAATCTTCATAAATAATAGCTAAGCAAACTTAAGGCACTTGGACAATTTCTTTAGCTTAATGTATTCAAATCCACAGTTGGTACTTCATTTCTTTTCATTTAAAAATAAATCTATCTTGTCTCGATAGGCTTTACATGAGTACACACACCTAACAATATAAATCAAAGCAACACATCCAGAATCATGAGATCTATTTGTTACCTTTACAAGAAATATGCCACTTCCAAAAATGTCTCAAAAATTCTTTTTTGATTAAGTCAATATATATTCTTAAAATATTTCACAACCATACCGGACTTGAATAAGGATTTCCAAACACAGATGAGAAAATTTTTCAAGAGGATTTCCATAAACATATGAGAAACTATTTAATACTCCGAGAGCTCTTCCTTCAGAAGAGAAGTTTCCTGTCAACTGTAGCTAATAGGTGATTTTATGAGCCTGGTTTCCTGTGTATACTTCTGTGCCTTCTAGATTCACATTTTAATTTTTGGACAAAACTGGAAAATATTAACTATGACAACAATTTTGGCAACTTTTAAGGTGTAGTTCTGTAAATAATGGTCCTTCTATCCTACATCTCCACTTCACTTACAAAAGTAAAAACCAAAATTTAACAGACATGAAAATCCAACCAAAATGTCCCCCGAAGAAGAGCTGCATGCTTTAGGAACAAACCGAGAAGCCTAACTCAAACAAGAAACTGCATCAAAATAACAGTCAGATCCCAAAACTTGCTATTTTTAGAAATTACAAAACAAAGACTTACTTGCTTTGTTTTTCCATGCTAGCTACCCTGAGGCATTCCCATCTTGAATTTAGGAGATTCATTTGTTCTTGTACTTCAGTTTCTTCCTCTTCTGATAATTTCCCTGTTCCAATCAGTCGACTTCCCAATTGTAGAACATTACCAACCCGTCCCTGATGGGAGGTTAAATCCATCATGTACCCCTGACAAGGAAAGAAGTTGACACTTTAGGTAAATCATTATGGTTTTGAATATTATTTTTTGCAATGTTAAGTTTGTGGCCCATTTAAACTATATTCCCAGTAAAAGTATTTTAATCTTTATTTACGAAAACCCAATACTGTTTTTAATATAAATTAAAGAAAATTATTAGCTTAGGTCGCCTCCTGCAGAAGCAGACTTTGAGCTAAGGATTTGTGTGCAAGTGACTCCACACAGGTACTGCGGTGTCTAAGTTATATCCCAGCATTGCCCTGACCCAAGGGAAGGGAGATGGGCTTTCATATCCCTGCATGAGTCATTGGCAAAATCAGATCTCAGCACCTTCAAGTGTGGTTCTCCAAGGAAGAACTTTCAATGCTGGCTGTTGGAATCCTAAGCACATGAACATTTATTTGTTTCCATCTCAAAATAAAAAGTAAATTACCAAATACAAGGATCTTACAGAGTAAATGAGATAAAAAGAGAGACTTGCCATCATGACAAGTTGTGTGTTTGGCTTCATAAATCAATGTTTTGCTTTACCTCATGAGTATGAAATTGTTCTTTGACTTCTTCTACATCATTAGAAATCTCTCCTTGTGCTTGTAATGTGTCCTCGGCTGAAAGAAGCCATGAGAGTACTTCTTCTAAAGCTGTTTGGTAACTGTCCAGGCTTACTTCAGTCTCCATCAATGAACTGCCAAATGACTTGTCTTCAGGAGCTTCCAAATGCTGAACGATAAAATAAATTGGGTGTTATACAATTAGTATCTTCGCAGACTGTTCCAGTACATTAAATGATAAATCGAATGAAATATTTAAAATGCTAGAAATGTTCACTTGCATTATCAGAGACATGAACAGCAGACACATACAATAGTAGACTACATTTTAACATCCTCACAAATATACACACAAGTTCTCAAACGGCAGTCAAAATCCACTTCAAATTAATATTTTATTAAAGCTCTTCTGGATTACTATAAAGACTGAATTAGTACATCATCTCTTCATATTGTATTTTAAATACTATGAATTTTCATCCATAGGTAATTTTTTTCAGTTCATATTTTCAATCCTTTATATATACATTATTGGTATTATATTCACATACTTTTGCAATGGCATGAAAGGGAGTGCCCCTAGGTAATGAAATACTTTTGAAAATTTACAAGTGCCCCTAGGTAATGAAATATTTTTGAAAATTTACAGATCAGAAAAGTGACCCTAGGTAATGAAATATTTTTGAAAGTTTACAGACCAGAAAAGTTATCAGTTTGAAAATAAGTGGAAGGAGGAAGGTAAAATTTTAAAAGGAATACCTCATTCACACATCTGAAATTTCTAACAGTATAATGACTTCAATGAATTAAGCCTTTATTTCCAGAAGGTCATGGCTTAAATGGCAAGATATTACCTTAGGAGAAGTAAAATGTGAAGCATTTGCTTCTGAATTTAATTAGTGGGATGTTAAGTGAGATTCTCAACAGCTGTCTTAGAACCCTAAATTTCTGCTGGAACCCCAAAGCTCAGAACAATGGGTACAAAGTGTCTATAATTCTAAAAAGAAGACCCAGGCCACCTATGAAGGAATTGCTAAGAGGGGACCACAAAACTGGTCCCACCACCCTTAATCCACTACCTAGCTCAAAGAGGAAGCAAGGATTGGAGAAATGTGGTAAGAAAAGATTCCTCTGGAGTGGATGGAGGGCTATGCATTCTCGCCAACTTCTCCCCACCTCAAGCCAAGTAATGAAGACTTCAAGAGAATCACCTGTAGAGGATAAGGTAGTTTCCAAAATGGAATATTGCCCTCTAAACCTGGCTGTGTGTCTGTAGAGATTCAGAAGCTATGGGACCAGTACTATCAAGTGACAGAAGAGACCTCTTGGGATAACCCATGTGTCTGCTGCTTTAAGCTTAGGGCAATTACCAATGGTAAAAATTTGGGCAAATAAAAATCTGCATGAATTTTTCTTTGGGTCAAGTGCACTCATGATAGGTTGCTGGGCTTCAAAAATCCTGAGAAGGACTGCACTCAAGAGAGTTTCCTGCTGAGGTAAGGGATACAAGTAAACCATTGATGTAGTTAAGCAAAGCAAAAATATTGAAGAAATATTAGAAATATTTGGAGAGAAATCTTCTGTATACGCCAAAGATAGCAAGCAAGCACTGGGCCCTAACAAACAGGGTTTTGCAAAGGAAACCAAAGGTAGTGTAGAACAACCAGAAGCTACTTGGGAGATTTCATGATCTTTCCTAAAGAAAATCCTTCCTTTTGATGGCTCTTCCCTAGCATGTCTGCCTTGAATTTCTAGTCCCCCTCAATGCTGGGCCTTATCCCACTGAGCTGCCAGCACCAACTTAATTGTGCTCTTCTGATAAAGGCGCCAATTTTGAAACTGTAATATTATAAATTTCTCCAACTATTAAATCCTTTAAGATGACAAAGCATAGTGGCAGTCTTTGGTGTGATATTTTCACCAAATGATGCACTCTTTATCTGTTTCTAGAGAACTGGCAGAAACATATCATCCTGATAAGTCAAAATGACCCAACTCTAGTATCTCAAATAAAGCGTAAGTGTCCTGAGAGGGCTATTCACATGGGCCCTCCCCAAGGTCAAGGCAGTTTCCGAAGGTCTTAGGAGTTAGACAAGTCCCATGGTGTATCCTTTCTCTCCATCAATCCATTATCTCCATAATAGTATTAATAAATACTATTAATAATAAATACTAAAGTCAGCATTAAGAGGAGAAAAGTCACAAAAAGGTAGCCTTGGAGATGCATGTAGACAGGACCACATTCATGGTTGTGCAACCTGAGCAGTTGTACATTGCCCAAGGCTCAGAAGGACCCCATCCATGCTTGTTTTATCTGCTTCCTGATATTGCCATCTTAAAATTCTTAATAATTTTATCCTTGAACTTGGGTTTTGTAAGTGAAGTCCAATGGGGTGCAAAGTATGCACATGAGCAGAGGAGATAAGTGCAATATGTGTGTCTGCCCCATTTGTATATAGTGTTTTTGATGTCAGATGAGCATAGAATTCTGGTGGACCCACGATATGTGGGAGTTCAGCAAGACTCAAAGCGAGTGCAAGGTAAGTATGTCCAAGACTAAGTGAGCCAGGGCACTAACAGCCCCATGATTTTTGTTTGAACCAGAACTTGCTTCAAACACAGAAAGAAGGCAATTCTAAGAAAACACAAACAACCACAGAACCCTATGATATCCTTTCTTACTCATATTTCTTTCCTGTATTAGCCAACCATTTATGCTGAAAGTGATGACAGAGATATAAAGAAAAAATAGGGCAACTCATGGTTCCTTTTCTTTTCAGTCCTTCCTTACTCATCAGTAAGCTGAAGGTAGAGAATATTGGTAGAATGTGCACCTATCAAGAGGTGAAATAAAAACAGCTGAGCTAGTTGTGCATTTCCACATTAAGAATGAACTATATACGCATGTACAAGCTACAAAATACAAATTGTGTAATGCCAGTGATTCCGCATGGGTTAAACGGTCTTATATTTGCATTTACAACTGCAATTGCACAATATAACAACGAGCAGTAAAACTCATGCTAATACTTTAAAATTTTAATTTTATTTATTCAGTATGATGTTAAATAGCAAATAAAAAACGTGATGGCAAGTTGAGAGAGACTATAGAATAAAGGAAACAGCTTTATATTTTAGTAATTTTAACAACACTTTCCTTCATGCTTTTTGAACAAAGAGTCCTGCGTTTCATTTTTCACTGGGCTGCACAAATTGTTTAGCCAGCCCCGTGCGTAGGTGGAAAAAAAGTGCAATCCAATCCTGGATATTTTCCCTTCTCTAGGTTATAGGTGAGAGGAGATGGGAACTTTATTATGTACAATAGACTGTGGTTGTAAAATCCTGGGAAACTTACTCAGCCCTATCATTAGCCTTAGTTTCCTCATATGCAAAATGGGAATAATACTTTCCTAATAAGTTTGTGGTAAGAATTATAAGAGAGTATATAAAGTATTTGGCAGAATGCCTGACCTTGTATGTTATAGCTGTAATTATTATTAAATTCTTACATACATAAGAACCGTTTAGAAACACAACCTACCCCAAGGTTACCTTCTTAAGTCACTGTCCAGATTGCAAAAGCCAGACAATTATTGTATAAAAAATGACCCAAAAACTTCTAAAAGCAAACATCAGTTAAATCAAACCTTTCTAAAACTTGAACCTCAATCTAGTTCCTATTTAAAAGTTCTAAAAATCATTAACAGGGCCGGCCCCGTGGCTTAGTGGTTAAGTGCGCACGCTCTGCTACTGGCGGCCCGGGTACGGACCCCGGGCACGCACCGACGCACCGCTTCTCCAGCCATGCTGAGGCCGCGTCCCACATACAGCAACTAGAAGGATGTGCAGCTATGACATACAACTTTCTACTGGGTCTTTGGGGAAGAAAAAAAAGGAGGAGGATTGGCAATAGATGTTAGCTCAGAGCCGGTCTTCCTCAGCAAAAAAAGAGGAGGATTAGCACGGATGTTAGCTCAGGGCTGATCTCCCTCACCAAAAAAAAAAAAAAAATCATTAACAATCTGGAGTTCAAATGATCTCCAAATGATAAATTGTAAACACCACAATTATTCAAGTAACACAACACCATATTTTACCATTGTACAATTTGGATTAAAAAAGTAAACACCTCATGATTTACTCATATTTACAGAGGCTCGAATTTTTGGAGAAAATTTTAAAAGGCAAATATTTATACACAGGGATATGATGTCTAGTACTTATAAATTCTGAATCTAAAAGTTTTGTCTGAGGATGTTCACAAAACAAAAACTTTGCAAAGACAGCCTTATTAAAGCTAAATTAAAACATGTATAAGCTGTGTAAAATTACATAAATAACTCAGTTAATCATTATTTATGTCCGTAAATTCAACTCTACCTATATATATGATTATTGTCAAAATTGCCAGCTAGGTTCTGAGTAATTCTTTCTTTGTCTAGATCACTATTTTTCAAATTTGTAAATCAGGATCCATCAGTGATCCATAAAATCATGTTAGTGGGTCATGAGTAGGAATATTCTATTTAAAATTAAACAGAATAAAAAATATCAGTCTATGTCATTTATATTAAGGATTAGGATTGTTTTGTGAATTTTTCTTTCAGATATGCATATCTATGCACATCTATGTATATGTATATATTTTCTGGGTCAAGATGAAAAGTTTTTTCTATAGTTCATGAAACAAAAATTGGAAATGGTTCTAGAATTTCAGTACAAGTAAACCCATGAAAGAAGAAACTTGCTTGAATTCCAAGCATCTGCACATTTTCAGCAGAACCCTCGAAACAAAACACATTCTTTATAAATCCATCTTTAACAGAGGACTTGAAAACAGAGATATATAGAGAGGCTTATGCTTTTGGTTTGAGCTTCCCAAAATATGTATTTATTTTCATAGTATTTCACATTTCACATAAGCTCGTGGCTAGTTCATACATATCATGGCATCAAAGGACATTTTCTAGAAAACTTGATCTTTGCTCTTTAGAGAAGAAGATCTATGCATAAGAAAGAGTCACCAATCATTTCATGAGTGGAGATGCCAGTATCATCAAGTGGAACTATTTTTTTTTTCCTATGCTTTGGCCTTATTTTAATTTCTGTCTTTATCACAGTAGTTTATGTTTCTCTGCAGTACCCTGGGCAAATAATGATTCAGACGAGAGGCATAACAATGGACGGATAAAACAATTTTTGTTGTTTTCAAAATTAAGAACACTAAAATTTATTCAACATTATCCACATACTTCAAAGGCTTAAGTACTGCCCTTTGGCAAGAAGGATTACTAGATATTGTCACCTATGTTCCTTGAAGATGTTGTTAACGCATAAATGCGAAAGAGTAGAGCGGGGGAAAATGAAGTAATGAGGGAAGACAAATGAGTATATGTGTTAGTTCTGCAAAGTCCAGGACAAACATCTGGAAACCCATTTCTAGTGACAGAAATTGTCATAATAAAATACAGAGTGATAGCCTTGACACTATTCCATACATCAATATTTTTTAAAACCCAGCTTACTATCCGTCTGATCTTGGGTAAGTTACTTAACCTCTCTGTGTCTCAGTTTCCTCATCTGTAAGACTAGCAAAATAAAAATATATCTCCATAATATTGTTGAAAAGATTATACAAGATGATGCATATAAAATGCTAAGCACATTCTAGTTTCCAACAAATGCTCCACGCTGCCTGTATTTGGGGACCAATGTTCATTGAAATGGCAAATGATTTTTATGAGGAAACACAGTTGAATGAGCTGTGTGTATTTTTCGAAGCATGATTTTGGCAATTCAAATTGAGATAAGTCATCAAATGGCTACATATAGGTAGTGAAATCAGCAATCCAGCAAACCACAAAGCTCTTAGAAAAATAGTTGGGACGTTTCCAGAGGGCATAATCTATCACTGAGTAGTTTTATATTTCCATTGAAACTGATCTATTTTGGCAACTTCCCCAAATTCAACCTTAAAATGTGATATGAGTTTTAACCTGGATAAAAACAGTTTCATTGTTCTTGAATGTATAAATGCCTCAAGAACATTTGAAAATTTTAACACTTAGTTCCTTTAAATGTGTCATACTTTTTTTTTTTGTGAGGAAGATCAGCCCTGTGTTAACATCTGCCAATCCTCCCACCCCCTTTTTTTTGCTGAGGAAGACTGGCCCTGGGCTAACATCCGTGCCCATCTTCCTCCACTTTATATGGGAAGCCGCCACAGCATGGCTTGTCAAGTGGTGTGTCGGTGCGCACCCAGGGTCCGAACCTGCAAACCCTGGGCCGCGGCAGCGGAGCGCATGCACTTAACCACTTGCGCCACCAGGCCGGCCCCATACTTCTTTTTTATAGAGTCTAAATAAAGGCATGGATGGTGAATTGTTTGGTGTATTCTATAATCTTTTTTATCCTTCAGTGAAAGATTATTTAAAAGCTAAAGGATTACAGAGGGATAACCAAGTGGTTCTTTTACTAAATAAAAGAAGAACAGCTCAGAGGAACCAGGATTATTATCTGGAAATATTCTCGCCACATTTCCACTTTGTTTCCTCAGAGATATAACATGTAAACCAGGGTATTATTCAAAGTAAGAAAAATGATTACAGAAGTGATTTACGAGAAATTAATCCATCATGCAACACTATACATGACAGTCAATCTAATGATACCATTAAATAGGTAATTTTTAATATTGCTTACGCCAGAAATTCAGTTCAAAGTTAGGCCCTAATGAGGATTTAGGAAAAATTATGGCCTGCTGTTATGGTGATATTAAAACCACAACCACAACAACAACAACTACATCTATAATAGCAATAACAACAGCTGCCATTATTTATTAGGCACTTAGTGTCAGTCAATTTGCTAAGCACTTAATATGCATTATATCATTTTTCAACACAATAGGTCAGGATGACAGAATAGTAGGATGAGGAAATGGGAGCAGAAAAATTAAATAACATGCCAAAGGTCACAAAGGTAATTGGCTGTTCTGGGATTTAAAACAAGCTTGTTTGGATTCCAAAACACACGTCTTTACCACAATTTGATAAATCTCTATTAATGAAGAAAACGGATTCAGAATCCATGAAATAGCACCTTCACAAAATATCCTAATATAACTTCTTAAAAATAAAATAAAAATTCATATGTAATTTACTTGTAACTATGTGTGGTGATGGATGTTAACTAGACTTATTGCAATAACCATTTCATAATATATACATATATCGAATCATTATGTTGTACACCTGAAACTAATATAATATTATATGTTAATTATATCTCAATAAAAAAATGAACAAAATTATTAGGGGAAGTTATATCCCAGGTTCGTAAAAAAAGTCATTAACCTAGCATTCTAACCCAAATCTCCTTAGTCACCTGGGAAGGATTTTAATTTCAAATAGCAACTGTCCTTTGCCAAGTATATAAGATGGGTCTATTTAAAGAAAGCTAAAAGGAAAGGTTGATAAGATGATCAAAGCCATTTCCATTCAGATCACAGTTCAGCCGATCAACTTTGCCGTTTAAAAAATTATATTTTTTCTTTTCTTCATTTCTACAAATTCAGAGTCAATGGTTTTCAAACTACTAAGAAAATGTGTGGACCTCATTATGTTGCCGAATTAGAAATCAAATGTAAAGTTCAAAATTATGCTTGCAAGTCACAGACACTGATATCACACTGAAGAAGGGGACAATGGAAAGGCAGTCACATGACATAGCCCAGGTGGTGGTACAAACTAAAGTAAGAAGTAACATCAACAAAGGGGGGGTTTGCTTTTATTTAGATTCTAGGTTGTAAAAAAGATATTCAATTAAATTAACACACTTTCGTCAAATGGGTAGTTTTTCCCCAGACACAACGGTTATCTCCACTTCCTGTGGGTAAACAGCTACTCGGATCTCCCACGGGTCTCCCATCGCCTTTCACACACATCGCTAAATTCTTTAGGTTTTCTCTGTATTTATTTTACATATGTTGTCTCCTTTCCTTGCTCCTAAAAGGGTGGTGTGGTATATTCAGAAAAACCCTCATAGTGAACCAAATAAAAGCTCCGTGAGACTCAAGTTTTGTTTATTATGTTCTCTATACTGTGTCTGACATATAGTAGAACATAATAGATACTTGTTGAATAAAATAATGAATCTCCTAGCACATGCCAGGTAAAAACTTCCCATCTTACTTTCTGTGAATATTAGGACTTTTTTTTCCTAAGGGAATTAGACGAAAGTTCCTGCATCTTTCCATGTCAGAGCAGAGAGAAGAAATAGCGTACCCCACCTCTTTTTATAGAATCTGCTGCCTTACTAAGTGCACTATTTGTTTCCCTAGTCTCTTCAAGAGAAGATCCTTTGTTTAAGGCCTTTAGCACTTGACATTTGTAAGGAAAATGCTAATGGTATTAAGCCCTGGGAAGGCTCTGGGTATATTTCATTATCAGCTACAAAGTCTGCCCTCTGCCTCAAGGCAAGTAATAACAGACCAGAGCAGTCCTCCGTCCTGTTGGTACAAGTAGACCAGAATGTGCGTGTAGAGTCAGCTGAAGACAATGGGCAGTTCTTCAATTTTATCATTGGCTCCTAACAGGAGTGATCATGCTTCAAGCTTTATATATCAGGGCCCCATTGACAATTAAAGCTTTTAATCTTAAGGTTCAGAGAATTGAGAAGAGTGCATAAGGGCCCATTGCATTTGAAAGAAACAAAAGGTGTGAAACCTTTTAACAAGTTTTTATCTCTTGTTGTACTAACATTTCTTCTTACATCTTGAAGTAAAAGACTCAAGTGAGCTACAAGCTAGGAAGAATAACTTCTGATTTAGGGAAGATACTAAAAAAAGATTTAAGGGTATATATGTATATATTATAAAATGAGGCAATGGAAAACATGCGTAGAAAAGCAAAACAGAGCCCCAAGGGAGGCTGACACAGAATATACATGTCATTATATATATATAGTTTCTAAAAAAACTTTTATTATTGAAATGACTTTTGTTTCTTCAACAACTTGATTGAAAGCTTTCCAGCAAGCAACATCCTTTACAATTTATTTCACATTCACCCCAGTTTTATTCCTAGTGGCATCACTCTAAACCACTGGTTCTCAATCAGGGGCTAATTTGCCCTCTTGGGGACATTTGACATTATCTAGAGACAGTTTTGATTGTCACTGCTGGGGGTGGAGGGTGCTACTGACGTCTAGGACATCTAGTGGGTGGAAGTCAGGAATGCTGCTAAACATTCTACAATGCACAGAGATCAGCAGCATAAGTACCACTACCACCCACGCCCCCTCCACCAACAAAAAAATGATCAGGCCCCAAATGTCAGTAGTGACACTTTGAGAAACCATGCCCTAAAACAACACAAGAACTGCATTAATGACATTTTCCCCAAATTGATTCCCTCGCCTCCATCTTTTGCTTACTTCAATTCAACTTGAGAATAGTTGCAACATTTATATTAGGCAGGTTATTCTTGTACCCAATAAACTTCAGTGATTTTACTCTAAAAGTCCCAAATTCCTATCCTATCATGTAATGGGCTCAGAAATTTTTCCTCCATTCTCTCTCTCATGACTTTGGAAACCTATAAATCCCCGATTCTCATGTTTCACCTTCCTGCTTGTTCATTTATCCTGCTACAAACATATTAAAAACAAAACAACACAAACAAAAAAGCTTCCCAAACACCTTTAAATCATATACTCCTTTAAGTTCCAGCTCAAATCTCATCTCCTGTATGACGTTTTCTGATCGTTTACAATAATGCTTTCCAATTTTGTAAATTGTTCATCTTTATCAAAATAATATTTATGAGTGTATATTCCACTTTTTTATCACTTTGCTCGATAGCAATTTTGAGGACTGACTCAATTTAGCTGCCCTACTCAGTTTTCACTCAGTCCATCAGGTATTTTTTAAAAATCTGGCTAATAAAATCTAATCTTCTACCATCTAAATCAGGATTTCTTGCAATATCAAAAGAAAATATTCTTATAATATAGATTCAAAACCTCACCGAAACATTTAATTTTAAACATTTTAAAAATATTTTAAAATTTTCTTTTCAAGTTTCTGTGTGTAGATGTGGAAGATTTTATAACTGACACACTTATGATGAGAATATTGCTAAATATCCATTTTTGAAATACTCTCTCCACAGCACAAACTTCTTACAAAATTCAGTTCCTTTCCTAATCATTGTTAGTACAGAACTTTGTCTTGCAAGGAGACATTACTGCTTTTGGAAATATCTGAGAAATAACATAGTCCTCACAGCCAGTTGCCAACACAGAAATGTTCAGCATATTTGGAACACTTGTCTTTTTGAAAAAGAAAATACACAACTAAATTTTTTCAACAACTTTGCCATGAGATAACTAGAACATTTCCGTGCAGTAAAAAAGATCTTTTGGGAAACTCTCATTTTATTGCAAAATGTTATAAGTATTCTACTTAAGACAATACAATCTATAAACCTATATGACTGTTCACATGCGTTGCAATGCATCCAGAACACCAACGATGCCAATAAACAAGGGAGGGCCCCAGTACCAACCCATCCTATTGAAGATCTCTGACTTTTCACTGAGGACATCAAGTACCATATATTATATGAAATCATGTGAAAACCTATATATTAAAAATTAGTGGGCCGGCCCGGTGGCGCAAGCGGTTAAGTGCGCGCGCTCCACTGCAGCGGCCCAGGGTTTGCCGGTTCGGATCCTGGGCGCGCACCGACGCACTGCTTGTCAAGCCATGCTGTGGCGGCGTCCCATATAAAGTAGAGGAAGATGGGCACGGATGTTAGCTCAGGGCCAATCTTCCTCAGCAAAGAAAAAGAGGAGGATTGGCATCAGATGTTCGCTCAGGGCTGACCTTCCTCACAAAAAAAAATTAAAGAAAATAAAAAAAAATTAGCAAAGTTTATGTCTTTCTTAATTTTAAATAAAAGATGCACATGAAGACACATCATAATATGTTCTTCAGGAACCCCAGTGGATCATTTTTGTACCTACTAGGTAGGTGCTCCCCACTTTGTAGAATACATTGTAATCTATAATGCTTTTTTCATCCTCTAAACTCCTAAGGAATTTATACTGAGTGTTTACTATTTATAAGCCATGGTGCAAGCACACCATTAAATTACCTAATTTAACCTTACAACATAAAGGATGATTACTGCTTATATTTTACAGGAAGGAGACTAGATTCACAGAGGTTAGAAACTTGCCCAAGGTTACACAGTTAATAAAGAGTAGAGATGCGAGTTGAACTCAGTATCTGTAATTTTAACTATGTTGCCAGACATTTGTAATAACTTAAGGGGAAGAAACATTTTCCAGAGACAGCTAGATTGGTACAATTGCATTTAAAAATCAAAATATAATAATGCACCATATTTTATATGAATGTAATAATTAGGAGTCTCTCATATACACTAGAACTATTAATAGAATTCTCTAATTCATCCAGTCTCCCTCCCCCCTAAACCCTTCCATGACTAATTTTACATATTTATAATACGACTGGTTTTGGCATATAATTTCCGTATTCTCAATAGATAAATTGTTCATATAAAGATTTCTAAAAATCTACCATGGGCTTCATTAGCACAATGCCCTAAAATTTACTTATAAATTTAAGTTTTTAAATCACCACATAAAATTGTGGATACTATAAAATATGTAGCTACAATTTCACTGGAATTTTTATATATAAATAAATATATATATATAATCATATTTGGAACATATGTCAAAATTTAAAATATGCCTATTAGCATATTTCAAATTGTTTGCTCTACTTTTGAAAATAGGAAGAGAAAGAAACAAAACGATTAAAAATACTTTCTTTGTTCACATACTGAAATAACCAATATTATATTTTAAAATGTTTCAGAATATTTTTAAAATACCCTTGAGCGGAATTAGCTACCATTTTCTTGATTTGTATAACCTTTGGAAATTTTCTAAAAAATCACTACTTATTCTATAAAAAAGGTATTTTTTTACATATTGGCCTTATTTCATATTACACTAGGAAGGGAACAGAATTATTGCCACATACACAAATTAAAACAATGAATTAAGCCTTGAATATTAAAATATGGCAGCAATTATAAAACTTAACATGAAGATGAATTAAAAATAATACAAATAAGCAGGAAAAAAATGGTGAAATATGTGTTTTTTCTGGGGAAACTATAAATCAGGAAAAGGAAATTCATTTCCGCTAGAAGGGAAATAGTCACAAGTATGTTTAGAATCTCATGATTTAGAAACTCTAGGATGCAGCTCAACCTGACCTATAAAGTTTTTCAGGTAATCAAATTGTGCCTAGGCCTGAAGGTACACTCATGACATTTGTTTAAAAGGATTGTGATTGCCTTGTAAACTTCTTTTACAATGTTATTAACATGAGTTGCTCCATATACTTGGCCAACATAGCTTATTTCTCCCACTTGTTCCAGAAGAACCATACACTGCCAATTATCATGGGAGTAGTTTATCAGAGTATGGATTATCTGGAGCTCTTATGTCTCTTCCATTTGGCCTTTTCACAGCTCACTAGCACCTCAACAAGAAAGTTAAGGCTACTGAAGTTCAAAATAATTAAATTTGCTCCTTGTCAGCAGCCTATACAGCAAAGCACTTAGAAATGCTAGAAAAATTAACCAAAATGGGATCTACAAAGATGTTTAATGTATATAATGGTAAATTGCCTTGACCAATTTTTTCCTACTGTACTGTTTTAAATATTAATGAAATTGACTGGAGGTTTGGGCATCCTACAAGACTCAAAATCTTTTGTTTTTAGCATATGGCATACCACCTTTACAGATGGTACACTTGCCAGTGTACTATACTCATTGCCAATATATTGACCGTTTTTCAGTGTGAAAACAAGAAACTGAAAATCAGCTTTCCAAAAGATTTATGACAACTAAATAGTTTCTTGGGGAGAAATGAGGACGCCTGGTGAAAAGAGTCAACGGGAAAGCTTCTTGTTTGGTTTTAGGCTAGCCTGTGCATTTGATGCCATCATCATCCGTGACTGTCCTCTAGGGAAAGAAAACCACTTGAGATAAAAGCTCAATTAGAACTGATGGCTAACTGAGTTTGCCTTAGGGCCTTGCAGAATCTAATAGTTTTATGACAAATATATAAGCACACATTTTTTCATAGCACAGATAGCAATTGTTCTTTAGCAATGTAAATATCTACAAAACAAATGCAGGCTAAAATAATAAAGGAATCTAATGCACTGTTCAGAAAATGTTACATAAAATAGGAAATGACATAGACAAAACAAATCTTTAAAATATATAATGTACATATAAGGGTTATTACAGTGATGCCTGTAATGTCATTTTTCTATCATTAGAAATAAAACATACAGAAAAGATTAAAATAATTTTCTTTCTATTCATCACACACTCGCCTTCTTAAGACTGATTCTCTTCTTCAACTGAACCTTCTTTATCCAATTGTCACTATTTAAGGACTAGTAAATCATGGGTTTAACAAAATATAAAATCACTGACTATAATAATATAATTAATAAAACTGAAGCTTCTCAGGAGGTAACACATATTATCCAAAACACAGCATGACCAATGTGTACAAATGCATAACCAAATTAATATCAAAGCTCATGAGACAATGGTTTGAATTCTAAGTCACAAATATGGTACTTAAAAAGAACCTCATCTCTAAAATCAACCGATTTAGAATTCAATGTGTTTTAAGCAACAGAATATACATTCTTCTCAAGTACACATGGAACATTCTCCAGGATAGATCATATGTTAGACCACATAACAAGTCTTAATAAATTTAAGAGGATTGAAATCATATCAGGCATTTTTTCCGACCACAATAGTATGAAACTAGAAACTAATTACATGAAGAGAACTGAAAAATTCACAAATACATGGAGATTAAACAACATGCTACTGAACAATCAATAGGTGAAAGAAGAAATCAAAACAGGAAATCAAAAAATACCTTGAGACAAATGTAAATGAAAATATAACATACCAAAATTTGTAGAATACAGCAAAGCAGTTCTAAGAGGGAAGTTCATAGCAACAAATGTCTACCTCAAGAAACAAGAAAAGTCTCAACTAAACAACCTAGCCTTACACTTTGAGAAACTAGAAAAAGAACAAAAGAAGCCCATAGTTAGTAGAAGGAAAAAAATATCAAAGATTAGAGCAGAAATAAGTGAAATAGAAACTAGAAAGAAAATAGAGAAGACCAATGAAACTAAGAGCTAGTTCTTTGAAAAGATAAAAAAGTCGACAAGCCTTTAGCTAGACTCACCAACAAAAAAAGAGAGAGGACTCAAATAAAATCAGAAATGAAAGAGAAGATATCACAACAATACCACAGAAATACAATCATAAGAAACTACTATGAAAAATTATATGATAATAAATTGGACAACCTAGAAGAAATGGATAAATTTCTAGAAACATACAACATACCAAGACTGAATCATGATGAAACAAAAAAAATCTGAATAGACAAATTATTAGTAAGAAGATTAAATCAGTAATGAAAAAACTCCCCAAAAAACAAAAGTTCAGGACCAGACGGCTTCACTAGTGAATTCTACCAAACATTCAAAGAAGAATTAATACCAATCCTTCTCAAACTTTTCCAAAAAATAGAAGAGAAGAGAACTCTTCCACACTCACTTTATGAGGCCAGCATTACTCTGATACCAAAGTCAGACAAGGACATCACAAGAAAAGAAAATTACAAGCCAATATGCCTGATGAACATAGATGCAAAAATCTTGAACAAAATATTAGCAAACTGAATTCAACAATAAATTAAAAGGATCATATACCATAATCAAGTGGGATTTATTCCAGGGATGCAAGGATGGTTTGATATCTGCAAATCAATCAATGTGATACACCACATTAACAAAATGAAAGATAAAAATCATATGATCATCTCAATAGATACAGAAAAAGCATTTGACAAAATTCAACATCCATTTATGATAAAAACTCTCAATAAAGTGGGTATAGAGAGAACATATATCAACATAATAAAGGTCATATATGACAAGCCCACAGCTAACATCATACTCAAAAGTGAAAAGCTGAAAGCCTTTCCTCTGAGATAAGAACAAGAGAAGGATGCCCACTCTCACCATTTCTATTCAAAACAGTACTGGAAGTCCTAGCCAGAAAAATTAGGCATGAAAAAGAAATAAAAGGCATCCAAATTGGAAAGGAAGAAGTAAAACTGTCACTATTTGCAGATGACGTGATATTATATATATAAAACCCTAAGGACTCCATCAAAAAGTTGTTAGAACTAATAAACAAATTAAGTAAAGTTGCAGGATACAAAATCAACATACAGAAATCAATATCCAAAATACAGAAATATACAGTGTTTCATTTCTATATACTAATAATGAACTATCAGAAAGAGAAATTAAGAAAACAATCCCATCAAAAAGAATAAAATACCTAGGAATAAATTTAACCAAGGAGGTGAAAGACCTGTATATACGAAACTACAAGACATTAACGAAAGAAATTGAAGAAGACACAAATAAATGGAAATATATTGCATTCTCATAGATTGGAAGAATCAATATTGTTAAAATGTCCATACTACCCAAAGCAATGTACAGATTCAATGCAATCCCTATCAAAATTCCAATGGCATTTTTCAAAGAAATAGAAAAAATAATTCTAAAATTTGTATGGAATAACAAAAAGCCCCACCAAAGAGCCAAAAGAAGAGAACGAAGAACAATGCTGAAGGTATAACACTCCCTGATTTCAAACTACACTACAAAGGTGTAGTAATTAAAACAGTATGGTATCGGCATTAAAAAGAGACAAATAGATCAATGGAATAGAATAGAGAGCCTAGAAATAATTCCATGCATATGAGGTCAGTTAACTTATAACAAAGGATCCAATAATATACAATAAGAAAATACAGTCTCTTTAACAAATGGTGCTGGGAAAACTAGACAGCCACATGCAAAAGAATGAAACTTGACCACTATCTTATACAATATACAAAAATTAACTCAAAATGGATTAAAAACTTGAACATAAGACCTGAAACAACAAAACTTCTAGAAGGAAACAGGTGGTAAGCTCCTTGACATAGGTCTTGGTGAACATTTTTTGAATTTGACACCAAAAGCAAAGGCAACAAGAGCAAAAATAAACAAGTGGGACAAACTAAAAAGCTTCTGCACAGCAAAGGAAACCATCAACAAAATGAAAAGGCAACCTACAGAATGGGAGAAAATATTTGCAAATCATATATCTGATAAGGGGCTAATATCCAAAATAAATAAAGAACTCATAAGCAAATCTCAATAGCCAAAAAAAAAAAGTCTGATTGAAAAATGGGCAGCAGATATGAATAGACATTTTTTCCAAATAAGGCATACAGATGGCCAAGAGGTTCATGAAAAGATGTTCAACATCATTAATCATCAAGGAAATGCAAATAAAAACCACAATGAGAAGTCATCTCACATCTGTTAGAATGGCTATTAACAAAAAAGACAAGAAATAACAAGTGTTGGTGAGGATGTGGAGAAAAGGGAACTCTTTTGCAGTATTAGTGGGAATGTAAATTGGAGCAGCCACTATGAAAAACAGTGTGGAGGTTTCTCAAAAAAATTAAAAATAGAACTGCCACATGATCCAGCAATTCCACTTTTGGGTATTTATCAAAAGAAAATGAAAACACTAACTCAAAAAGATATATGTACCCTCATGTCCACTGCAGCATTATTTACAATGGCCAAGACATGGAAACAACCTAAGCGTCCATTGACAGACGACTGGATAAAGAAATTGTGGTATGTGTATATATGTATATATATATATATATATATATATATATATATATATATATATACACATATATAATGGAATATTATTCAGCCATAAAGCAGAATGAAATCTTGCCATTTGTGACAACATGGATGAACCCCAAAGGCATTGCGCTAAATGAAATAAGTAGGACAGAGAAAGACAAACCTGAATGATCTCTCTTACATGTAGAAACTTAAATAAAGAAACAAGCTCATAGATAAAGATAACAGACTGGTGGTTGCCGGAGATGGGGGGTTGGGGGTGGGATCAAAAAAATGCAGTTGATGTAAAACAGAAATTTTGAATCATATTGAAAATATTGACTTTATATACATATATATGTTTATATATATGCTAATGTATATGACATATGTATATTATATACGATATATATAAAAACACTAATGCATACATATTATTTAATAAAAGAATGCACACATAGCTTAAAGTTGTTTTTAGAAAACCAGTTCAATTCCTCTACTAATGGTTTGTCATAGGTGCAGTCTGCGAGTCTTTCCATCACGGACTACCAGACTGCAAGCAGTTTAGAGCTCACCTCTTCATTTTACAGATGAGAATTCGAGGCCCAGAGAGGTGAGATGGCTTATCTAAGCTCAGAAAGCATACGTGTACGGAAGTTGTATGCATAACAAAGATCAAAAAAAGAAAGGAACTTCATATCTAAAATCAATGGATTTAAAATACAATGTGCTTTTCTTTTATAAAAATTATCAGATCAAGCCAAGATGTATTTTATTGCCTCTGAGAAAAGGATTTTTTTTAAAAAAGATTATCCAAAGAGAATGCAGACACATATATTTTCATAACCAGAATAAAAATGCTTAATTATAATAAAATGCTTTAATCATAGTCTAGAAACTATATACACACACACATACACATGTATATCCTTGTTTGGGGAAGAAATAAAGAACTCAGAAAATTGAGTTTTCTGTTATCTATTCATTATAGGTAATATACCCTTAAACATGGAAATTATAATATGTTACATCCATTAGCATTTTGCTTTTTTAATAATCATGTAAGGATATTCATAATCAATTGGTAAACCTACCTTTGTCTAGCCTATCTAGTGGTAAACTGAACTAATAATATTGAAAACTTCAAATAGATAATTTGTCATAAAGTTGTTATAATTGTGGATTTGCCAGGTAGAGAAACAATTACCAGAGTAGATTTTATACATTCAATACATCATGCCATTATTTATTTTGTAGAGAAGGGCTCTGAAATCATAGAAAATTCTGGCTCTACCACTTATTAAATATAGTGATTCTTCAACAAATATTTATTGAGCAACTACCAACGGCCAGGCACAGTTCTGGGCAATGGTGATACAGGCATATACAAAAGAGACAAAAACCCATGTCTTTATGGAACTAATTTTATTAGGGGAGACATAATAAACAAAATCAGTAAGTTTGGAATTAGTAAGTGCTACGGAGAAAAATACAGCAAGTAAGGGGAATAAGAAGTGACAGAGAAGGGGGCGTTATGGATTTAATTAGGATGGTCAGGGAAAATATCACTGAGTATCATTTGAGAAAAAGACAAAGATATGAGAGAGAGGTAGTCACGTGACTATGTGGGGAAAATGTGCTCTGGGCAAAGGCATGAAGGCCAGTATGGCTTCAGTGGAATGCGAGAAGGTAAGAATAGTGGAAGACAAGGCCAGAGAAGAAATTAAGCGGGAGAGGGAAGTGATTGTGTATGGGCTGATAAGATAGCAGGACTGCATTTTACTCTGAGTGAGTGGAAAGCCCTTGGAGGATTTTCAGCAGCAATGTGATGTGATTTTACATTTTAAGAGGACCATCTGGCAGACAAAATGGACTGTAGGTAAAGCAAGGGCCAAAGTAGGCAGACCAGCTTAAAAGGCTATTTCAATAATTCAGACCAGAGGTGACGGTGGTAGCAATGGAGGCAGTGAGAAATGATCAGATTCTGGATATAGACTAGTCAAGATGACCTGGCACACTTTTCTGACCAATAATATGGGGTGTTAGAAAATAGGAGACTAAATTTGTCTCCAAAGTATTTGGCATGGGCAACTGGGAGGACAGAGTTGCCACTCACTGTGACAGGAAAGGGCTGTTGATGAAGCCAATTTGGGGGTTAGTTGGTTCCGCTTGGAACATGTTAAATTTGAATTGACTAGGAGTAAATAAATAGTTGTGTATCTAAGTTTGAAGTTTAGCAGAAAGTTCTGAGTCGGGGTAAACATTTGGGAGGCAATCAACCTACAGATGGTATTTGATATCATGATGCTAGATGAGATCATCAGGGAAATGAATGTGATCTAAGAACTGAGCCCTGGTTACTGTCATGTTTTATTTTTGAATCACATTTAATAATTAATCATCCATAATGCATACACTCATATGTTCATACGCATATCAATTTTGTGGACTGTGAATCAAGAATATTTTCCTTTTCCTCCGTTTTACAAATGTAAATACTAGCTATCAAAACTCAGACCATTTAATGGCATTTTTCTAGATAGGAAAGACACTGCATTACTTGACTGTGGGAAAGTATGTTTTTGAGAGGGCTTGTTTCCAGGGTTGGCTTAAAGGGTCCCATTGCCCCTCTGTATTATTCACATAGAGCTGTAGAAGGTGCTAAAAACTTTGCATCAGAGGACAGAGCCCTAGTGATCAGCAAGCTTTTGCATAAATAATAGAACTCCAGGAGCGAATGTTTTAAAACAAAGCACTGTCTGATCCTTATTTTATTGTTTTTAAAATCAAATCATGTTAAAATGTTCCAGCTATGTCATGGTCTGTGCTCTATGCCCTATGCCATCACACTCGCTGACAAAACTTGAATTTGAAAGATTATTTTTTAATAAAGGGAGGAAATACACTGAGACTTAAAGGCATTGAAAAGGATTAAGCAGGAATCAATACTAATAATCATTTTCTCAAAATGGAATCGTATTAGTTAAATATTAACGGAATAAAAATTTGTTATTAAAGATGCATCATGAATGTTCACATAGATTTGTTATGTGCCTGTTTGTCCACAAAATCAACCTTTATAGATTCATACCACATATTATATATAGCACATAGTATGGTATACACAGTGTATTATAGATTCCTACTACATAGTATACTACCACAGAGTACATCAAAACTCTTGCTTAAATCTCTCCGAATCTAAAACACATCTCTCCAGTCCTAGCAATCTTCAATCTGCTATTCCATCTCCTCCTTGCCTTCATCACTGAACAGATTCTGAACACATCACTCCACTTTTCCACTTCCAATTTGCCGTCATCAACCTTCCATCCTATGCTCTTTCTTTTTTCCCACCCCTCTCTTGAAACAGCCTTCTCAAAGCATACAAGTCTACTTCCAGAACACCAGATCCAGCTGCCTCCCCTCATCTGCATCCTCTTCACTTCCATTGCAGCATTTGACACTGTTTAACAACACCACTTTCTTCAGTCTTTTTTTTTAAATCTTCTGTGTGACAGTACTCTCATAGTAAGTTTTATAATCATACCTACCTATGCTCCCCCATGCACACACACTGGATCCTTCTAGTTTGTCTGCCAATATATATTGTCCCAAATATTCTACCCTTGAACCTCTTCAAATTTTATTGTACTTTTTGTCTCTGTGAAATCTGATATATCTGATATGCTCTGTTATCTCCTTCCATCCCAGCCCCTACACTCTATGTGTCATTGGTCCTAACTGATACCTTGAGAATAAACCCTGGTTTCCAAATACAGTTTGACAGGTCTACCTAGAGGTGTCATTGTCACTTCCAACTCAGCATGGCCCTTTCTGCCCATCCTTCTAATGCCAAAATGCCTCTAGATTTAGCTCCTTAAATCCCTGGGTTGAAACAGAGCTTTGTATTCAAAATCTGCCAATGGCCTTCTCTTGCCTTCTGAATAAAATTCATCCCCCTTAATGGCATGACACTAGGATCCTCCACAATCTGTCCTCAACCTTCCTTTCCAGTTGCCTTCCTACTCCTCCCTCACCACCATATACCCTACATGTCATTTGCAAAATGAACTGAAGATTCATGCTTCTATGTCTTTCTCATGTGGTTCCATAAAGTGGAGTGATCTTTCTATTGGAAGATCCCCCTATGAATATCATACTTACCTATCAGGGATCATCATTCAGTTATATCTCCTACAACCTGCCAAATCAAGATTTATGAAGCTGTGGTTTATGCTCCCAGAGGATTTGTACGAATATCTATTATACTTCCTAATTCTACTGTGCCTTAAACAGTTGGAAGAGTGTCTGTCTCCTCTTCTAGTCCATAAGGAGCCCAAGGACAAGTCAAACGACACCTAGTAGTTCACACAAATTAGAGCATCAATAAATACTTGGATGGATTGAGCTGTCAGTGTCTGACCTTCACATAATATATTATTATGTAAATTTTTAAGTACCATTGTACATTAAAAATAAATTTTAATAGAAAAGCAAGAAGGTATAATTTCAAAATCATAAGCTTAGGAATCCAGGATGCCTGCACTCTATTTTACTCTGCACTCCATTTTACTAGCTTTGTGGCTTTCAGCAAATCATTTAACTTAACCTGTAAAGTGGGAGCATTGATTGGTGGTAAACATTATCGACACTGTCTTCAAAGCAACTGCCATATGCTCTGGTCATATAGTAAGGTAACAAAATGATTATAATAGCAATTAACAGTGATAACATGCGTATGTGACCATTTTGAAAACCTGATCTATTTTGAATTTCAAGAAAGTAAGCAAGATAAAAACCACTGATTGAGAAGTCTAAAAAATTATTTGTAATGAAACAAATGCCTTTATCTTTAGTGAGGATTCATAATGCCTTGTCAGATTTTTCTGCTTCAAATAATTTTAAAATAAAAGTTGCAAAACCATAGCCTATTTTGCTATTGCAGTAGCGAACACTGTATTAATTTCAACAGATTCTATCAAGGCCAAAAGCATTATAATGTTAAGACAAATGTGTTCTTGTAAACAGAGAGGATGTGTATGGGCGAGTGGGAGAAAAATGTATATACAGCACCTTCTGCAGAATTTACTTAGGTTTTCTTGATTTAGCCAAAACAAAAAATTGCAAAGATCTGCCAGTGTGGATGAAGATAAATGTATGGAAACCATTTAAGAAAGTATCCTCAGCTACAAGTGGGTAGGTATAAAATAGTTAATATCCCAGCGCCAATACCACCCACAGGTAAGTCATCCTAAGATATTTATACCCCTCTCTCCTCAGTTCTTTCTGAAATTGGGTCTATGTGCCTGTAGAATGTTCTGAATAATGTCTCTCTCTCCATAATTCAGTGAATTATGTCTGGTTCAGAAACATTTCTCAATTACCAGACATCAAACTGTTTTCATCAAACTTAATTTCTTCTTCCAGTTAACCATAACTTCAATTTTTAAATTTATGTTTCTACACATAGACACACACACATACACACACAGCTCACTAGGTTCTTATTTATCTCCATAAATAGGTTGCATAAATATATGTTATATAAATATATCATTTTCAAACAAAAGAGGAAACCATATTGGGTTTACAATGGCATTACTGTTAACAAATAGAGATTGCTTGGAAATTTCTAGAGATATATATTTTATTGTATGATACAAGTACCATCATAATTTATGGACAAATAGAGATATTATCTGGTAATTACTCATTTTCTACTAAAATGTGTAAGTCAATAAAACTTATTTAGAGAAATTGGAAATCATACATTAGATTGACCTAGGAGGGTCTTCTATTCTTGTACTTTACAAAGTAATCTATCCAGATAAATAGCTTAATTTTACTCAGCTTATTAAACTCTCGTTTGTTTTTGTAAATTCTATGGTGCATATTGAAGACCAGCCACCTTTGAGAATATAAAAACGACAAATTTAATAACAATCTAAACTATGTAAATGTATGCATCATATTTCTTATATGCTTATGTTCTTATATAAGCTGTATAGTTTGTAACTAACTCAAGTGAGCTCATGTATCATTTTCTTCTTTACCTAAAAAACACCTCAAGGTCTTCCTATGATAAAATGAAAAACGACAGAAAAGAAAAATGTGATGATATTGGAAATAAGCACATTCTGAAAGTCAATTTGTCATTGTTTTATGACATGTATTTATCTTCATATACACAAGAGCACCTAGCATAGCACTTTGCTTGTAACAGGTACTCAATAAATGTTTGTTAAATGTTGAATATATTTAGCTCTGAGACAGAGCCTAAATTATTGCTCTAGAAATACTTGACTCATCAGTAATAATCCAATCTACACTAAGCATGACTTTGATTGGTGTGGGGCAGCCTCTTTGAAAAGCATTTAGCTGAAATTTATATAAGATAAAAAAATCTAGTGGATATGAAAAATATTTTCCAAGGAAAAATAAAACATTTCTAGAATGAGTTAAATAAATATATATATTCAAATGCATATATACACATATATAAACACAAATAATACATACACATTAGAACAATCATACATCTTTTATCCCATTAAAGATTTATGTGATCAAACCATAAAAAAATTGAAATCATTAAAATATTACCACAAAATAATTCCCAAAATGTATCCAATCTATCCTGCCTTGTGTAGCAGCCCTGTGGTTTGGGTGGGTTTAATCTCAACCTCAATCCAGGGATGAGCCCTGATTGGTTTAAGTGAACTCTCCTTGCCACAGTGATTGTCTCAGGTACATGTAATATAAACTCATTTGCATGGTGTTCTGCTGGCCATAGTATAATAACCACAGACACACAACCTAACATGCTCCAACCATAAGAGTGCGCAGACTTTTTGTATGATTACTGAGAATAAAAGAACAAAAGAACCACTGGGGATTCTGGTAGCCATCTTACTACTATAACAAAACCATCCTGGAAAAGAATCAACCACTTGACAGAAGTAGCGGAGGAGCATAGAGCCAAGAAATCACAGAGAAATAGAGGTGTGGTGTGATGACAGTGTAAATATCTGGATTAAACTCTCACCAGAATCCCACCATTCCTCTGGAATTTTCTGTTATACAAGCCAATAATTTCCAAAGTATCAAAAGAAATCTTTAATGGAAGAAACAATGTCATATATGACTGTTCCAATGTAGGTGTTTTCTATATATACGTATGTGTATTTGAGTTTGTCTTTTTTGGGGGGAGAATCAATTGGAAATTTTATTATTTTAACAAAACAGCATTAATATGGCTCTATGTGAAGCAAGTGCATTTTTATTTAATATAAATATAAAAATTAAGAGGTGGTATCATCTAAATCTGCTGCAATAGGCTCAGTGTTCTACAGATGTATTTCCAAAAATACTTTACTCCTAAAAGTAACTTACTCAACTGAGAGAATCTAGGTGATTATTTATATTTTAAAACATGGGAACTCTGTAAATAGGTAAAATGTGCTAACTCAATAATTTTTAATAAATTTCAGTACAGCTGAGGAGAAAACATTAAAATTGTAACATTTTTTTCATTTACATGATTCTCTTATGATACTTAAAAAGAAACACTTCCTCCTAATATAATTGCAAAAGTACCAAATCAGACTTATTAGGAAAAGGAAGAACACTTTCCAGTTTCAGGTGTGTATGTGATAGTGAAAGATGAAATGACAGAATGAATTATCATCTTTAAAAGAATCACCCATTAATATGAGGGAAAATATATATATATATATTCCATGTAACAATGACCTTAGGCATTATTTACAAAAATTATATCTAATATACCTTGCGTGTAGTTTGGGGTATGAGAAAGTGTGGGGGGAAATTTGTAAAATAAGATGACTAATGCCTGAAATTACATTGTTAGTCTTTCCTTAATTAGCTTATGACACTGATCCATGGTAAAATGCAATTATTTTTCACAGAAGGGTTTAACACATAAACTTGATGCAGGAGTTTTCCATTATTGTAACAAACAGCATTTGAATTTATATAGAATTTGGTATCAGGGAGGGGAGAATTGAAAGTAACAGATCCTAAAATGTGGAATAAGCTGAATTATGTTACAGATGAGGACCAAAAGTGAGAAGGACCCTCCTCTCTCAGGGTAATAGTTGTTATATGGTTAAAAAACAGCTGATTAGGGGCTGGCCCCCATGGCACAGCGGTTAAGTGTGCGCGCTCCGCTGCCGGCGGCCTGGGTTTGGATCCCGGGTGCGCACTGACGCACCACTTGTCAGGCCATGCTGTGGTGGTATCCCATATAAAGTAGACGGAAGATGGGGCCAGTTGTTAGCCCAGGGCCAGTCTTCCTCAGCAAAAAGAGGAGGATTGGCATGGATGTTAGCTCAGGGCTGATCTTCCTCACACACACACACACAAATGCTGATTAAATAATGGCTTATTTTATCTGGAGACACACACTTTATGCCTACCAACACTATTAAGGGACTTGATAGAAACAAAAATGTTGGCACCTAAGCTCATGCTGAAGCTCACTTGTCCAAAGCACAGAAAAAATAAAATATGGCTTTGTTTGAAGAGACTTTTGCTACTTATGGCTTATAATGTAAACAGCTTGAGAAGCTGATAATTTGGAGCCTGATAGGATTGGAAAAGCCAATTTTTACTTTTATTTCAAATCTAATGAGTAGAGGCAGGAGAGGCAAAATTTAAGTACTAAAAATATTCAACCATAGGGCTTCCCTAAAACACTTTTCTGATAACGTAGATGGTCACTTTCGTCATGAAGAAGCAGCTCCGCTGTAATCTACAAAGGGTAGACTGGCTATGCCTCCTATCCCAAACCTTTGCTGCAAATTGCCTCAGTCAGGGGACGTGCAAAGCACAGGAACCTGTTAAAGAAGACGAAAGGGCTCACATTTGAAGACTAGAACTAGACCAGAGGACTTCGGTTACTAGGTCATAGAACTGAGAGGGAAAAAAATACTAAAAGTCTAAAACTTGTACATAAATCTGATTTCCAAAGAAACTCCAAGTCTGACTAAAAAATACCTTATTATTGCTCAACCCTAGGGTAAACACCAGGATCCTGAAATGACGCAATAAATCAAAGACTAAAGTGGCACAAACCCCTGAAACGGCATTTTCCCCAATGTCAATCTCAGATGTAATCATGAAGAGAACTATTAAGCAAGACTTTTAATGATCAGAAGGAAGATTAGCCAGGAAGTGACAGTGCAGAATATGATATGTTTGTTTCCTTTCACTCCTTTTACGCATTTATTTTTTTTAAATCAGGATATCCTGTTCTCTTTTAACTTTTTATTTAGGGGTATTGGACTTCGATCTTTTTTTCTCTTCATTTAGTCATAGCCCACTGGATCATGAAGCACTGCATCATAATCTGATTCAAAGGGACTGCAGATTACCCAAATATCCTGACCTTGGAACTGGATGTCATCACTGGAAAATGTTATAGACTCTCTCTTTTCAAGGATGTTATTTGGGCATTTTCAAAAGTGAATATATGCTAAGGAGGGTGTGTCACAATGTTGGATATTCAAAGGAGAGGACTGTAGTAGACAGTGCCATTGCCCATTCCATTTCCTTTCTACCACTCTCCCATATCTAGTAGCCTGGTGACTGGGATAGGATAGATCTTACCCTTGGTTCTACATGTGAGCTTGGTTTTTGTGCAAGCCAATTTGGATAAATTCTATCCCCTTTGCCACAGTGATATGTTTAGGGCAGGTACATGATCTAAGAGGTTCCAATCAGAGAGGAGCTCACACTTTTTGTGTGATATTTGAGGAAAGATATACTATTAACACTTGGCTGTGAACAAGGAAACAAGAGTTTCCAAGACCTACTGAGGGAAGCCAGCCTGTATCACTCTGACAAATTATGAAGGGTAGGGTTGAGAGATTAACAGAGAAACAGAGACCCATCCCTGACTCCCTTAGTAATAAAACTCTGTATTAAACACTTGAGCAACTTTGAACTTATTATTTACTGAGTCAACACATTTTTTGTGGCTTAAGTAGGTTTGAAACCAATAGCATCCTAACACAGGATATAATACACTTTAATGTTCTTCATCAACTTAATAAATCTTTAAATAATCAACAATCATTTTTTTTTTAATTTTTTGTTTATTGCAGTAACATTGGTTTATAACATTGTAAAAATTTCAGGTGTACATCATTGTACTTATATTTCTGCATAGATTACATCATGTTCACCACCAAAATACTAATTACAACCCATCACCACACACAGGTACCCAATTATCCCTTTCACCCTCCTCCCTCCCCCCTTCCCCTCTGGTAAACACCAATCCAATCTCTGTCCCTATGTGTTTGTTTATTGTTGTTATTATCTACTACTTAATGAAGGAAATCATACGGTATTTGACCTTCTCCCTCTGACTTATTTCACTTTGCATCATGCCCTCAATGTCCATCCATGTTGTCACAAATGGCTGGATTTCATCGTTTCTTATGGCTGAGTAGTATTCCACTGTGTATATATACCACAGCTTTTTTATCCATTCGTCCCTTGATGGGCACTTAGGTTGCTTCCAAGTCTTGGCTATCGTGAATAAGGCTGCAATGAACACAGGGGTGCATGTACCTTTGCAAATTGGTGTTTTCAAGTTCTTTGGATAAATACCCAACAGTGGAATAGCTGGATCATATGGTAGTTCTATCGTTGATTTTTTGAGGAATCTCCATACTGTTTTCCATAGTGGCTGCACCAGTTTGCACTCCCACCAACAGTGTATGAGAGTTCCCTTCTCTCCACAACCTCTCCAACACATGTTGTTTCCTGTCTTGTTAATTATAGCCATTCTGACGGGCGTGAGGTGATATCTCATTGTAGTTTTGATTTGCATTTCCCTGATAGTTAGTGATTTTGAACATCTTTTTCATGTGTCTGTTGGCCATCTGTATATCTTCTTTGGAGAAATGTCTGTTCAGGTCTTTTGCCCATTTTTTAATTGGGTTGGTAGTTTTTGTTGTTGAGATGCATGAGTTCTTTATATATTTTGGAGATTAAGCCCTTATCAGATGTATGGTTTGCAAATATCTTCTCCCAATTGTTAGGTTGTCTTTTCGTTTTGTTGATGGTTTCCTTTGCTGTGCAGAAGCTTTTTAGTTTGATGTAGTCCCATTTGTTTATTTTTTCTATTGTTTCTCTTGCCCGGTCAGATGTGGTGTTTGAAAAGATGTTGCTAAGACTGATGTCGAAGAGCGTACTGCCTATGTTTTCTTCTAGAACTTTCACAGTTTCAGGTCTTACATTCAAGTCTTTAATCCATTTGGAGTTAATTTTTGTGTATGGTGTAAGGTAAGAGTCTACTTTCATTTTTTTGCATATGGCTATCCAGTTTTCCCAACACCATTTGTTGAAGAGACTTTCTTTTCCCCATTGTATGTTCTTGGCTCCTTTGTCAAAGATTAGCTGTCCATAGATGTGTGGGTTTATTTCTGGACTTTCGATTCTATTCCATTGATCTGTGTGTCTGTTTTTGTGCCAGTACCATCAGAAAAGCCACAAATACATGGAGATTAAACAAAATGCTACTGAACAACGACTGGGTTAATGAAGAAATCAAAGAAGAAATCAAAAAATACCTGGAGACAAATGAAAATGAAAATACGACATGCCAGAATTTATGGGATACAGCAAAAGCGGTTCTAAGAGGGAAGTTTATAGCAATACAGGCCTATCTCAACAAACAAGAAAAATCTCAAATAAACAATCTAACAATGCACCTAAAGGAACTGGAAAAAGAAGAACAAACAAAGCCCAAAATCAGTAGAAGAAGGGAAATCATAAAAATCAGAGCAGAAATAAATGAAATAGAGACCAAAAACAATAGAAAAATTAATAAAACCAAGAGCTGGTTCTTTGAAAAGATCAACAAAATAGACAAACCTTTAGCTAGACTCACCAAGAAAAAAAGAGAGAAGGCACAAATAAGTAAAATCAGAAATGAAAGAGGAGAGGTTACAACAGACACCTCAGAAATACAAAAGATTATAAGAGAATACTATGAAAAACTATATGCCAACCGATTCGACAATCTGGAAGAAATGGATAAATTCTTAGAATCATACAACCTTCCAAAACTGGATCAAGAAGAAGTAGAGAATTTGAATAGACCAATCACCAGTAAGGAGATCGAAACAGTAATCAAAAACCTCCCCAAAAATAAAAGTCCAGGACCAGACGGCTTCCCTGGTGAATTCTACCAAACATTCAAAGAAGACTTAATACCTATCCTTCTCAAACTCTTCCAAAAATTGAGGAGGGGGAAGCTCCTAACTCATTCTACGAAGCTGACATTACCCTGATACCAAAACCAGACAAGGACAACACAAAAAGAAAATTACAGGCCAATATCACTGATGAACATCGATGCGAAAATCCTCAACAAAATACTAGCAAATCGCATACAACAATATGTTAAAAAGATTATACACCATGATCAAGTGGGATTTATTCCAGGGATGCAGGGATGGTTTAACATTCGCAAATCAATCAACGTAATACACCACATTAATAAAATGAAGAACAAAAATCACATGATCATCTCAATAGATGCAGAGAAAGCATTTGACAAGATCCAGCATCCATTTATGATAAAAACTCTGAATAAATTGGGTATAGAAGGAAAGTACCTCAACATAATAAAGACCATATATGACAAACCCACAGCTAATATCATCCTCAATGGTGAAAAACTGAAAGCTATCCCTCTAAGAACAGGAACCAGACAAGGATGCCCACTGTCACCACTCCTATTTAACATAGTATTGGAAGTCCTAGCCAGAGCAATCAGGCAAGAGAAAGAAATAAAAGGGGTCCAAATTGGAAAGGAAGAAGTGAAACTGTCACTATTTGCAGATGACATGATTTTATATATAGAAAACCCTAAAGAATCCACCAGAAAACTTTTAGAAGTAATAAACGAATATGGTAAAGTTGCAGGATACAAAATCAACATACAAAAATCAGTTGCATTTCTGTACACTAACAACGAAGTAGCAGAAAGAGAAATTAAGAATACCATCCCATTTACAATTGCAACAAAAAGAATAAAATACCTAGGAATAAACTTAACCAAAGAGGTGAAAGATCTGTACACCGAAAACTATAAAACATTTCTGAAAGAAATTGAAGAAGACACAAAGAAATGGAAAGATATTCCGTGCTCTTGGATTGGAAGAATTAACATAGTTAAGATGTCCATACTTCCTAAAGCCATCTATAGATTCAATGCAATCCCTATCAAAGTTCCAACAACATTTTTCACAGAAATAGAACAAAGAATCCTAAAATTTATATGGAACAACAAAAGACCCCGAATAGCTCAAGGAATCCTGAGAAAAAAGAACAAAGCTGGAGGTATCACACTCCCTGATTTCAAAATATACTACAAAGCTCTAGTAACCAAAACAATCATTTTAATATGTACTCATAGCATCTTCAGCTTCAGCGCCAAATGTTCTGATTTCAAATTCAATGCTCAATTGCTCAGTTCACCAAATCTAGTTAATTGCTGTTACTCAAAAAGCATTATCATTAATGTTACTGATGCTATTATCAATAAAATGAAGACAGTTTAAATTGGTTCACTTATTCATCAAATGGAAATTTTTAGAAAGGATGTATTATTACAATCAGGGTGCCAAATGGGAATTTAATGCACCATTTTTTTCACAAGCTGGCTATTTATATTGGAATCTTTAAATTCTCTCTCTCTCTCTTCCTCTCTCTGTCTCTTTTACTTCCCCTCTCTGTCTCTATCAAGTAAGCCAACGGTAATATCATCTGAATCTCTTGCAAGGAAAAAAGATTATCAAAGTCAACAACATAGATTTCTCAGCAATTACTCATCATTACCAGTTGCCTAATCTTCACCCTTCATTTTTTAAAGTTCCCTTTATTTTACCTCTTTATTTTCAGACTACCTGATTTGTAGTGTTGGTCATTAAATTATTTATATATTCATTCACACTTAGTAAATAACAAAGAATGGGTGTAAGTGTGTAACCTTTGTTCACTAACTATAGCTTTCTTTTGTGTCAGTTTAGCAGAGGGGTTAATAGGGTAGGTTCTGGAGTCAGACATTGTGTGTTTAAACCCTGCCGCAACCACTTTTCATCTGCATGACTGTGGGCTGATTTCCTAGCCAGTCTGTGTATCAGTTTCATCATGTAAACATGGATATAATAATAGAATCTTCTTTACAGGATTGTTATGAAGATTGAGTTAATGCCTGAAGAGGGTTTAGAGTAATGCTTGGCACACAATCATTGTTCGATCAGTGTTACAAATTTTTGTGTTATTATTCATCATTATAGACATTATCTAAGAACACTAAGATCAACACTTGGGAAGGCTCTTAGGCTAACACAATGGCTAGGAGCCTAGGAATTCAAAAACTAGTGTTGAGTCCCATATCTATTGCTTTCTAACTCTGCTGCTTTGGTCAAATCATTCAACATGCTCTTGGTTTATAGAATTAAATTCCATCTCCTATATCGCAAGTTCACTGGGGGATAAAATGACACAAAGCATGTAAAAGGGATATAAACATGTTATAAAATGTGAGCGGTTCTTTTTCTACATAAGGAGATTATACATTCTTCAGCTGGATCAATAGAATTCCTTTCACTGCCTGTTCTAAGAAGGGCTCAACTCACGTGGCACTTGTTCCTCACCTTCCATGGACACACAATTTTTAGTTGAAACATAAATCCTTTTTCCTGCTTCTTAATCTACTAGATTTTACATATGGATAATATAAGATGAAGCGATTAACTGATGTACCGTAGGAAGGAAAAATTTGCCTGGCTTCCCAAGTCCTCAGAATCTCACCATATCTTATTTTTGTCAAGGGATCTTTACTATCTGGGGACAATGAACTCCTTTGAGAATAAGATGAAAATTGTGGATCCTTTACCCCGTGAATAGACTATATGCACATACAAAGACATTTAGAAGAATATGTTAATGAGGTATGGACACTACTATGCACACTTTATCAACTCTTAGCGTCTTATGAACTCTAATGATTGTTATATCCTTTTATCTTAAGTAATCTTCACTGACCTATCATTCTGGGTTCAGTTACAATTCTACATCCTTCAGTAGTCAGTAACGTTAACCAACTCCTTTAAAAAACTAACAGCATGATCACATATGTATTGGGCTATAATATCCTCTGGTTATATCTTAAATATGGAACTTTATTATATAGTGTACTATTTACCATTTTGCATTTATACATGATCCTCAATTAAAATATAATTTCTTGTTTTCAGTTTTGTTTATTAAATTGTGATTTTGAATATTGTGTCACTAATTATTTTCTTTTCCTGCTTGTCATTTATTGAAAATTGAAAACGCGTGTGAGAGAGGATTTTTTGTTATTAAAAATGAAAAATATTTGCGCATACAATCAAAACATGTTAATTCATTGAAAAAAACAAGAAAAATGAAAAATTCAAAGAATTAAAACATCTCTATTAAAAACAATGTAAAACAATTTAGTGTAAAACATTCTGGATGTTATTGCTTTTATTATAAATATATATATAGATGTATACAACACAAATACAGTTTATTTTTTCAAAACAAGTCATAATGTTGTCCCATCTACATTTTTACTCACATAATCTATCATAAATGTCACTCAATGCCGTTAAATTTTCTTTTATAACTTGGTTTTTAGTGGCTGTATCGTATTGTATCATTTGGAGATATGATAATTTATTTAAAGAAACTAACAGAGGGTATTCAAAGATGCATATTTCCATAGAAAGCACATCAATCCCATAGCAAAAATAAATATAAATAAAAAGACCTAAGGAACTGACCCATAAACTTTCTCCCTGTATGCCTCATTTGAATACTATTCAGTAATCTCATAATTAAAATTGAAACAAAAGAATTATATAAGTGGGGCTGGCCCAGTGGCGTAGTGGTTAAGTTCGCACGCTCTGTTTCTGTGGCCTGGGGTTCGCGGGTTTGGATCCTGGGCGCAGACCTACACACTACCACTTATCAAGCCATGCTGTGGCGGCATCCCACACATAAAATAGAAGAAGACTGGCACAGAGGTTAGCTAAAGGACAATCTTCCTCAAGCAAAAAGAGGAAGATTAGCAACAGATAAAAAACAAACAAAAAAGAATTACGTAAGCGCCAGGTATTTTCTTTGCTTCTATCTCTTCAATTTTGTAGTAATACTCTATTAAAACTAATGGATTCTAAACACTACAGAGAAAAGAAAGACCCATCTTTATAAAAAGTTACTATAAAAACCCTCTGTGCATAATAAAAACTAATATGTACCATGTTTATTCTGTGATCATATTTATACCTATTAGCCCAGTGAATTCTTAGTTCTTGTTATGAGGCAAGATTTATTCTTAAGCCATTTTTGAAAATGAGTAAAATTGCAGTAATATATACTAATTCACACAACCAGTAAGTAGCACAACCAGAATTAGAGGCCAGAGTCAGTCAGCCTGATTAGCAAGTGTATGCGTGTGTGTGTGTGTGTGTGTGTGTGTGTGCGCGCGCATGTTTAGGACATTTAATGAAATTAAAGGGCAGTTGCTTAAGCCAACATGAGTACACGCTCTATATAGTGGAAATATGTCTTCCCCCATCCAGCAAGAACAAACATAAATGTAATCTCTGTCTCTTTCTCTCTCTCTCTCCCTCCTTCTCTCACAGCCATATTTATATTATCTTTCCCTAATCCATGACCAAAAAACAGTCTGAGCTTTTCACTTTCTGTCATTTGTGAAAAAGAAAATATTTGACCAGTCAACATAACATCATTCACCTCGTCACTCCTGCGAAGAATTCAAATAAGGAAATGGCCAGAGTCTCTTGACCCACTCCCCACTGCCAACCTTGGAAATAAAACATATTTTTTTAAAAAAATTAAAGTTTGGATATGCTAATCATTTCCTTACAAAATTGTACAAAGCTGTCTTTACCTCTGTGGATGCCTGGAAGTCTTTGTTTTGACTCTTGGCTTAACTGAGCGTAGTGGGATTTAAGGTATGCTTTTTAAGGTCCTAAACTCTCCTGATGATCCCCAGGGTCAGTTTCTTTACTGACGCTTTACAACTAGCCTAAGCAATTTGACAAGGCAGGCTTTATTACATGACCAAGGGGGCTTGAACGGCGCACCACTGAGAACTCTTTGAGCTCTGCAAAAGCCAAGATTCCTTACTCAGATCTTGGTGGGACTAGGGGAAAGCTTGAGCTTGGAACGGCTCCTGGACCATGCTGGCCGTACTCTTTTCCCCTTGCCCCACCACATCGTTTGCCTTTAAATAAAAGCTTCATGTAAATAGACTCTGTGAAGTCTAGTGAGTCTTTTCAAATATCTGAACTGGGGAAAACTTTCCAATACGTTATTTCCTAGCCATAATAAATCCTGATGGCCAGGATATATGCATATGTTCACATAGTTTTTATATTTTATTCTGTATTTTGGGAAAATTAAGGTACATCCTTATGTTAATGAAATATGCCTATGTTTTATGGGAACAATTGCTATGATAGATCACAAACTCATTAACCATTTTGAAAAAACAATTCATTTAGCTTTAACCTTATCTATCATTCTTTCATTAGAAAAATCTTTCTGCCATGCTAAAGCACTAAATATATTTCTCTTCTTATACCAGAAAATATCTTCCTGTATTTTAATTGGATTTTTACTTGCAACAGAAGAATCAAAATTACTCTGTTCCATAAGAAAATGCTATATTTTGAAAATTCCAGCAATTATATTCAAATTTTCATCCATTAAAAAAATTTAAAAGGTGCTCATTTCTTCAATTCTTACCGATTTTACTTTTCCTAATATTTTAGAAATTTTCTAACATTTGGAAATATCACTAAGAAATTATAATAGAATTGAAATTGAGACTTCAAATGTTAGTTTTGTCAAAGGTCTGACCTTTTTCTCTAACAGAAATAAAATTGCCCTCACAAATGGTCCTTCAGTCAGTGAAAAGAATAAGTTTCACCAAGACAAAGGCTCTTTGTCTATAAATGACTTAATCTACTTTTGTGCAGTATTAAAATTTCCTCTTATGAAAAGGCAAGAAAGCTCCATATAATTCCTATACTTTAACTGAGAAGAGCACTTCCTTCACTTAAACTGAGGTATTACATCTCAAATAGTTAATGTAGAACATTTGTTAAGGGGGTCATAGATTTAGTATTACTTCAAAAATTTGTTAAAACTACACACAAGCCAATAATATGACATTTTCAAAATTTATTAAAAAATAGAAATTTCATTTTGAGCCTCAACACTGCACCCACATGCTCACCCTCTCACTCTCTCTCACACACACACAGTAGAAATTGTTGAGAACAGAAAATCATCAGGCTATTCAAAACCCTTATAATTGAGGAGAGTAGTTTGTGAGTTCATATCTGTGTATCTACTTATGTTTCTTCTCTGGGCTTACTTAGTTCCCTGTTACATTTTACGTCACTTTTCACCAGTTCCTGCTCCACATCTTTTCCACCCTTAGTCAATAAGGGATAATTTTCATCTCTATCTATTCTTATTACTGTCAAAGAAAAAAAGCTTCTTGTGGCAGCAAAGATCCCAAGTTATCTATTTCCTTCATCAATTGAACACAGGCTTACCTCCACAGCTACAGTAACGTCATTTATTAAAGTCACGCCCCAGTTAAAATATTTTCATTCTTCCCTCCACTTATCTAAGCCTCCTAAAAAGTCCTGTTTAGGATGCACTTACACAATGAAAAGAGTCCTAAGTACTTGTCCATGGATCATTGCAAGGGGCCTGTATAAATTACAGATTCGTGGATTCCATCGAATAGGCTTGTGAGAAACCTCATGAATCAGTACTTTTACCACCTCCCCAACACCTAAGGTAACTTTAGAAAAGGAACCACATGTTTGAAATGTAGCCTATCCTACCTTGTATTATTTATTCCTTTAAATGTAGAACTCCTGTTCAAGTATGGTGAGCGGGATTAATAATTTATAGTGAGAAAAGGAAGAAGATGTAAAACTCTGTCACTGCAAGGTTCAGATTGTAGGACCTGTTTCTAAAACCCTGAACAATTTATTAGGATCATGAGAGCAGCACTAATACATATAACTGGATAGGTGCTCTACTAAATAATGATGCTCACTCAATTCTTCTCTAGAATACAGAATATAATGGGATAATTGGGCATATAAAAAGAATATGCTATTTATTCATTCATTTATTCTATCAACATATTTTGAGTACCTACTATATGATTTAGCCTCTGAGTCTCTTCTCTCTTGGAGTTTTCATTTATTAGGAGAAAACAACCTACAGATAAATGTATAGCATAATGTTGGCAGTGATAAATGCTATGAGGAAAAAATAAAAGCATGGGAAGAGGAAAGAGAGCAATTGTGATGGTATATTAAAAAGGGTAGTCAGAAAAGTCCTCTCTGAGGCCTGAGTAAGGTTGGGAAGCAAGTCATGTAAAGATCTGGACAAGAGCCCTCCAAGAAGAGGGAAACACATGTGTAAAATCCCTGAGTTGGAAGCACGTTTTGTCTATAGCAAGGCTATCAGGCCAGTGCATCTGGAGCTGAGTGATAGGGAGAAGGACAGGAAAAATGTAGGATATGTAGAGAACAGATCATGTAGGGATTTTGGATTTTCTTCTGAGTGTAAAGTGAAATTATCCCAGGATCAAAGCTACTCCAAACATCTTCTCAATTTACCCAATTTGTAAATTCTTTAAATACAATAATATAACCGTATGTGTCCCCTGTGATTGGTTCACTGTCACTCACTCCATAATAGTTAGCAATTTTCAACAAGAATTGTAGATTAGGATCATGGATTCCAGGCTTACAAAGGAGCCAAAAGTCATCTTGCACAGCTACATGGTTCCTGCACATAGTAGGTGAACAGGTTAATGAACCATGTGTCCAATGACTGATTCTCTTTGACAACCAGTCTCATAATCTAGTCTGTGCTTAAGTACTTCTTCCAACAGAGAGCTCATCAAAGATTTCTATTGCAATTTTGGGTATTTCTATAGGAAAGCTAAAAAGTAGTAAAAAAATCATGTGCTCCCATGAATTTTAGCAAATTAAATGGCTTTATTTTTTTTAGTTTTGTAAATTAATATTTTATACTTAAAGAATTCACATCACTAAGCCAATTTATTGAGGGCATGGCCATGTTTTTATTTCCTATTTCACTTTATCTTTCGATGTTTGTGCAAATCATTACATAGATGTAGCAGTCATAAATATTGCTCATGAATATTCTCAGATTTCCACATTTGAGATATGTAATATGAATACACTTATTAGTGTTCTGTAAGTAGGCGAGGCCACGTGACTGCTTTTGGCCAATGAGTTGTGAGCTGAGGTAACATACACCAATTCCTTTCTAAGTATTTAACTGTCAGTGAAAGACCATTATTTTACACCACACATAAAAATTAACTCAAAATGGATTAAAGACTTGAATCTAAGGCCTGAAACCATAAAACTCTTAGAAGAAAATATAGGCAGTACACTCTTTGACATCAGTCTTAGTGGTAACTTTTCAAATACCATGTCTACTCAGGCAAGGGAAACAAAAGAAAAAATAAACAAATGGGACTACATCAGATTAAAAAGCTTCTGCACAGCAAAGGAAACCATCAACAAAATGAAAAGACAGCCCACCAACTGGGAGAAAATATTGGCAAATCACATATCCGACAAGGAGTTAATTTCCAAAATATATAAGAACTCATACAACTCAGCAATAAAAAAATGAACAACCTGATCAAAAAATGGGCAGAGGATATGAACAGACAGTTTTCCAAAGGAGCTATACAGATGGCCAACAGGCATATGAAAAGATGTTCAACACCACTAATTATTAGGGAAATGCAAATCGAAACTACAATGAGATATCACCGTTAGAATGGCTATAATTACCAAGATAAGAAATAACAAAAGTTGGAGAGGATGGGGAGAAAAGGGAACCCTCATACACTGCTGGTGGGAATGCAAACCAGTGCAGCCACTATGGAAAACAGTATAGAGATTTCTCAAAAATTGAAAACAGAAATACCATATAATCCAGCTATCCCACTACTGAGCATTTATGCAAAGGACATGAAATCAAAAATTCAAAGAGATTTATGCACCCCTATGCTCACTGCAGCATTATTCACAATAACCAAGATATGGAAGCCACCCAACTGTCCATCAACAGATGAACGGATAAAGAAGATGTGGTATATATATATACAATGGAATACTACTCAGCCATAAAAAAAGATAAAATCGTGCCATTTGTGACAACATGGATGGACCTACTATGCTAAGTAAAATAAGTCAGACAGAGAAAGACAAATATCGTATGATTTCACTCAAATGTGGAAGACAAACACATAGATAAGGAGAACAGATTAGTGGTTACCAGAGGAGGAGGGGTTGGGGAGGGCGAGAGGGATAAAGGGGCACATATGTATGATGATGGATAAAAACTAGACTATTGGTGGTGAACACATTGCAGTCTATACAGAAACTGAAATATAATAAATGTACACTCGAAATTTACACAATGTTATAAGCCAATATGACCTCAATAAAAAAAAGTTCCAGAGCTTTCTTTCCCTTTGCACAGTGACTGGAAATATTCTAAATGGTGGCTGTTTCATCAGGTTGGGTCACTGAATGACCACAATGAATAGAGTCCTCTTGCTGACTCACAATGCACATGTGGTTTGAACAAATTGTTTTAAGTTACTGAGATTTGGTAACCTGATCCAGAATAAACGATAGAAATAACATAAATATTGTTAAGTGGCTATTAATACATTCTAACAGCAGTCCTTACCCTGTGTATTGTGTTACATTAGTAAATCTCCAAACCAGAATCAGGTTATCCTAGTAAGTAGCGTTAGCATAGTTCCTAGAACGTAATAATTATTCAATAATCATTTACTGAATGTAGGAATGAATGTAACTATTCATCTAACAGGAGACTATTTAGACTTAGTGCCTTAATTTTTCAAGGGCCATTGAGTAATAATGGCTTATTTCCTTAAAAATCAAGTGGGTAAAAATCCAGTTACCAAGTTGCTAAATTTCCCATGAAAAAAATTAGCACCATAGAAGCAAAAATGAAATGTTATCTCATATACACAAGCCAATAATTAAATCTGACTTATTCACCTCAGTAAATTACAAGAAATTTGAATAATAGCAATAAAATAGCATATAAATCTCTTCCATCTGAGAGAAAGACTGAAACAAGAAAAAGTTTAACAAAATAGATTGTTGCTTTTTCCAAAGACAACTGGACTGAAAATGTGGTCTTTTGCTCCCAAGTTATCCATTGTGTGGTTTCAGATGAATATTATCCCAAGAGGCATGACTACTCCTTCTTCCAGGGACTTGTAGGGAGGAGAACAATAGATTTGATAGACAACAACCTAAATTAAATATGTACCAGATATTTTCTTTGACTTCTTTCTATCTCCTTAAATTTTGGAATGTTCTATTAAAGCTCATAGGATCCGTGAATAACTATAAGTAGGGTTGGGTGAGAATTAAATGAGTATATATACTTGTAGTGTGTATCATGATTTGGAGTTCTAGTTACAGGAATGGAACTAGGGAAGTGGATACATAAGGAAAGGGCTGTTGGAAATTGCCCATATACCTAACTTAGAACAGAACACACACACTATACAAGTGTTTGGCATTATTGGCAGTATATGTGTGTAACTGAATGTGCATAAACATGCACATACATATAAATATATATTTATTTATATATATCATATATAATGTATGATTATATTTCATACACTACTTGCAACTTTCTCTTTTACCTAACCAGATATCACAGCTATCTTTACAACATGGAAATAAATATACCGCTACAACATGAATTTTAAAGGTTTCACAATATTGCATTAAATATATTTACCATAAATTTTACCAGTCCCATCGTGATGGTCTTATCTATAATAAAGGCCATATATGAGAAGTCCATAGTTAACAACATATTCAATTCTAACATCAGGAAGAAGACAAGTATGCCCACTCTCACCACTTTTATTCAACATAGTATTGAAAGTCCTAGCCAGAGCAATTAGGCAAGAAAAAGAAATAAAAGGCATCCAAATTGGAAAGGAAGAAGTAAAATTGTCAGTATTTGCAGACGACCTGACATTATTTATAGAAAACCCTAAAGATTCCTCCAAAAAACTGTCAGAACCAATAAATTCAGTGAAGTTGCAGGATAGAAATACAATATACAAAAATCTGTTGCATTTCTATACATTAGTGATGGACTAGTAGAAAGAGAAATTAAGAAAGCAATTCCATTCACGATTGCATCAAAAAGAATAAAATACCTAGGAATAAATTTAACCAAGAAAGTGAAAGACCTGTACACTGAAAACTGTAAAACATTGATGAAAGAAATTGAAGAAGAAACAAATAAATGGAAAGATATTCCATGATCATGGATTGGAAGAATTAATATTGTTAAAATTTCCATACTACCCAAAGCAATCTACAGATTCAATGCAATCTCTATCGAAATTCCAATGGTATTTTTCACAGGAAGAGAACAATCCTAAAATTTGTTTGGAACCATAAACTTTCACTCTTTAGAAAATGTTTTAACTATCTCTTACATCATTACAATTGTCAGATTATTGGCCGTAGATAAATAGGTATACTCTAGAGGTATGAATGCATATCTCAGATTTTACATAGTTAAAATTTTGTAATTTATTAAAAAATTATGCTCCAGAAAGACAACACCAATTTATTCCGTCATAAGCCCTTTCATAACTCATGAGATTTCCTGTTTCCTTATGTTCTAGAAAATTGTGGGTATTATCACCCTTCTAATCTGCCTATCTGGTAGATAAAAATAACTTCATTGTTCTAAGTTATATATCTTTCATTACTAGTTAGGTGGAATCTTTTTATATACTTACTTATATATTGACTTTGTTTTTCTTTTGTCATTTTCAGGCTCATATTCTTTGTGAATTTTCCTATTGAGGTGTTCTGCTTTTTCTTATTGATTTTCTGAGTTATTTATATATACTAGGCTATTAAAATACTGTATGTTATAAATGTTACAAATAATTTTCTAATTCATTATTTGACTTTTAACTTTATGATCTTTCATGTATAAATTCTAACCAATACATGATACAATAAGAACTGCCTTACTAAATACCTTCACCCACTCAATAAATTACTATAATCATAGAATGTGAAGTAATAGAAATAGTAAGATTTTTAAGAGCTTAATAGATACTTTCTTTCACATTCACTCCTGGTTTCTAGGATCAAGTGGGCAATGAGGAATTAGTAAATTAATGGTAATACTACCGTGCTTCTGGCGTACTTGTTCCTGAACTATTTGAGGTATCAAATAGTTAAAAAGCCTTTAATTGCCCAGCTGACACGAAATTTAAATGATGAGATAGAAGTAGAAGAATCCATGGGCACATCTTATTTCTAATTCTATTAATGACCCAAAATTCCTCTTGAAATGACTTTTTGAGTTATTATAAAGTGAATTTTACTGTTTCAGAAAGAGAATTACTTATCTCAGGAAGCAGATAATTGCCACTGGATTTAGCCATCTGACCCACAATATAGAAATTTCTAATTAAAGTCCTCCTTTTATAATGCTAATCTTTCAGCCAAAAATTTCCTTGGGGTATGTTATAATGAAGATAAAATGTACTAAGATTTTAAATTAACCAGAGATCCCAGAGAAACCTAATAAACATTTTCATAAATGTTCACTGTAAGTAAATTTTATTGTGAAGTAATCCTATTGTTATATATAGCTCTCATCATAGGCATCATTACACAATGAATAACTGAACTAATAGAAATAAATATTTAAAATGCTAATCTTCCAAATTTGGATTTGATACAGGTAAAAGAGGAATATGACTTTCTGTAACTGAATCAATAAGCAGATGATCCGGAAATAAGGAGTCACATAACAATACCGTCAACTCATCATTAATCCTTTCAAAGACAGTTTCTCTCTCCAAGGCTTTAATTTATAATATTTTCATAGTTTAAAAAAATTGATGTCTGCATTCTTATCATAAGTTCACCATGATCCAAAATACTTTATATGAGCACTAATGGCACGTTGGTTTCACAATTACTCTAAATTAATTACTATTACATAAGATATCCCTTCAGAAGAATTTACCTTTTTCTTTACAGATACAAGCTCAAGGGAGTAAAGTTTTAGTGAAAATAAAACATTTGCCAGTAGATTTGAGACACAATTACATTGGATTTACCACAGATTTACCTATGTTGCTCTGCAAGTTTGATAAAAAAATTATGTTGATTAACAGCGTTATTCCATTTTTGCACTAATATTATTCCTAGGCAAAGACCACAAACTAATATGTAAGGATATGCTCTGATGGAATTCTGTAACAGGGATAATTAGACATGGGTATCTGCTAATTATACATTTTAAGAAATATATCCATATAAAATAAGTTTCCAATCAAGGTTATCATACATCTTAATTTTGATGTTACCTCACTTTCATTATGGTTTCATTAAAAAAATGCGGTTAATAACTTTAATTAAGAAATAATATTAAAATACTTTCTGAAAATAAATAGATTATAATAAACAATAAAATCAGTGAAAAACAGGAAATCAAATTACTTAATGAACGTGAAACTAGAGGCTGTTCTACAGAAAATTGTAAAATGTGTTGAATTTGCTTGAAATATTTACAATCCTAGGATAGAAATCATATTTAGAAAACTTCAAGATACCAGGCCCTAGATACAATATTTCTACTCTGTGACCTTAGTTAAATGATTTACTATCTCTGTCTTCAGTTTTTTCACCTACAAAATGAAGAGGAAGAAGGTTGCTCCATTTGCTCAACACTCTTCATATAAAACATATAAATTCCTCCCAAGAGAATTTGAAATTTCACTTGGGTTGGAAAGCAATTGATCACCAGTGCAAAACTTATTCTGTGATACTTATGGGCAAAGACACTCTCAAATTTCTTAAGTTAATTGGGATCCTGGACATTTGAAGATCTGTACATGCTTACTTAAAACAACTACAGTCACCAATAAGTAGAGTACTCATTATTGAACACCTGTTAGTCACCATGCTAACTACTTTTCTCAACTGATCTCTATCCCTCATAAGAATCTTGTAAATTGTGGCAGATTGTACTTTTTGAGATGGATACAACGTCTCTCATCCTACAAACTCTTCTTACAATGTAACAATGACACTTCTCCATCAAGAGTTGCGTTTATGTTCCCTTCCCTTGAATATGGGTGGACCTGTGACCATGGAACAAATTGCACTATGTGACTTCCAACAGTAAGCCACAAAAGGCAGTACAGCTTCTGCTTGGTACTCTTCGGAACACTTGTTCTTGGAACCCAGCCAGCATTTTGTGAGAGACCATAAATTACATGGAGAGGCCACATGGGTGTTCTAGCCAACTGCCCTGGCGAATTTCCAACATTAGCCACCAGACATGTGAGTGAAGAAGGCTTTGCAATGACTCCCGCCTCTGCTACTGTCTTACTGTAACTGCATGAGAAGCCCTGGGTCCAGTTCATCCCCAGAATCATGAGGGATAATGACAAAAATGACAGTTATTTTTGTAAGCTTTTAAATTTTGAGGTGGTTTGCTTCATGGAAATGATAACTGGAGAAAAAGATAAGCACAACTATATTACACAAGTGAGCTAAAGGACAAACATTTGTATCACACAGCAAGTAAAAAGATGAATCAGAATTTTAACACACATTCTTATGACATCATGTTTCCTCAAAGTTTTTTGCAAAAAAAAGTATTAAAATAAATGTTTGGAATTAATATCCTTTAAGAGGCCAAAAATACAAAAGACCTGAACAGACATTTCTCCAAAGAAGATATACAGATGGCCAACAGACACATGAAAAGATGTTCAAAATCATTAACTATCAGGGAAATGTAAATCAAAACTACAATGAGATATCACCTCACGCCCGTCAGAATGGCTATAATTAACAAGACAGGAAACAACATGTGTTGGAGAGGATGTGGAGAGAAGGGAACTCTCACACACTGCTGGTGGGAGTGCAAACTGGTGCAGCCACTGTGGAAAACAGTATGGAGATTCCTCAAAAAACCAAGGATAGAACTACCATATGATCCAGCTATTCCACTGCTGGGTATTTATCCAAAGAACTTGAAAACACCAATGTGTAAAGATACATGCACCCCAGTGTTCATTGCAGCGTTATTCACGATAGCCAAGACTTGGAAGCAACCTATGTGCCCATGAAGGGACGAATGGATAAAGAAGATGTGGTATATATACACAATGGAATACTACTCAGCCATAAGAAATGATGAAATCCAGGCATTTGTGACAACATGGATGGACAATGAGGGTATTATGCAAAGTGAAATAAGTCAGAGGGAGAAGGTCAAATACTGTATGATTTCCTTCATTAAGTAGTAGATAATAACAACAATAAACAAACACATAGAGACAGAGATTGGATTGGTGCTTACCAGAGGGGAAGGGGGGAGGGAGGAGGGCGAAAGGGATAATTCAGCACAAGTGTGTGGTGATGGGTTGTAATTAGTATTTGCGTGGTGAACATGATGTAATCTATGCAGAAATAGAAGTATAATGATGTACACCTGAAATTTATACAATGTTATAAACCACTGTTACTGCAATAAAGAAAAAATTAAAAAAAAAAAAAGAGGCCAAAAATAAGCTAAACAAGACATACTACATCCAGTCTACAGGAGGCAATCCAAACAATATACTAATGATTACAAATAAGCCACCTGAATTTTTTTAAGATTGTTATGCAAACAGATTAGCTCGGTTCCATCCAATAATTCTTTCAACTTTTATAAACCCATCAAGCCCCATAAAATGCAATGAACATGAAGTAAATGGGAACTTTCAGTAGTCTTTGTTTTGCAGAAATTGATCCATTTTTGTATCATCCACAACTGCACCTCTGGAGCTATCTCTGATGTCAAGAGACAGATGGGAAAAGTAAGTTTCCAGCATGGTTGGTCAAACTATCTATCATCTTTTCCAGAAACTCCAAGTATCTTTGCAAAAGGTGAAAATGGAATTTTATTCTACATTTTTGGATTTCGGATATTTTTAAGTTTATATCATAATTTATAAATATAATTCAAAATGCAGGAAAGTTAACCTGCATTATTATAAACCTCTCTTCCCCGTTAAACACTTATTTAGTACCTCTTGTGTAAGAACATGAGTGAAGGCTTTTTTCACGTAAAGTATGTGTTAATTATTTTAGCCACCGTGTAAAATAGAAATTATCTCTATTTTAGAGACGAGAAAACCGAGTCATAGAAAGAAAATGACATATTCAGGTCCAACAGAGAGTTATTAAAATAGCAGGGCTAGAGTTTGAACTAGATTAACTTCCTCTTGCCCTCAAGAGCTGGTTTCAGCTCAAAAGAAGGCTCAACTGACGCTTTTAGCTATAGAATCCTCTTTTAACCTTAACATTTCCATTATTTTTTAAAATCTCAACACTTCTTTGTTTCCTTCACAGTGTTTAAAACAATATAGTCATTTTTAATTTGATTTTTAATACATTTTGGTCTCTTCCTATCTACAAATTAAGCTTCATGAAAGCAGGTAGCACGTCCATCTTGTTCACCGCAACACTTTCAGCAACTAGAAGAATTCTAGTACGTAGTCTGTGCTCAATACACACATACTGATTGAGTAAATAAATAAAATCTACACCTCTAATTTTCGGACATCTGACTCTAAATACAAGAATATTATGTACCTGACATTGAAAAATTCTAAAACACTTCAGATGATGTTATTTAGCCAGATAGGTTTCTTTTCCCCTTTTTCCATTTTACAGATAACAAAAAAAATTGAAGGATAAGAGTGTATTTGTTCAAAGTAATATTATTACCTAGATTCTTTCTAAAGTTCCCTCCAGTTTCAAAATTCTTGGGAATCTTCAGTGCACTGATCTTTAGAGCTGAGCTCAAACTTTGACAATTCTGTTTCTAGGTCATTTATTCAGTCACATCAGAGAGTATAAAGGCTTCCACGAAGCAAATCAATGGTGCTTTTAATCTAAGGAGTGCTCCCCACTGGCTGGCTTTGCACCTTCTGTTTGCCAATTCTTCTGTACAACCTGTGTTCACTCTAAGAGACAAGTTGTGTTGGGAGGGGCCAATGGCAGAGCAGAGCGAAAAATCTCCTCTTCCCCTACCTCCTCCCTACACAGGAACACTGTGCCTCAAACCACCTAGAAGTGTTTTTTTCTCCTTTAGAAGGAATATTACTATATTTCACTTTACCTGGTTCCAAGAACTGAACCGAAACTGAAACATGGTTTCAGCAACTTTAGAACTAAAAAGTACATACTTTTCCGTAGTATCTTTTATCTGGTATATTAACTCAGGAGGTTGCCAACCTTTACATAGTTTTAATTTGAAAGTTTATTTCTAAATCAGTTTAGAACCCGGGCTATCTCTTCCCACAGAAGAATTGATAAAAACATACTAAGGTCCTCAGATCGGACCACAAAATTTCATTTAACTCCCGATGTATTTAAAGTAGTAATCATGATATCGATGCTCTTTTTGGAGAACCTAAAATGTGCCTACACCATGGAAGGTTCTTTACATAATTCATCTCACCTACTCCTCCTAACAGCTCTATGAGTTAGACATAATTATCTTAACATACATGAGGAAACCAAGACCCAGAAAGGGCAAGAAACTCTTTCAAGGCCACATAGCTAGAATGTGGCAAAGCTGGAATGTGAACCTAAGTCTCTCTGATGCCAGACTTTGGGCTTGCTCCTCTTTGCTGAACTAGTACTTTCCTCCTCAAGAACTGATGCTTCTCTGGATAAATGTGGTTTCATTCTGAAGTTTCATAAATGACGGTTTCCCTGCTGAGTATCAAGTGTGTGTCTCTGTTTATCGCAACTACTTTCCGGGTAATAGTGAAATTTCTGGCCTTGGACACAATTTCCATCAAGCCCTGGGATAGTTTAACATAAACTGCTGGCTGTCTACACAATATCCATTTTCTTCTCTACTTCCTAATAGAATCTGATTTAATTCAGGAATCACTCCATTCCGCTTGGCTATGTGATTCAAGGATGGCTGACTTTTGATTGGTTTAAACCAGTCATGGTAGTATGTTCTGTTTCCTCTTATTGGTTTAAGCGTGAGGATGCGACACAATCCTGTCCAATAAAATGTAAGGGAAAATATGCTAGGGAGCTTCTAGGAAATGCTGCCTTATTCTTACAAGAGGCATACATTCAGATTATGATAAATGTGCATTAATTGATAGATGGTTTCGACAACTGGGTAGCTTCTGGGAAAAATATTAAAATTGTTCTCAACTTTTTACCAGTTTTAGTGGGATCAAAGTTTAAAAAACAGAACTAGAAGAAACCAAGAGAGATTCTTTTTTAAGTACTCTTTCAACAGCAGAGCCCTAAATAAATATGACCCTCCCTACCTATAAAAAAAGCCCATAAAGTAAAAGATTAAAGAATTCCCAACATAAAATAGTAACATTTTGAATGGAAAAAAAAAACCACAAACAAAATTCAAAAGACAAGTAACAAATTCTGAAAATTATTTGTATTCCACATCACAAAAATTAAATGGTATTTAATATATAAATAATTCCTGCAAACTGATAAGAAAAGATACTATTCCAATTGATAAAAATTGGGAAGCATATGAAAACTTCCCAGAAAAAGAAATCCTACTGGTTCTTAAGCACGTGTAAAGATGTTCAGTCTCTCTCACAATAAGAAAAAAATGCAAATACTTGAAATTATACATACACACACACACACACACACACACACACACACACACACGGGGGGGTGGCAAGGGTAGAAAGAATGCTTAATTTTAATTGACTATCTTCTGTCCTTTTTACTTTTAAATCATATTCATGCATATCATATAGCAAAAATAAGTTAAATAAAAATTGATATATAGAACTTATGATGAGACTACTTCCTTCAACCTATCATTCAACTCCTGAAATGTGCCCTTTAGTGGAAGGCTAGTCATTATTACAGAGAATCTCTGCGTACATGTGAGAGGGTGTGCAAGTTGGCACGTATGCATGAAAGACAGAAAGAGCAAGAGGCAAGGAAAAGGGGGAGGAAGCAAACTGATTGATTAGTGTAATTTAAAGGCATGCTATAAGGCAAGATCCAGATGTAAGGAAGAGTGTATAAAAGAGAAGATGCAGAGATAAAATTGACAAGGTTTGCCAGATCAGAGCAAGTCTTGAAATCTAGGCTAACAGACAAGAAGGAAAAGGTGCTAGAAAGAATCCATAGGAACAATGGGTAGCAATTAAGAACCAATTAGGTATGAGGGAATCCAGGTAGAAAGAACCACATATGGCTAGATGGGTTCAAGCCTAAGTGAGAATAAGCGTCAGAAGAGATCCCTCACCCCATGGGGAAAGATGAGATAAGCTTTAAATATATTGAACTGGAGGTTATGGTAAAGCATCTGTGTGTGGAAACTACTAGTCAGTGGCAGATGAAATAGTAGAGCTGGACCAATTCAGGGGTAGAGCTGAAGCTCTGAGAAGCATGAATTGTGTCTGAATAGACACAAACATTGAGGGCACGGGGAAAACTTTATATAATGGTGCATTGTTTCCAAATATTTTGTTTCCAAACCTTTTCATTTCTTCTGGTTTGGACTATCTAGATGCCATTTCTAGCTATATAGTGTTATCCACTGTATCTCTGGCCCAACCCTATACTTGACCAATATTTGTCATCTAAAATATTTAAACACAACTCCACTTCTCTTAACTTCAAGTTTAATTATTTTGAAGAGACCCAAAGGATGTTTCTTTCTGTTTTTTTCCCCTTGGTTATTACAAGAGCCAATTTTACTGCCTGATATAATTATTACTTTTGTGATGTTTTACAGAGTTTTATAATATGGAGGATGCTTCCCTATAGTGTTTCTACATACTTTATATTTGATATCTCTACCTTAAATGTTCGGTTGCTTCTTATTTCACAAATGCATAAATAATTATTTACCTGTCCTATTGGTGGCAGGCATGCTCCCCCAGGAGGCTGACAGCTATTGTTCATCAGACAAAGAGGAGGAGAAGAAAGATTTCTTTTTCTTTCCAAATGCTTTTTACTATTTACAAATATTAAAAGACTAAGGAGAATGGTGATAAGAAAGGAACAGACCCTCTGGCTGATCTGGATGGGAGTTTCAAATAGTGAAACATCAAAAACCTACTAGAAGTCATGACACCTGGTTAGAGGCCCAGTTCTGCCAGTTACTTGCTGCTTAAACCAATCCTTTATTCCATTTAAATTCCCTCTGCTTTAAAATATGAGTCTATTAAAATTATCCCACAGGTTTAGTTTACTGGTCAAAAGAGCTATGTATTTGAAAGGCTTTTAAAAACTGCAAGTGTTAAAGAAGAGAAGTGCCTCTTTTTTTTGTTCTGACAAGACTGCTAGGGGTATTGCTAGGGGTATTAAAGGGAAATATGATTCCCTGTACTCTTATAGAATTATAGAAGCATAAGCAAAGTATGGGTAACTTTCTAAAGCCTGATTCCTTGACTTTGTGAGCTACTAGAGAGCAGAGCATATTATTGGGGGCTCAAATGTTTTTTAAATGAATGTGGGCATCTGTGCCCTAAGCTATGCAAGGAATACAAAGATCAATAAGGCCTTCATAGGCAGAAATAAAGGTAAGTCCTATTTGTATGTCTGTTTCTTTTTCTTCTACATTGTTTCCAGCATAAAAGTAGCTTCACAATGCCTCTGGAAGGAGTACAAGGCTCATGTGCAGTCAACAAAGGAGGAAGGGAACAACCTGATACTGGAGGGCACCCGGAAGAAAGCCATGTGATACCAGTCTTATTGTTAACTTCCAGGTAATGGATGCCTTCCTCAGATTTGCATTCCATGGTATTAGACTGTGGTAAGCAGAAAAACAACCCCCTAAAGATGTCCATATCCTAATCCCGGGAACCTGTGAATATGTTGCATTACACGGCAATGAAGAATTAAAGTTGCAGATGGAAGTAAGTTTGCTAATCAGCTCGCCTTAAGATAGGTCGAGTTTCCTACACTATCCAGGTGGGCGCAATGTAATCTTGAGTCCTTAAAAGTGGAAGAGGGAGACAGAAGAGTAGGTCCGAGTGATTCGATATGAAAAAGACTCAACTTGTCCTTGTAATCTTTGAAGATGGAAGGAGGGCATGAGCCAAGGAATGTGGGCAGCCTCTAAAAGCTGGAGAAGACAAAGAAATGGAATCTCCCCTAGAGTCTCCAGAAGGAAGGCAGTCCTGCTGACACCTTGATTTTAGCCCCGTGAGACCTCTGTTGAACTGTAAAATAATAAATTTGTGTTGTTTTAAGACACTAAATTTGTGGTTGTTACAGCAGCAAGAGGAAACTAATATATAGATCATTATCAGATAGCAGAAGGGGTTAATCCAAGAGAAATATGCTTTTGTCCACGTGGACAAAAACCATTCAGTGTAGGTTTTTTAAAGTGTTACAATGCAGGTAGCCCCTCACTTTCACTCTCTCTTGAATCCACTCCAATCAGCAACCCTCTCCAAAAGAACACACATTCCACTGAAATTGTTCTTATCAAAGCGAATATTAGCTAGAGTGAGCATATGACTTCTTGGCCAAAATGGGACAGTTTTGAGAGTGAATAGCAGTGTTATTAGTAATTTCACTGCGAAAACTGCTATATATCAGGATTTCCCAGGGACTATACCTCACTGACATTTCACTGGTTAATTTTCAAGCCGAATGTTACTTGAACTAATCAGCAACACTTAATGCTGTCGAATATCTCCTCTCCCTGAAACACTGTCTTCCCCTGGATTCCAGAATTCCACACCCTCCTCCTTTTTCCTCTTTTCTTTCTGGTCTTCCTTTTTATCCCCTTTGCTGGTTCCTTCTCATCTCTAAGTCTTGGGATCTCTAATATAACTATCTGTAGTTCTTTCCTAGGTGATTTCATCCAGGTCAATGGATTTAAGTACTAGCTATGTTGCTGATGACTTCCTAATTACTTATCTTCAACCCTGATCTTAGAACCCCAGGTTTATGTATATTCAAGTCTCATAAGCATCTCAAGAATAACATGTTTAAAACTGAGCTCCTGATGTCACCCCCAAACCTGCTCCTCCTACAATCTTTCCTATCTCGGTCCATGGCAATTTCCTTCTTCCAATTGCTTAAGCCAAAACCTTGCAGTAATCCTTGGTTCCTCAAACTGAATTCTTTTATAACTCACACCCACTATGTCATATGGAGCATGACCTTGATGCAATGGTAGCCTCAATTCTGCTACCAGGTATGCCATCCCAGAGATCATGAAACAGGAAGGCTCACCGACCAAATTAATATGCTCAAATCCCACCATTTGTTAAAACATTTTAAAGCATATGGCAAGGTGAAACAGATGGGGAGATAACACAATTATTACAAGGTCAAACATTTAGAAGGATCACACTATTTACATCTCAGGTTGTACAATGTTCATATGTTTTGCTGCATTAGCCCTTCCTGCTGATGTGGTGGTGGACAGAACCAGAGGTGAGATTTGAGCAAGGGGCCCAATAGATAGAAGGTGCCAGAGGCCACCATATACACTTGCTCTATTGGAAAGATGCAAGAACGAGTACACCTGCCCTATAGCTACAGCTCACCAATTAGTCTTCTGAATAGCTACAGGATTTGTTTGTATTTTTTCGGCCTCTCTTGGGAGGCCATATGAGTATCATCAGTGCATGGCCAATTTAGGAATGATGTAGCTGTCAGCCCAGAGGTGATATGATCATACCTTATGATTTGGTCTTTTCATCTCTTTCTATCCATAAGTAACATGCTTGTGTATTCCATTATTTATTCCATCTATTCTTAACACGTGTAGTAGGTTATTAAGTTACTATCTATATTTAACACACATTTTGACATCTGCCTATATCTCACAAGCTATTTGCTTCCTCATTAATTTTAACACGTTTCACTTATATCTCATAATCTACTAGTTTACTTACGATTTATGCTCAATACCTCTTAGAAGTTTTATCTATCCTCTTTGTGTTTTTTAATAACAATTAAATATTCTCAAGGAATACAGCAAACACGTGTTTCACATTGCATTAGCGAATTCTGCAGTTTGCCCAAAACATATCCAGAATTCAACTACTATATATCATATTCACTGATATAACCAATATGGAAAACAGTATGAAGGTTCCTCAAAAATTTAAAAACAGAAATACCATATGATCTAGACATCCCACTTATGGGTATATATCTAAAGGAAATAAAACCACTATCTCCAAAAGAGATCTGCACTCCCATGTTCATTGCAGCATTATTCACAATAGCCAAGACATGGGAGCAACCTAAATGTCAAAGGGTGAATGGATGAAGAAAATGTGGAATATACGTACAATGGAATGTTATTCAGCTTTACAAAGAAGGAAATCCTGCCATTTGTGACAACATGGATGAACCTGGAGGACATTCTGCTAAATGAAATAAGCCAGATACAAAAACACAAATATTGCATGATCTCACTTATATGTGGAATCTTAAAAAAAAAACAAAAGAAAAGAAAAGCTGAATTCATAAGAACAGGGAGTAGAATGGTGGTCTTGTCAGGGGCTGGAGGGAGGGGGTCATGGGAAGTTATTCTTTAATGGATACAGAGTTTGCATTTTGCAAGATAAAGAGTTTTAGAGCTAGATGGTTGTGATGGTTGTACAACTTTATGAATGCACTTAATACCACTGAACTGTACACTTAAAAAATGGTTAAGATAGTACATTTTACATTATGTGTATTTTACCACAATAAAAAATTTGGAAAAAAAAGGAAATAATCCAGATCTCAGCTCCTGTCACATCTTGCCTGGATCATTGCAAAACCATTCTAACTAGTCTCCTTGCTTCCATCCTTGCTCATTTTGGTCTATTCTCCACACAGCAGCCATGTTGAAATAATGTGAGATTATCTCACTCCTCCAATAGCTTTCCACCTCACTGATAATAAAAACCTAAGTCTTCACCATTACTTATAAGGCTCCACGTGATCTGGTCCACTATTTCAGCTCAGACACCATCCAGCACTGTGCCCCTCACCTTTACCTTTCCTTGAACAGTCCAAGTATCCCACAACTTAGGGCTTTTGCACTATCTGTGTTTCCTCCTCACGGGTGTGTCTTCCCCTAGAAACCCGCACCTCTTTCCAGTCTTTACTCAGAATTTACCTTCTTAGTCCTTCTCTAACCACTCACACCAAAATTTTAACTTTTCTCCACCACATACTGCATATTCCACATTCGTCTTATTTTTTTCTTTTTAGCACTTACTATTGTACTTACTACTAAATTTACTTTACTCAATGCATCTTACATGTTATTTGAAATATTATTTTACTTATTTATACTATTTATCTTATTTATATTATGACTCTCCCATGAGCATATGCCCTCCATTAGGGCAGGAATTATTTTGGATATTTGTTTCTTGATGTATCACTTGGTCCTACAATAATACCAGGTATACAGTAGGTGATTAATAAATAAGTGTTAATTGATTACATAAACAAATACTACTCCATGTGTGAGTAATCCTATACATAAGAATCATAGTAGAGAAAATTTAGTGTGGGTTAGTATGAAGAACACGGGCTTGGAGTTAGATAAATCTGAACTTGAATCCAGGATCTGCCATTTATTCTTTAGGCTTTGACATTTGGATTAAAGTGGTCAATCTGAAAAGGAGACCAAAGTCACTCTAGGCTGAGAGAACCATAAAAGCTAAGATGGGAAATTGCCTGGCATTTATGGAGGAGAGTAAGTGATTTAATTTGGTTGAAGTAAAGAAAACATGAAATAGACTAGTGTGAAATAAGCGTGAAAATATAGGTTGTTAACAGATCATGGAGCATCTTGATGAAATTTAGGAGAGTGGAGTTGTTATAAAGGCAAAAGGAAGTGAAGAAAGTTTTGTGAATAATATTGTTAAAGCTGCTAATAAGGAAATTTAATCTGATTTAAGGGGGCTAAGCTAAAGAAAGTGATATTGATTGCAAAGCTATTTCTGTAATCCAGAAGACATGTATTGAGGGTCTGAACCAGAGGGCATGTATGAATATTGAGGGGACATAACTTAATGGAGAAATGTTGTGAAGAAAGAATTGACTTTACATGTCTCATTACTGAATATCAGATCAATATAGAGACAAAAGAGAATGTCAATATTTAAGTCTCAGTGACTGCTGAGTAATAACTTCATTTACATAAAAAAGGGCAAGAAACAGGTTTGTTAGCAATGAAACAAAGTTTAGCTCAGAACATACTAGGTTTGAGAAATCAGTGGACGTCAACGTATAGATACATAAGACAGAGCTGAAATGAGTTGGAAATGTGGCTGTAACTCAAGAGAGATTGGAAGTGGTGAAAACATAGATACAATGGTCATCTGCACACAGCCTGAAGCCAGGAGATTAACTCATATTGATTTGAGAGAGTGTACAAATAAAAGGGTTAAAGGATCTTAATTGAGACTCTTATGCTAAGAGAGTTGGAAGAGGAGAAAGAGCCAAATAAGGATACAGAAGAGTCGGAGATGGAGAAGAACCTGATGAGTCTAGAAGCTATGAGAAAAGTATTTCAATGATGGTTGAAAGACTGAGAGGTGAAAAAAAGACATCTGATTCGGTGACTAAGTATAATTATCTGTTGAATAAATAAAGGAATGAATAAAGCATAGACGACAGAAGGTGGTCAGTGAAAGAGTCACATAATAGCACACTAACAAGAGAAAATGGAGTAGTGTGTGTGGGGAGAGGAGGTGTGTATCTAGAGAAGTTTTGGACAGGGTGAGGCTCCAGGAGAGAGAGAAATTGAAGGTGAAAAAGATATTGGGGATCTTTGATGTAAGAAGTAGAATGAGACGAATGATCAAAGTCACAAAAACAGGAATTAATTATAACTATAAAAAGGATGTCCTCCATCCAAGGATGGATGGCAGACAAGTGATACAATGCAGGAAAGTTAGGGGTTTACACCAGACAGTATTTCTTCTTGGTAAATTAATGAGAAAAACTCATTTATAGGCAGGGATGCTGAGGGAGGTCAGATTGCTGCACCTCAAAAGGCTCAGAAACTGCAATGAGTATAAATCAGACGTTCCAAGTTTGGGACAGAAAAGAATAATTGATGTTTCTAAGATATTTGGACTTTTGAAGATAATTAATGAATTTTATATTTTCCATAGGGGACAGTCATCCAGATGGCTCTCTCTCCTGTTATGGAAAACTTCACCCTTCCTTGTAGACCACCAAGTACACACTTGAATGAAATCCTCCAATGGAATCCAATTGGCCTCTCTTGAGTTCATTTGAAGTGGATCAGATACAACCTATAGGACCTAGTGTAGGCTCAGCCTCTCTGAGAAACTCTGGAAAAAAATTTTCTTAGTAAATAGTTAAGACACAAACGTATCAAACCTAACTATGTGTAACATCATCTTCTGATATGTGTTGGGGCCCAGGACAGGTCACCTCAAGATGTCCCACAATGGTATATTTACTATTTTGAGTTAAAGTTACTTAAAAAGCAAAAAGGGCTTTTTGACCCTCCTATCTCTATTCCCCCTGAAAGCAGGAAATAAATCTCCCATGTGAAAGGTGCTCTCCCTGCATCCTTATCACCAGAGTGAGGAAATTCAAGGCCGAGATTCCTGCATAAACAAACCTTGCTAATCACGTACCCCAAACCTAAGTTTCTTTGTCCTCTCAATTCTTCACAAATTTATTGTTTCCTTGTATAAAAGATACATATACTGCCTGTTTTGTTCGCTCTCCGAGTATCATTTCTTTATGGTCTCCAATATGTACGTATTAAACTGGGTTTTTCTCCTGTTAATCTGGTCTTGTGTCAATTTTACTATTAGTTCAGCCAGAAGAACAAGAGAAGGGAAGAAAGGGGATTTTTCCCTGCCCCGACACATGCTTCCTTTAGAAACAGGCAGAATATATCATTCCTCATCAATTGTGGTTCATGCTGCCGCTTTTCTAAAGGATAACTTAGGTTTATTTCAATGGCTCATGTTAAAAACTAAAACAGCTAAGGGAATTTGTTGAATATTTTATGATATATTCTATATTTTTAATATTTAGGCAAAGGTAGAGTCAACAAATAGGGTCTAGCAAAATTAAATCCATTTATAATTACTTCATTAAGGAGTCAAACCTGAGTAATGCCTTAATGAAGTAGTAATGAGGTAAAAATGTGCTGCCAGAAGAGACATTGGAGAAAACCTTCTGGAAAAGGCAGCTCAATAAGGTGATAATAAGAGGGGGAAAACTTATCTCTTTGTTTTGGCTTGTGCTCTTTTATTTTAGGATGTATACATCTATTCTTTAAGTTTTGGAGGTTTCAATGGGAGGATGGTGATAAAAAGAGCCAGGGGAGTCAGAGAGAGTCAGGAGGGTGGGAAGGAGGGAGAGGGAGAGAAAGAAAGGATTGGATATACTTAAACTTAAAATGGAGATAAAAATAGCACCTCCCACCTCCAAGAATTGGTATAAGGATTTTACTAGTTCATATAATGTGCACATGTGGCATACAGTAAACACTCAGTAATGTGTGGCAGAATTATTTTTATTTACTGATAATGAGGAAGCTGATTTAGTTTCTTGTTCAATATTGTACAACTAGCCTTTGTGAAAACGTGGATGGGAATTTAATTGAATATGAGGCTGAGTCACACGAATGTTCTCACCCAGTCTCCTTTGTTCAGCTTTGCAAGAAGACTAGCCAAGGATGGAGGGCATTACCGTACCCTGAAATATGTTTCCCTGGGGGAATCTTTCAGTGTTAAGAATTTTCAGCCTCATGCATCAATTAACTGCACCAAATAAATCACTAATTAAATAGAACTACTGTCTTTTAAAAAATCAATGAGTCTCTAAAAATGCATACTTTTTCACCAACAGCATCAGGGCTATAATTTCTAAATTCCCATTCCTAGTGTAGTTTTGATAAAAGTCACTTCCTCAAGAACTTTTCAAATTGCTCTACTAAGCAAAATAAATAACATTTTCTTTTAAAAAGAAATTCTAGCAAATCTAGCAATTCTAGCACATTTCATTTTCATGCTCTAATGTATACGAGGCTATAATTTCTCATACTTTTAGGTTTCCTACAATATTGCAATGGTGGAAAAGCACTGAGAAGACTCCTTATGTGGAAAGTATTAAATAGTGCATAGAATCTGACCTGGTTTTGGTGTGATTTTTTGTATAAATACTACAGAGCCTGTTATATACAAGTTTAAATTAGTAAAATTAAACAAGATCATAGGAAGAGGCTTGCAGTTATATTTTTCTTAAATAGAACACAAATACATTTTTATAGAATGAAAATATAATAAAGGCATCTATACAGAGTATATATTTCCTTTACATATCAGATATCTAGAAAAATCTCCCATGTTACTAGTAAATTTCATCCATTTTCCCTTTCTTTTAAAAGTTACATATATAAACCTTTAATGACCTTAGTGACTTTTTATAACCATTGGTAGTCTTTGTAAAAGAGAACCTTATGGGTAATTATATGATGAAAGTACAAGTCACTATTATGAGAATACTCATTCACGAAGACTCAACATATATTACACCTAGAAAAGTCTCGATAACAAAAAAGCATCACATGAGAGCATCTAATGCAACTGGGAACAATGAAACAGCTCTTGATGGAGACGAAAAAAGGCACTGCAAAATTCAAACAAACCAAAGCCATGTTAGATTATCCTGGATGAAGAAGTTCTTTGGTTTGTAGAACAGAGTAAATGTTGACAGACCTGTGAAGGAAATGGGCTCCGTGTGGGGTCAGAGGTGGTGACATAAGCAGCCTGTGTGTAGGCATAGCTCTTGAACCGAGGCTTAGGAGAGGAAGGAGCTCGTTCATAGCCCTGCGCTAGACTGACTGTGATCTGCAGAAAAGGGTTAGGGGGAGGGGGACAGAAAGGAGGAGGAGACATAATAAGTAACCCCGGAAGGACTGCTTTCCAACACACTAGAACAATGAACATTAGATGGTAACAGTGAGATGAAAAATTTAATCCTAAAAACATATCAGTGATACTAGAAACCGGTACACTCCAAGAATTGTGGTGCCCAATGTCATGTTGGAGAGCAGGTAATCAGGGAAGCTATGAGCGTGGGATTTAACCATAAGAATTCCATATTGACACAACTCCAGCACTGCTACGGGATGGTGCTTTTCAATCTGACAAAAATAAGCATCCAAAAGCAATTTTCTCTGAACCAAAGTAAACAAAACCAGAATTCATCAGGTCAATACCCTGGAAAGGACTGAAGCTTTCATAAGCTAAATATAGAACTAGCTCAGTAGAGTGAGAAAATTAGGCCTAAGAGCTTTCCACGCCTTCAGCAGAAATTTTGCTAAAGGCTTTTCATCATTGTTTGTGTCAAAGAACATACAAGAAAACACCCCAAATATCCACTGTTGGGAGCGAGAACAAGCCATGTAATAGAAGAATCCCACTGGATTCAGCACAATAATATAATGAAAATCTTTACCATATGTATTTTCCATTTAATTGTTATTTAAAATATTTAAACTACTTTTATCAAAAATGATACCTTGAAGAATCAAAATTTGTTAATACATCAGCAGGTTGCCACTAAAAATAAGAAAATATTATTAAACAGAGTACTTGCCTTTGCTCTAATTCTTTGCTCTTTGCTCTAGGTGATGGAAAGTTTAATATGTATATGAGTCTATCTTTTATTTTATTTCACTTTACATGGTAGAAATGCAATATATTCTCTGTTCTATATTCCTATAATATGGCGCATATCAATAGCACAGTATTTTAAAAACATGCTTCGAAAGCAAGATTACAGTCCATGATATCAGGTTTACAGTCTTTCTCTCACTATACACACACATACACGTACACACACACACACGAACACATATGTTATGCTATGTATATATGTATATTTGTATGTACGTATGTATATGTATATATATATACTATGCTATGTATACATATATGTGTGTATATATCCATAGATACAATACATATGTGTACGATACCTAAAAAATGCATATAAAATAGAAAACATCATCGATATTAGTCGTCCTTTCGACACTTTACCTGTTGAGAATAGTGCATTTGATGATGTAATTGAAAATGTTCTTCTCTAGTAACTTTTGACGGCCTTGGCAACATTTCCACTTCCTGGATGGCTTCAATGCTCACTTGTTGAGGCAAAACTTGGAAGAGTGATGTGACGTACATTAGGATGGACTTCTTATCTGGGTAAGTGGTGGCAACATCTGTAAGCACATTAATACCACACATCAATTTTTGGTTTCTATATTTGAGTCCCTGAAAGGGGAATGAACAAATCAATGTTACAGGAAGAAGACAGATTAATGAGCACTCGATTGTCCATAAATGTCCTCCAGAAATTAATTAGAACATGATAATCAGGCCTGAAATGTCCTTCCAATTTGGCAGACCAATGAGATGAACACTAAAGTTAATTTCTTTTCCTTGTTCACATAAAAAGTTCATTCCGTAATACTTTTTCCTAAGTCAAATTGCCAAACTAGCCCATCTAAGAGAGTGGTTTTCATTAGATAAGAAACAAAAATAAAACATTCCATCTTCCTTTCCATGGAAAGTTATATTAGCATGTCAATTAAAATGGTGCATTGGTAATTAAACAATTACACAAATAGCTTAATACCTTGGCTTCCAGTAAAGAAAGTTTGCACCTCCTAATCAAATTTTTGCTGGTGATTAAGTATGTAAAGAGCAAAATATGTCTCTGTGTTGAAATGAACTGTGTATTTCCACAAAATAAAATAAAATAACAATATAGCATATGTATAATGATTTGTAATATTCCTTAAGTATATTAAAAATATTTGTTTACATTATGGTGCATCTGTAAAGTCATATGTCACTTTCCTTCTCAGACTTTTGAGATAAATTTAAAAGTCCTTCACATAAAGTTGATCTGACATTATGTCCTTTGCCACATCCAGGGAATGAAAGAAACCCAGCATTTAAAGTCAACAATAATTTGTAATAACACATATAATAAGTGGCAGCTCCTTCAAAAGGTTCTTTTGCTACTTGGCATTACAATTTAGCCACTGTGCTCATTCCAGGAACCAAGATGTAAAGGTAATCCTTTATGTGAAGTGTATCATTAATCCCAGAAGTGTTAAAACATAAGTCCTGGCAGGAGGCCAAGGCAACTTTGCAGCAAATGTGCCAGGCATTTTTCTTGCCATAAATTTATCTTAGCTTAGCTAGCATTAAAAGATCTGTTTTAAGTTCAATATGTCAGGTGTCCTGATTATGAGTAAAAAAACCAAGAGTCAAATCTCAAGTCCACTGACATAAAAGGAGCTTCAACAGTTCACTTAGTCCATCCCTTTACAAGTAGCAGGAACATGATTAATCAGAACAACTATTTTTAAAGTATTTTTAAAAAGAGTTACGGAGGAGGGAAAAGTTAACTAATGCTCCTTGGTCTGCTTCTATCCATAGTATAATACAGTAAAAATTCTCAATTTTTAATGTGCATATGAATCACCTGGGGACCTTTGAAAAACCAAAATCGGAATCAGTAGGTCAGGGGTGGAACCAGAGGCTCTGCATTTCCAATAAGCTCCCAGGTGATCCGGAAGCTGCTGGCTTGAAGACCATTCTTTGAGTTGTTGGTTGAAAAAAATTACACGGATGCCAACTGTTATATCATTTACCACTTCACTGTTTTGCTAATTTTTTCAAAATATACTTATTGGACACTTAAATGCACAAGGCTAAGAGGTACAAAGTTACATAACACATATTCTATGCTCCTTATTATAATTTAATTATTAACCAACAGATGGCGAAGGTAATTTTTTGAAGGTATTTTTTTAAGGAAGAACTAAAGAAAACTTTGTGCATAAGCACTTCCTTTCCAAAAGAAAAAGTCTTAGTAACTTAGCTTTGAAATTCTGAAGCCTAAAATCTCCCTTTCTTTTGATAATTGTTTTTCAAGTGTTCATTGTATGGTAGATACTATAGTTCTGCACCATATTTTGAAACTCTAGAATGTTTTCTTCCTTCTCACTAGTAACTAATCAGTTTTATCTGTAACAAGCATAATTTAGAATTCTGTTTATTTTTTAGTATATTAAGTAAAACCAAGCCATTGACTTAAAAAAGGTTGATCCATGGCTATTTACTGTTATATTATACATAGACATGTGCATGTATGTTTCGCCTCAAATATATGCCATGATAAAAAGAAATCAAGGTAAAAATAGATCAAGCATTATTTTTACTTCCCCAAGCAAATATCAAAAATTATAATACATTTCATCTACAGACAATATCTTGTGGATAAAAGCAAATATTCACAAATATCAATCACTATAATAAATCGGCACTATTTGACCAAACTATCGACATTTTTGCCCCAGTCTATTATCATGCCACCTCTGAAGTTGTGTGGGATTCAGCTGTACCAGTAGGTAGATCTAACATTTCTTTTTTTAAATAAAGCAATTTAGATATTCTAAAATATGTTGAATTCCTTCAACATATATTTACTAAAGGCCTATTATATTTAAAATATTTTAATAGATTATCCAGGAGATTAACAAGACAGAGAATGGATTCTGCTCACAATTTAGAACAATAAAATTAATAAATAATTTAAAAGTACAAAATAATTGCACTGCTGAATAGAATGGAAATTGTGTTCCTCTAACAGGCACAACTAGTGTTTTAATATGTTCAGAAGAGGAGGAAATTATTGGGGTACCAGAAAATTCTTTATGAACAGAAAACTACAATAAGTATGTTAAGGAATTCATTAGCTGGAAATGGAGGAATGGGGTATTCCAGGCAGTGGAAAAGCAAGAGCAAAAGCGCAGAGGTAGGGACACATCAGACATGTCCCAGGAATAGTGCCTTTGGGTGTCTTAGCCACAGAGAGGAGAATAGTGAATAATAAGATAAAATGGGTAGATTCTTTATGGAACATTGAGAGATCATCGATAGCAAACTAGAAAATCTGGCCTTAGTTCAATAGCTTGGAGAGTAACTACTTTTGGGAAAGAGTGTGACACCATTAAAATTTTTGTAAAGTAAAACTTAAATGCATAATGGATTGAAGGAGAAAAAATACTGGAACGAAGTAGGCGGCTAGGACCCAATCCAGATAAGAGGTGTCAGAGAACTAAAACAGGCTGTGTAATAAAAACAAGGGGATGCATGATATAAATTCTAAGATAGGTCCAAAATGACTTCATTCAATTTCATATCATTTACTCCACAGTCTTTGGAAATGCCTACATACAAAATTCTGTCCTAACCACTGACGGTACAAAGATTGATAAACTGAGAATAAAATCGAGAAGGAGGAGGAGGGAACGAGGAAACTGCTTGTTCTGTAGCCATGGTAACAAGCAGCCACCAACACAGGTTTCAATCTATTTAATTAATTAACAATTACCTGCCTACATGGTCTTGATCATGCTGACCCAAGCCAACCAGTGGCAACCGCTCTCTTCTGAAAGTCTGCCAATCAGGGATGGATTCACTCCAATGAAAAAAATTCTGAATGCAAACCAATTAACAGTTTTCTCACCTGAGTAAACAACCATGCTTCTAAAGGTGACATCAACCTACTCCCAACTCAGAATGATCTTTTGGCCTCCAGTTTCCTCCGAAACCAAAGAACATTCTACTTTGAGAGACTGGCTGACCAGCATAGTTCTCTCTTATTTAAGTAAGCAATAAATTCAGCTTTGTGTTTTCATTTCAAATATCGAGCGATGGTTTCATCATTTGATCAAATTCAAGTGATGAAATTCCCTTGTAAATTTAAACTTATTAATGGTAATTTATTATAAGAGAGTGTGATGCAGTGGAAGAATGAGCAATTCTGATTAGGAAGACCTGGATTTTAAAAAATTCTGTACCTAAATATTTATATCTGTAAAGAAATATGTTTAACATCATTTACTTCTGTTTCCCCATCTGTGAAATCTCGCCATTGTGTTGTGAAGGTCAAATGCAATAAAGTTTAGAAAAGACTGCAAATTTTATAAAACCTTGATATCGTTGCTCTATTGCAATTTTTGTCGTTTGTGTTATTAACAAAAAAACAGACCTAGTTGTAGGAGACCATTAGTACTATTAATGGGAAGCCAGAAGCAGCAGCTGGTTGGAAGGAAAGGCCATTCATCATTTACTGCATATTTACAAAGCAATTGTTGCATGCCATAGAATATGCTTAGCTTATGTTATAAGTATTCAGTGGATAAGCCACTCAGCAAATAATTAGAGCCTGTATGTTGTACTAGAAATCAAAAGAAATTTCATGACTTCGGGGTAATCCTCACTTAAGATAACTGCACCAAGGCCAACGCCTGTGACTCTGTGAGCACCGAAATATTTGTTAACAAACTAATAGAGTAGTTGAAGCCATAGAAATTGATGAAAATTGTGTAAGACAGCAACTGACTAAAAAAATAATGTTATAGATAATGATTATTACAGCATTTGAGAAGTGTGAGAATGACGGAATGTGATTTATATTTTTTATTACAAGATATTAAAATGTATAAAATGAGAGAAGTGGCTGAACCTCCAAAATAAGAACTTACAATTATATGCAAGTAATCTTTGCACTAAAACCCTACTATATAAAGGGTTCATTTCCACAAAAGTTTAAATTAATATTTTCTAATCCATTCTTTGAAGGCATTTCAGAATGAAAATGTTGAGACTCATAATACTGCTAGAATATTTTATTTTATGAACAATAACACTGATTCTGATGAGTGTTTCTATACTAATCAGAATTTTGATATTGAGGGCTATAATGGAACAAATAAATCATTTAGCGAAATTTCATAATTTTTCAAGATTAGCAGACATTTGGTCCTGTCCAAAACATCCATGGAGACATACAGTCCACACCAAAACGTCCTTGAAATTTGGCCCTATCAAAAATGTCCATGAGCATATGTGGTCCACACCAAGTGGCTCTTGATATTTGTCCCTGTCAAAGACATCCATGTGTAGAAAATATCCCTGGGTTCAAATAGCCCATAACGTTTATATATACTTTTGGTTTACAGGATTAATACATAAGAAATACTGTTACGTTTTATTGGTTCAATAATTGGTTTGTGGCCGTATTGCCAATAATAACCCTTCTTGCCTCGGCAGCCTAGCTGGTAATGGCATATGGGGTTAGGTGGATGGGTTGGGGTTTGAATCTTGCAGAAGAGCGGGATTTATGCTAACTACGAGTACTGAGAAAGAGTCCTACAGTTAGAGAAATGCACAGAGGACAACAAGTAGAGGATAGGATCTCACGATGCATAGTGCATTAATATGTCACTGGGCATTTGGTTGGATGTGACTGGGTCATTCAATAAGAATTCTCGGTCAAGCCACTGTGTAAAACAGGCGGTGACGGAACTCGTTGACATAAACACTTTACAGAGCTTCTCGCTTGTTTGGGAGGATGAGAATCAGTGTGGCTCTCCTACCACATAGTAGTTGGGTGTAATAGCTGCCATGAGGGGATACTGGGCATCTAATTAGCCCCCCTATAACTATCCCACTGCCCAGGGTTAATGGGCGATGTTTCCCTTGAACCGATGTCCTATAGAAGTACGATTGCGGTAGACTGCAAGTGCCTGCTGCTATTTGGAGAGGTTTTATTGGATGTGACTCCCATACTCACCTGCCAATCAACGTGGACCACCATGCCCTCGGCTGGTGCTTACCTACATACCGGCTGATCTAGCCCAGCCAAACCAGGTGTCAAATCCATAAGACCTTAGTAAGGTTTTCCCTACCAGTAAACCAGTGACCATTGGTCAGATGGCTACAAAATAATTTAAAAAAAAAAAAACTCTTCTGTTGCTTGGCAATGTGACATCTTTATTTTAAAATTCTCAGTGGAATATGGCAGAAACAGTATACTCATAAAAAGAAAAGCCAGTGCTACATTATAATGGTTTTTGTTTTCATTTCCATTCCTTTAACAGAGATAGAAGTAAGAGGTACTGGTGCTGTGAAGAGAGGAGGATCTGCAATGTCCAGTGTACAACTAGTCAGGATTTGGATAAAATTACAATCATTCAAGATGGGACAGGAAAACATCAGCACAATGCTGGTGTTGAAGGGGAAGTAAGGAAAATCCTGACTAGGTTAAAACAACATGCAGAAGAAGAACCAAATGCAACACCATCATAGGTACTTTGAAGAACTCTCCACGATATTCATGATGAAGAGGTCCTGTTAGTGCTACCAGAAAGAAACTCAGTAAAGAGGCAAGCAAATAGAATTCAAAACCAACTTCGACCTCCAAAGCCAACTTCATTGCATGGAATTGAAATTCCAAAGGAATATAAAGTGACCAGACTCAGAGAACCATTTCTTATGCACGATTCCGGTGCTCAAGATGACAAAAGAATCCTTATTTATACAATTTATGACAATATTCAATATTTAAGTGCCAGTACCACATCATTCAGTGGTGGCAACTTCAAGACGGCACCAACACAGTTCACTCAGTTATTTACAGTGCCCGGTGTAGTACTGAGTTATACTATGCCATTGATTTATGCACTAACAATGAAAAAGCAGGAAGACCCTTACAGATATATATATATGAGAAAGTACTTGCATTTGCACAGGAAAGAAATCTTGACATTAACCCTTAATTGTGCATGATGGATTCTGAGATTGCAAATATGAATGTAATTCAACTACTCTTACCAAATGCACAAATAAAAGGATGTTTGTTTCACTTTTTCACAATCACTGTGGTAAAAAATATCTTCTTTGGGTCTAACACATGAGTATATGACAATGAAAAGTAACACCCATAAGTGTGCATCCATGTTGCTTGGACTTCCATTTGTGCCTTTGGAAGACGTAAATGAAACTTTTGAGTACACTGTGGAGAATGCAGGAGAAAATTTAGTTGGCCTAATGGATTATGTCGAGAGAGTGTCTATCTATGGAAGGCATGGCAGAAGCAGAAGACCAGAAGCTCCAAGATTTCCAACAGAAACTTGGAACATTTATACATCAGTACTGAACGGCGATCACAGGACAAACAGTGCAGTGGCAAATTTCAAAAGCTGATCGTAGTGCATCACCCTTCGCTTTAGAGATTTATTGAAGTGTTAAAGGACGGACAGCAAAGCAATGAGCAAGTTATTACCCAGGTCCTTGGTGGTCACACTCAAATACAGCCACCAACTTCACGAAGGTATTGACAAGATCAAATTTATATAACTGAAATTGCTAACAGATTTAACAAATATAAATCCAATAATCAGGTCAATATATACTTGAGAGCAATTGCTTATCAACTTAAGAGTAACCCTGATGACGAGGAAAAAGCAAGAACAAATATGAAATCCTAAATTCATCATGAATTACAATAAAAATAACATAAATAACATTTAACAAAGTTAAATGTTTGTATTATTTAATGAATCATGAGCCAAATGTCTCCATGGATGTTTTGGACAGGACCAAACATCCTGCAAGGTTTTTCAAAAGAGGAAATGGAAGCCCACTGTGGTTTGACAGCAAACTCAAGAGTTAGTCAGAATCAGAATTAGAACCCAGTTAGTGCATCATACTTCTCAGTACCTTATCTTCATTCCTTCAGAGAATGCTATCTTAGTGCATTTGAAAATCAAGTATCTCAGTCATTATCTAAATGATGACCCCATGATCCATGTGGTTCCATTACCAAACATTATCTATATTCTCCACAGTAGTAGTGATTTCTATTTCTAATAAGGGAGGTATAACAAGAATAAACATACATTAAAATGCAACTTTAGCAGCAAAGAAATGCAAATTAAAAAAAGATATAGGTTTTTAACTATATTCCTTTGCCTATCAAATTATCAAAGAATTGCAAAAGAACAACAATTAACGTTGCAGAGGCTTTAATGATTTGGCCAAACTCCTACTTTTCTGGAAGAGTATCAGGTGGTTCCAACTTTATGAAAAATATTTTGGCAATGTCTACTAAAACCTTGAAAACAATCATATTCGATGACCCAATAATTTTCCTTCTAGGACTGCACCACGAGGAAATAATCAGAAATTTAAATGAAGATTTATGTAAACTTGATGTGAATTTCAGCACTATTTACAATACAAAAAAGAAATATTCATCATACACAAAAGAAAAAAATTCAGACCATTCCAAATGGCCTAATAGAGAATTAGAAATGATCGAATATATAATTGTATATGAATATTACAAAGCCATTCAAAATGTTGCTTTTGAAGAATATTTGATAATATATGAAACTAAATTCTTTATAGTGTAACATCAAAAGAGCAGGATGTGTAATTTATATAGAATATAATAATAACAATTTTATGGAAAAGACTAGGGAATATACTTCAAGACATTAGCGAAATGGGTACACTGGTGGGATTGAAAATAATTTTCTTTTTCTCCATCTGATCTATATTTTATGCACTCTCTATTCAGCACTCACTAACTTCATAATTAGATAGTATATTCTATATTATAATAAAAGTATCTGTAAAAATCAAAAAGAAACCATAAAAGCGAAGTTGCACAAAGTTTTCTTCCAGTATGCCCTCACCCCAAAGAAGTCAGTGCGAATGAGTTTGTTAGGAAACTGGAGCCTTCAACACAACTCTTCTTATCCTGGGCAATCAACCTCCAGAAACCCTGATTAGCCAGCTGCCAGGCACATCCTTGAAACGCCTCTGGGAAATCTAAACAGGAGGCTCCACCGTCTAAACCTCAGGGCAGTTTTCTGCCAGGAGAAAGGCAGGAATTGAAATACTGGATTATAATGCATATCATGTGTAATCAGAAAGAAGCAGGATTTCAAAGCTAGATGCATAAATGTGCACTCACAAAGTTTGATCAGACTTTTAAGAGTTTTATAAAAAAATAAAAAAGCAATTCATTTAGAAACCATGATCAGAATAAACCTGGATCATTTACCACAGAATTTGTATTGGGAACAAAACAATAAAAATAAATAAATTCACCATTTGTAAGGAAAAGGGAACGGGTGAACTGGGAAGAAGAAACTTACGGTCATAAATGAGACATGGTCAGATAGCTCTAAATATGAAAATGTGAACTCATATGTAGACACAATCAAAAACCCATGTGTGCTAAAATAATCAAATACACAGATGTGAAATTCTAAAGAACTTACTGCTGGAAGCAAACTGGGTTATCATTTGAGGTTTACAAATGAAGAGATTATGTTATAATGTCATCTAATCTCTGAGCACTAGAGTTTGTAAATTGTAGGCAATAGTATAGCAATAAACTATTAAAGCATTAGATTATTTTCAATTTTAATATTTTTCATCTAGCACTACATTCTACATACATGTATTGTCCATGTATAAGTCACTATACACACTGGATATACAGCATTCTAATAAGAAAATAACTTGTACAGTTCCCCTCAACTTAAATTCTTTAACATTTACAAGACATGTTCTGCCTTTACTGAATTAAGTACTCCTTAAATCAAACCATTTCAGAATTTTAGCATTTCACTCACTGATCCAAGTTGCTTTTATCATCTACTAACAATGCTTTTCATTAAAGGATTATAAAATATAGTAATGAAAATAATTTGCATTGATGAAGATGATTCAGTTTCACAATAAAATTAATGATAAAAAGCTATGGCTTTTATTTACACATGAGAAACACTAAACAATTTTATCTTTTAAACATCGCATCAATCCTTTCAATAGGCTTATGGTTTAGCTAGCAGGAAACTATGACTATCATCTTGGTACAAGTAGAAAACAGTGTTCAAAACACACAAGACCTACCTAGGGCCTAATAAGGAAAAACAAAACAATCAGGTGCTTACGGGAGACTTCAGATGCACTGAAAACTAGCTCAGCTTTCTGACCATTAACAGAACAATGCTAATGCAAATAAACATCACCTATTCAATCCAATAAATAATGGTAGCTGGAGGTGATGCTATCGATTCTGAAAAGTACTGGATTGACAATATGAGACACTGAAAAATACATTTAACAAAGATTTATTGAGTTACTACTTTGTGCCAGGCTATATTCTAGTCTTCGATGATACAGTGGTAAATAAATGAGCCCAGAGACTTGTTTTCTTGGAACTTTGATTCTAATGGGGAAACAAAATTACAACTAAATGATTTCAAAATCCTCAATTTACCACTTGCCAATTTATCCCTATAACCTGGTCCTTCTTGCTTCATTGTATTAAAAAATTGCTTTCCACAAATGCACTATCTTTGCTGAGCTTTTGGGGGGGGGAATTAAATAGGAGTGGGTATTCTGTAGTGTTAATGCCAAAAATTCTGAGAACAAATGCCCAGAAGCCGGTGGATAAAAGTCACCTAAATGGAAACTCTCAAGCAATCCTGACTTTACAAGTTTCAAATAACCCACCTTGGAGAACATTTTTAACCAAATATCAAATGTCTTCTGTGTGCAGTTAATCAAACTGAAGTGTTCTGTCTTTAAATTTTCAATTCCAAAATGAAATAAATTTCTAAAATTTGCTTTTCCAGCTACTCATTGAATTTGTGCTCCATTAAAATATATTTATTTTTTTAAAAAATCTCTGGCCATTTAAAACCTTAGAACAACTTTTCAGTACATGTCCTCTAAAACAGGAGAATAGAAGCTAGCTTGACCTAACAAAGGAAAGCTAATCAGTCAGTGTGGGAGACTATTGATAGAAAACCATTTGTACTTTCTTACAATTCTCTCTACATGCCTATTGTGGGAAGAACTAGTGGAGTTTCCATTTGAGAAGGAAGTATTTTGGCTCAGTGACATTTAACTCTGCTTCCTTAATTGTCACCTGCTGTTTTTGTGCTTTACTTTTGATCTAACCAAACTGACTTCTTTTTTTCCGACTGCTAGAAAAAGTGCAGTAGGTTTCATAAGTAACCCCACACAATAGCGTCTTTACTAACACAAAATATTCTATTTCTACCGCCTCATTCTCTACAGAGTTGGACAGAATAGCTGATAAACAATGAAGCCAGAATGGAGATGCTCATTTCATTTGACACAAATTTCATTGGTTATTATGGTGCTTTCTGGTATGTTATGGGATTTGGAAACATGCCTGATGGTGTAAGGGCAGTTCCAAGGCAAATCTCTCAATGATAACTAGCTTAAGGCAGAAATTATACATAAGATCAACCTTTTTTTGTAACAAAATATTATAAAAATTTATCCATTCCATAGCAAAGAGTTTAGCTTGTTGAATCAAAGACACTTTGATCAAATCATGGCTCTGCCCCTTATAGGTAAGACAATGTGGTAAAATTAACTAATTTTCCTATATCCTAGTTTTTTTTTTTAAAGATTTTATTTATTTATTTATTTTCCCCCAAAGCCCCAATAGATAGTTGTATGTCATAGCTGCACATCCTTCTAGTTGCTGTATGTGGGATGCAGCCTCAGCATGGCTGGAGAAGCGGTGGGTCGGTGCACGCCCGGGATCCGAACCCGGGCCGCCAGCAGCGGAGCACGCACACTTAACCACTAAGCCACGGGGCCGGCCTCCTATGTCCCAGTTTTTGTCTGTAAAATGAGTCATATTAATATCATACAAATAGCTTGTGATGATGCTTGGGAGAGAAAATGAATACACAGAGTAAATTCTCAATACATAATTATTTGTCGTGACTTGCCTCCAATTGGCACATAATCATAATTTCTGAGTTTGCCTGCATTTAAACATCCAACAAATATTTGTGGGGTGCCTACAATGTGTAATACCTAACATCAATTCATTAGGGAATGAAACATTCTTATAATGAGAATGGCTCCATCTCCTAACTCCCAGGGTAGAAATTGGACTATGGGACAAGTCTGAAGGCAAACGACCCAGATGTGAATCTCTCAGACACAAAACATTTATAATGCGGGAGTGATGTCTGCATCACAGCAGATATGATGGATGGTATTACGGCAGCAGCAGGTACCATGTGCAACATCGGAAGATGTGATGCAGTGTTGAGCAAAACATCATTACAAAACAATGCAAGACAATTTACGGCAAAAGAGGTTTTAATGAATTAATCCCTAGTTTTGTAGTATTCTAACTGAGAACTGGGCCCAGAGACCAAACATCATGCATTTGTGTAGTTTCTAAGCACCAGTAGAGGCACGTTGATGAAACACATAATAAACAAGTGGCAAAGTTTAACACAATTTCAAATTACAGAGATACATTCTGCTTTTGACAGTACTAATAAAAGTTCATTTGAGTATGAGTGTGGGGTTTCTAACTTGCACCAATGTAATTAAGGGTTCCCAATTATACACACAATAATATGCATGGATGATAAATAACTTTGAACTTGAAAAAACGTAAATTAGAACTTCACAAAAGTGAAGATAAACAAATGTGAAACAGTGATGGAGAAAGGTACAGGCAAAAAAGAGAATAAGCACCAAAAAGCATATAATAAGACAATAAGAGCTAACCTTTCACAATAGAATGTAATCAATGATATTAAGAAGGCATAAAACATAACTAAAGTGGCTGGTTTTCATAGAAATTTTACATATACTCAATAAGAATAGAGTATATTATTTCATAAATTGAATAGAATCTGATGTGTGTGTGTGTGTGTGTGTTTGTGGTGAAAAATACTGCATAAATGGAGGCATAAGGTAGAATATAAAGGAACATGGTAACTAGTGAGAGGGAGTTAGGTTATTTTTCTATGATCCTATATACAATGTCTGGATTTTAATTATCAGAAAAAACTCCTTCACCTTTCCACCACAAATCACAGATATTAATACCTATAACCATCCACTTGTTCTTTCCTCCTCTTAACAATTAAAGTGTTCTCATTCCAATTAAGGCAAATCTCTCTACTTGTACTTTTCACTTGTTTTCTATTGAATCATCAATCTTTCCTCAGCCTACAAACATGCCTTCCTAACTCTCACTTGAAAGATAAAGCAAATTAAAAAAACAAAAACAGAAAACATTGGTATGCTGGTAAACCTGTTCTCCAAAAGAAAAACAAAAACAAACAAACAAGTACAAAAACAACAAAATCCCTGATGTGTAGTGTTTGCCAGTCTCCATGGTGTAACTCCTCCCACCACAGATGATTTCAAGTTACCAATGGTTTAACAACCTGCTGGCATAATTCCTGACTATTTAACAATCTGCTCTTGTGAACCTATATGATCTGGCTCCAGTATACCACAGTAACTCTTAACAGGGTTACTCCCTTGTTTTTCCATCCTCTTCCATTTTCCTGTTCCCCTTCACAATAAAACTCTTCAAATGTTTCGGCTACACTCTTTGTACCTAATTTCCTACCTCCCCTTTTCATTCAACTCATATTTAATTAGCATCTAATATATGCCAAGCACTGTTCCAGATGCTGGGAATACAGTAGTGAACAAAGCAATGCTCCTGCCCTCTTGGAGTCTAGATTTTAGTTGAGACATAGACAATAAATAAAAACAAATCTTCGGCCTTTCAGATTTCAAGTGCCATAGAGAACAATGAAATGAGTAGGGAATAAGTGGGGTAAATATTTTAAAGAGGATGAGCTCAAAAGGCTTCTCTAGGTAATTCTGGATTGCAGAACTGGCTTCTGTCTCTTTGTTCCACTCATGGCTACAATGCTGCCAAGCTTAATGGATTTTTCTATCTCCATCTTAGTCTGTAGCTCCCACTCGCACTCTTTCATTCTCAAGCTGCTTTGTTTTTCTTGGATTCTTTGACACTATATTTTTCAGGTTTTATATCTATGCAGCAACACTTTCTCAGGCTCTCTTTCTGGTCCAACCTATTTAAATGATATGAAACTTTGGAAAAACTTGGAGGTTGGATCTGTGTCTTCTCTAGCTACATTCACTCTTCCCTAGGTGATGTCATCCCGTTTCTCTCCCTCTCTCCCTCCCTCCCTTCCTATCTCCTAAATATTGCCTATATGCTAATAATTCCCAAATACCTATATACTCCAGCTGAGACCTCTTCCCTCAGGAGATACCTCAAATTCGTTATATACAAAATAAGGTTCTCAGTTCCCTCCAAAACCATTTAGTTTCCCCATTAATCACCATCTCCAAATACGGCAACAACATTCATGTATTGTGTCAGGCTGTAAATTTAGGAATCGTCTTTGATTTTTCTTTTTTCTGCATTCCCTCATTTGATCCATTATCAAGCCCTGTCTGTCCACCTCTAAAAAGAATATATGCATCCACTTATCTTCATGTTCACTATTACGATTTCACCCACACCATGATCCTTGCCTTCTGGGATCATTACATTCACATCCTAACTGTTCTCACACCTTTCAATCCATTCTGTATGGATTTTTAAAACACAAATTAAATTGGAACACTCTCATACTTAAAACCCTTCAAAAGCTTCTCATTTGTTTAGAATAAATCCAAACGACTTCCACGCCCTACAAGTTACTACATAACCCAATTCTGCACACTTAGCTAATGGCAATCTAATGGCCTCTCTCTTTCTCGCCCACTATCTTTCAGATATATTGGCCTTGTTTCCATATCTGAAATAACAAGGCCCTTTTATATCTCTTGGTCTTGACACTTGCTGTTCTCCTTACCTGGAATATTTTCCCCATCTTTTTGCATTTTGATTCATTCTTATCCATTAGGTTTTAGCTCATATGGCACCTCCTCAAAGAAGTATTTGTTGATTAACCTATTTTAAGAAGCACACTCCCTTTCCCTTGACTTTATTTCACATTGACTTACTTCCTTTATGTCATTTGTCACCAACTATAATTATTACATTTATGTATTAATTCCTTTGTTATTATTTTTCTCCCTACAATAATACAAGCACTACAAGGGCAGGAACTTCCTCTAAATTGTTTGACCACTTACTGACAAATAGTAGGTACTCAATATTTGTTAAACTAGTAAATGGATAAATGAACAAATAATTATGGCTGCTGGGAATAAAGTTTCACTTCAGCAAAGTGAATATGGAATAAGGCTCATGTTGAAAATTGAGAACTGGTTGAAGAGAAAGAAAGTACTATAACAAACAGGAGCAGGCAGTATTTATTTCCCTCCAAAATTATGTTCAAGAGATTTGATTTGATATTTAATTACTTTTCATTGAGCATCAATTATGTACAAGGGATTTTATTATGTTTTCTCATTTACCCTTCAACATTCTCTTATGAGTTAAGAATATTGTACAAGGTCTTATAAATAGTAAATGATAGTTCAATTAAAGCAGAAAAAAAGAGGGACTCCTGGGTTGACACCCCAGTTCTCTCATTTTGTGACACTGAGCAAGCTTAAACAGACTGAGCTCCCTTTTGTATCACAAAAGTTTTTCTTAAATTATTGATCACATTCTCAAAAATGAGACTTGATTTGCATAACATCTCATACTCAAGGAAATAGATCAGATTATTTATTTTAAGTAGTAGGGAAAAAAGCATTCGTTTCTAAATTGGAGAGCATTAACAGGTTAATCAAGATGCTTATGAGTGATGACGACAAAGTTAGTGCATTTTTAATTCAGATTGAAAATACTCAAGCTAATACTCAAGGCACAGGAAAACTAATGTTTTATTCATTGTTCTAAGCTTTGGCATAGACTCTACAAAATAGCACAGTGCTTTGCATAGAATAGATGTTCAAAAATTATTGACTGATATCTACAGAAAAATTTGTTCAAGTACTCTCTGACCCAAGATAGGAAAAGATAACTCCTTAGAACTTAGATCAAGTTGATTTCTCAGAAATTTTGTACTACGTGCCTGAATACATGGTGGGCTGGAAGATTCCAGCAAATGAAAGCCTTGCCATCTCACTAACTCTGACCCAGTGCTGGGTAAGATCCTGTTGAATAATTGCAATCGCAAAAGCAGTTCCTTAAACTGAGATATGAGAATGAGAAAGGGATTTAGTTAAGAAACAAAGAAAAATTAGGCACGATATACACACCTTTATAAACAATATGGTCACTTACCTAACTACTGTGTGTGTGTGTGTGTGTGTGTGTGTGTGTGTGTGTGAGAGAGAGAGAGAGAGAGAGAGAGAGAGAGACATATATATACGTCTTATTCGAAAAGCAATCCCTTTTGACTAGAGATTAGTAACATCAAAGAATGGGTAGAAAGAAGGAAAGGCTTTATGTAGCTTCTCAGTTCTATTTTAATTGTTAGATGTTCATTTTACCCATTTGCAATTTTAAAATTTCTTCTCTCTCTTTTCCAGTGGCTGGACAAGGGTTAAAACTGATATGCTAAATACTACATAGCTAAGTTTCGTTTTTAAAAAAAATTTCAGATGCAATTTTTTTCCACATTAGTACATATTTATTTTCTAATGAGGTAACATTGGTTTATAACATTATATGAATTTCAGGTGTGCATCATTATATTTTGACTTCTGTGTAGACTATATCATGTTTACCACCAAAGAATAACTACCATCCATCGCTGTACACATGTGCCCTATTACTCCCCACATAGCTAAGTTTCTTGACACAGCTTCCGGTTTTTCTTGATTCTGAAATGTCAGCTTCTCCCAAATCTCTCTCCTTCAGGTTGAATTCTACTAACATAGGCCTGGCTCTCCTGATGACCATAAGCCTCAGGGCTTGGTATAACTAGCTCAGTTACTACTCCTGCAAAGCCTGTCTCACTACCCACAACTTCAGACCCTATTCAGGCTCTGGTCTTAGATTGACCAAATGGGCATCATTTCCACTCTCATCATGATGGGGAGCCTGCCCCTTGAAAAGAAACTTCTCCCTCAGAGGAAACAGGTTAGATTGATGTTCTTGGCTCCAAGAGTCAATCTTTTAGCTCTCCCTGATTTTTTTCTTTTATTAGTTTGGATTTAATCACTCACTTTTAAACATTTTTATTACAAAAGCAATACATGCATAGTATAGTGGAACATTAAAATAGTGCAGAAGTATATAAAATGAACAACGAAAGTACCCCACCTCTCTACAACACTCCAGTCCCATTATCTAGAGATAATACTTCTCAGTAGAAGCTATGCTGTCTATTCATCCATTCATCTATCCATCCATCCATCTTTCCATTTAGCCATCCATTTACCTTTTCATCTGACTGTATACCTAATGAGAACTTAACCACTAGGCCACGGGGCCAGCCCCTGTTTTGTTACTTTTTAATGGTGTCTTTCACCATAGAAAATATTTTACTTTTCGTGTTGTTAAATCTGTCAATTTTATTTTATAGCTTCTGAGTTTTATGTCACCTTAATATCATTAAAACATTCTTCTATATTTTAATATATATGTTTAAAGTTTTACCTATTCACATTAAATCATTATTATTTTATACTGAAAATTATTTTAGTAATTGTTGTGGAACTGGGTTTATCATTAGATTTTTCTTTCCAAACAATGTCAAAGATTTTAATTTAATTTACTGGCTAACCTACCCTTTCTCTACAGATATCAAATGTCATCCTTAAATATTAAATTTACCTAAACAAAAAGAATTTTGTCAAAATATCTATTCTATATCATTAAACTATTTCTCTATATCATGCCACAGTGTGTCAGTATGTTATGAAATCTACTAAAGCAAATCACCTATTTAAAAATAACTTCTTGACTATTATCATACATTTACATTTAGACTAATTTTAGAATTATCTTGACAACCGCACCCTTCCCTTTTGTGTGATTTATTTTTAGCATGTTCACCCCCACACATTTCTGCCCTTTCTTCTCTGCTTGTTCCCTAGGTGGCTGACCCTTTCACACTGCATCTCCTGGGATCATTTGCTGGCTGGATTCCAGTTGCATTGAGCCAATGGAAAGGACCAGCTGGAGATTCAAAGATAGGCAAAGACAAGGCTGGGGAAATTTTTCCTCCACAATTTCTTTGCTTCAGAGCTGCGTTCTTCTAGTAGCTGATTCCTTCCAACAACTACACTTCCCAATTTGTGGTTCTTCCTCCAGTAGTGTAGCTCTCACTGGGCTCCATTAACCTCCATTCATTCTGTTTTTCCCCTTTCCCCCTAAGCCCTGGGGATAGTAACTGCTTCCTACTGTTGCTCTTCTCTGGGTGACTCACTGTCACCTCTTTGTTAATATATTAAACTTCTAATCTTTTTATAAAATTCTCTTCGTTTCAACTATCTGAGGTGAATTCTATTTCATGCTAGGGTTCTGTTATACCTTCTAAAATAATACATGGATAGGAAGATAGATAGAGAGAGACTTATATACATACACGTGGATGTATATAATTTTATTGAAATTATTTTTGAATAATTTTATTGAATTTATATATATTTCATATATAAATATACATTATAAATATTATATATATATATTAAATAACTTTATTGAAATTATTTTGAGTATACAGATTAACTTAGAGAAAACTAGCATTTTCATCATAGCATCATAGCATCATAGCAAACTAGCATTTCATCATCGTCTCCTCTTTTCCTCATATCTTCATTTAGGTACTTATAATTCAGGTACTTATTATTATTATATCAGGTAATTATTATATAATTACCTGATAATTCAGGTAATTATACTTTTAATTTTACTTTTAATTTTTTACTTTTTTTACTTTTAATTTACTTTTACTTTTAATTTTAATATACAATTACTTATAATTCAGGTACTTATTATTATTATATCAGGTAATTATTATATAATTAGGTACTTATAATTTAGGTACTTATAATTCAAATTTAAACTTTCTCCAAACAATCTTTACACTTTCCTGCGTAACTCACTTCTAAGAAATCTAGAAATTTTGTAGCTATTCTAAATAGGATTATATTATTTCTTTACACTTTCTAATTGTTAACACACTTTTAAATAAGGAGAAAATCATATTGTATTCAAATGATGATACTTTCTTTCATCTTTTCCAATATATATATACATCATATTTCTTTTTTTCTTGTCATATAACATTTGCTAGGTTCCCCAGAACAATAATGAACAATAACACCAATGAGGAGTATCCTTGAATTGTTTATTATTTTAACAAGAATTTATCTAGTATATCAAGATATGGAAGTTTCCTTCTATTCTTGGATTAGTAAGAACTTTTCTCAGGACTTGGTAATGAATTCTAACAAATGCCACTGGATATATTATTTCTTTTTTTACTCGGAGTATTGAATAGCTATGGTTTCCTGATCTCCTTTAAGAAAAAGAAGAATAAAGATTAAATGTTACTTGTTTACTGTTTTGTATTTTGTTTTGAATTTCATTATTAATATAAATGTTATTCCACATAAACGTATCAAGTGAAAGCTCTAAATTTCAAAGAATAGCAAAGAATTTCTCTAGCTAAAAATGTTTGTATTCTAATTTAGACTCAAGTGTAAATAGTTAATATCTCACCATGTTTAAAGTGCTTCATTTACACAAAATTAATCTTTAACTGATACATTTTTAGATGGGGGTGATGGCTATATCCCTGATAGAATAATAGCTTGATTCATTTACCTACATAAATAGTTACTCTATTGGAGAAGATAGGAGAGAAGCTGATTCATAATCCCTACCTGTACCTGGACAAAGCAGGAAATAAAGTGTATCCTCATGCTTCCTCTGTCATGATTATCATAGCAATGATTCTGAAATTATATCCACACTCATTATCTCTGTTTACATCCACATATTCTTATGAATTGAAAATAATGAAACTAAAATAGGTTGGGGCATGTACGTGCAAAGAAATAGCTTGAAATAGAAAATGTTGCAAAGATTCAGATAATCGTGATAGAGCTAAGTTTCTAGAGGTTTACATGAACCAAATGCAAATTAGCCATAAGCTTTGAGATTCTTTTTCAATTTCTCATTATAAATTTGTTACTCTGTGTGAGTGAGTGTTGTGTGATTAAGAATGAAGTAGATGAAATTTTCAGTAAAGAGTACATGTGTTGCCAAGAAATCGGAGTCAAGTAATTCTATAACTCTGGGTCTTTGTACTAAATGAATTAAGAGAAAAAAGAAACCTGAGTGTTGCAAAGTTTAAATTAATTATGGTAATATGCATTTGCCTCCAAATATTTAAGTAGAATAATGGAAACACAAAATTTTATTTTGGCAGAAATTAATCTTTCGGATTTCGTACAGATGCACGTTATGCTTTGAACATATTACGTGTGGACTTACTTTTGTGCCTTTATTTAAGCTATTTTCACTGCCAGGAATTCCTGGTCCTATTTCTTTTCATTTATTTAACTAAATAAATGTTATCAATCCATCAATGTTCAGGTGTTGTGCAATTATTTCCCTGAACGCCACAAGAGCTCAGTACATAATGATGTCTTCCAACCTCCAAACTTTTACTGCCAGGTCAATTCTATCATATACTACCTCGAAATTTGAGTTTACACACACACACACACACACACACACACACACACAAACATACACTCACACAAATGCATACACACAAAGCGGAGGTACTAAAACATTATTTTTGAAGGACTTGAGATTCTTTTAAAAATATTTTAGAAAATAGTTAATTACATTGTGATTTTCAAATCAATTTTTTTCTTAAAGGTAATCCATTCAGAATGGATTGGAACCTACTGAATGCCAGGCTCTGGTGCTGGTTGCTGAAGATAAATACTGGACAAGAGAAACACAGTCCCTGACCTCATAGTGCTTAGAGTGCACATGACATAAATTAATTCTAATGTGTGAGGTCATATAGTGTAGGTTTTTCTAAATTTTTATATACTTAAATGTTGTTAATATTAAAGAGTGGTAAATTAAATATATTAAGTAAATAAAATACCTATGTACGATCATTTATAAGGAAAGTATTGAAATGAGAACATAAAGACATTAGCATTACTTTGACTTTTTATGTCTGAACAAGCAACTCAATAGTTGTCACACTTATTTTATGATTCAAATCAAACCTTACAGAAGAGCGTTTGTCTACCAAGTTCCGTTATTGTTACTACTTTTTCTGTTTTCTTTTTTTAGGGTTGGAGGGACAACAATACGAACTTTTAGAAGACAACGTATTTTCAATGTCTAATACCAAGCCTGGCTCAATTCACACTCATTAAATACTTGTAAAACATTTTTTTAAAAAAAGGTCACAGGCAGCCATCAAACCCTTAGCTCTTCTGTCAGATAATTTGAGTTACTTATAGTCTCTTTTTCTGATATTTGTTTCTTGGCCCACATCTAAATCAGCAGTTTCATCTATGTGGGAATGTCATTCAATTCGCATAGTTAGTCCTCATATGGATTTTTTGTGTCTTTCTACAAACTAATTTATTGGTCCTAAATTTACTGTCTCAAAACATGGATGCTGAATACGCAAACAGAGAAAATGGCTTTTACAATTGTCAACACTAGTGTATAAAAATGGTATAAATTTTTTTAAAAACTGGTTACACATATCTGGGTCAGATTTACTTTAGATACAAATTAAAAGGATTAGCACATATTGCTATATTTGAAATGAAAAGAATTAGATTCAACATTTGACAAGTCAAATTTAATGCACAGTTTAAAATGATGCAAAATTTTACTTCTTGAGGAAGCCCCCTAGAAAAATTGATCAAATTAAAAACTATAAATATACAATTAAGTATTGTGCATTTTAAAATAATAATAATATACTGAAAATTAAACCAGAATTTTTTTTTCTGCAGAAACTAAATGAGGTTATTACAGTGGGTGAAGTGAACCTAATTTACAAGGCCATTAGAGCTGAAATGCTTCAAATACATCTCTGTTCAGTTCTTATCCTTTTCATAAAGTTGATTTATGAAGAAATATGCAAGTCCACTAAAGTATGCTTTTTTATACGATTATTTCACACAAAATGGTTATTGACCATATGTATTTTGTCTAGGCTTTTACACAGGGGAGTTGTTAACATAATTCATTTACAATTCAGTTAGCAAGAAAACATGTTAAATTGAATTTTACTCTGAAACAATAAATCAAACCAATGTGAAAGATATTACATCCCATACAATGAACAAACACTGATCAAATTATACAGCTGAACTATGTATCTCACATATCCCAAGACATTTAAAATATCACCCCCATACAGTCATTAAATAAGTCTCAAGATCCAAAGGGTTTATATAAGCACAAATTAATAACTTTGGGTCATATTATCAGCTTATTCTGGAGGTTTATGCTGGTGAATTAAAAATAGTAACCTCTTCTTATAGCCTACATCAATAATCATTCAAGTATTTTTCTAATCATAAAAGCATAAGTTTTGCAATGTCATTTAGACAAAAATACATTTTTATCTTATGTTGATTATCAGCATGATCTCTAGCAACTTCAAGTAGTTGGAAAAAAGAGAGCTATCAAAATCAGAATCCTGTTCTTAGGATCAGAAAGCTCTAGTAAACATCAAATAAACTGTATCATAGTCCATAGATAACACAGCATGAAGTATAATGTCTTAGACAGAGATGGTGCGTATTGAATAGTTGTTGTTTTATTGCATCTATGCAACATGATAAATCAAATAAAGAATAAAATCTTAATCCTTGGTTTACACTGTAAACTTTCTCCTTATCCATTTCTGCAATGGTAGTTAACAGGAAAGTTTCCTCTATTCCTGATGAGGTCTTCCATATGCAAGCTTGTTCTGGGAACTCCAATACACTGGATTAGATAGTATGGCCTGAAAGGGGGGTCCCACTGTTGAGTGCTCTATCTATCTATCTATCTATCTATCAATTAATCAATCACATTCATTTATGATCTCATTACATCTATAATATTTCAGACTAGGAGTGCATATATATATATATATATGTATATGTATGTTTATATGTGTGCTACAATTCTAAAAAACGCTATGACATATTTAATGACAAAGTTTTCTCCTAGAATATGTGCAATTCCTATAAGAGATATCTCTTATTCTAAACTAATATTTTCAAGATACCCTCGTGTATTTTTTGCCCCATATATATAATACAGATCTATTACAACTAAAGAATCTATGCAATCTGACATTTTTATGGAATGAATGACACTGCTAGAAACTATCTATGACATTGTGGGGTTATCAAATCAACCAATGAACAAAAGTCATTTTCTTTTTTGATCAGATCATTAGTTTGATAGATAAGAAAATGTCATATTCACAGTGTAGCTTGTCAGTGTCTCCCATAATAAGTTCACATACTATGTTCACATAACAAGTTCATATAATACAGTATTGAATCTGTACTAGAAGATAGTATTTTAAAAACACACAGGTTACACAACACCATATACAAAAAGTGATGAAAAATAGACTTGTGTCAACGTCAAGTGATAGCTAGTTGATGGTCACATGACTCTCATGTGGACTGTTTCTACCAAATATATCTTGCCAATGACTTGGAGGTTAAGGCATAAAAATAGAGCTATTATAAAAAAAGATGTTACTGTGCTAGAAAAAATAGCTCTTACTGTATATAATAAAATCTTACTATGAATATCTTAATTGAAGTAATACTGAAACCAATAAGGTAAATTTAATAGACATCAACTTAAAGTTTGGAATTAATATTGGAAAGAACTGCTATAAGGACTGCATAGATTCAGAAAATATTTGACTTGGAATCAGCAATTTGAATTCTACTCCTAGCCTTAAATCTTACTAGATGTAGGAGGTATGATTACTATAATGGTAAAGGGTACCAAAAGCAAGCCATGTGAGTAAAGGTTTTAGATATTCATCTTGGAGATGGTGGAGACATAATGACATCTTCCAATAGTGGAAGGCAATCAGGGTTCCTCTAAATATAAGTGAAATCAATATGTGAATGTTACAAAGATACGGATTCTTGTTCAATGTAAGAAAGAATTTTTAGGTAATATCATTTTTAATAATTAGACTTAACTAGTGAAAGATAGGATCTGCTTCTGTAACACTTCAGATTGGCAGAGGGATTCAGTAAGACAATGCCTTCATATCTGTCATCTACACCAGAGGTGTTCTGCCCTGCTTTATAAGCTGGCTTAGACCATGCATTATCTCTTATTTTCAAATACATTTCATTTACTCTTCTTTAAAAAATCTTTGAAGTAGATGGGATAAGAACTATATAGAGATGAATTCAGTGAGACTTACAGAATAAAAATGGCTTACCAAGACCATTGAGCTTGTAAGTAGCAGGGCAGAACTAATTCCAAGTCTAAATTCTGATTAATGTTCAAGCAATTAACAAGACCTTAGCAAATTCATTTCTTAGAGTCCTGTTTACACCTCTATAATCACTTTAATTATTTTTTTCTTTTTATGTCAGTCTTCTGCCTGCATTGTCATGATTGGTTCCTGTCAGTGAGTTGTAAAATACTTGACTTTCCCATTTTGCATTTTTTCAAATCAATATTTCCACAGGACAATACCTGCAAATATGCCTTCTCCAATTTAGGATACATGCTAATCTTCATAACAGAAAAAAAAAAATTTGTTAGAATTCAAGTATTTGTTCATGATTTTCCCTTGAACATTTTACCAATTTCTATTTTATATGTGTATATATATATAAAATGTTATACATGATATAATATATATACATATTAACCTTTAAAATATATTCCAATTCACTTTTATTTGCCAAATTAGGCTACTATAAAATATGGACACAGTATTAGAAAATATACTACACAGAACTCTGACCGTTCTTTTGTTTTCAATTTAAATAACTTTTTTTTTGTAATGAAATCTCCATAGTTTATAAAGGGCATTACTGTCTGTCAGGAAGCAATAATGAGCTTGTATTCCTCAGCTGTATGTAAATTGCATGACTTTTATATTTCTAAGGAGAGGCCTCTATCAATCAATATTTTTAGAAAATGACAGCCCTCAGTTAGGCCGGGATTGTTACTGAAACTGATAAATGTTTACACTTCATTGGAGACTGACAAATAGCATATGATATAGACTGCTTTTGTGCTTTTATGCTGCTTACATTAAAACCTGCCTAGGAATACGAAAATACAAAAATGTGATTTTAATGTAAAACTGCTTTCACATTTCTTGTTAGGAAGCTTGCCAGATACACCCGAGGACCATTTTGGGAAGCAAAGAGGTATTACATGTATAAGATAAATAAGTGAAGTAGAGATTAAAAACAAATACAAGCCATTGTTGTGACATAGGCAAAATATAATAAAATATTGTTAAATGATCACATCGCAAGGTCTACATTCAAATGTCTTTTCATAAATGGAGTCCTGGCAACCTTTGTAGTTTGTTTGGGGCAGGTTTAATGGCAGTAGTTTCCTCAAAGCAGGCTAGAGCCATTTAATCCACGACTGCTTTCTATACAGAGCTGATTTATTTGAATTTAGAGAACAGTAGACCACATAAATATCATGTTAATATTCTAAACTGAGCTCAATCGTGTTAGCAAAAAAACTTTTGTCTTATCATACATTTCACCTTGGCCTGTGAGAGAATGTGATAGTTATGCTATTAAGTGACAATCAATCACTAGAGCAGTTGTTTTTGAAAATATATAATGTATGGAAAATAGCATTTTGCTCCTCTTCATCTGCCTGTATTTTTTTTAAACCTCTTGGCTTAAGTGAGAACTTCCTGTTGGAACTGATTATTCTTTTTAGCTTTCTTTCATCATTTTTAAATCTTCCCTTTCCCCAGTTCTTAAACTGAAGAAGATCTGACCTTGACCCTAACTACCTAAATACTTTGATATAGTCTTCCTACTTTAATTTACCAAACTCAAATCCTTTTGTTTATCCATTTATTCAAGAAATATTTATTGAATGTCTACCATTTTCCAGGCACTGAGGTAGGTGCTAGGGCATAATTGGGAACAAAAGAATCAATGGATACTTTTTTTCATGGTGCTTAGATTCTAGCAAAGGAGACACACATCTAAGTAGGTAAACTCAGTACTTTGTGGCAGGTGCTATTATAGTAGAAGCTAAAGGCGCCAAATATTTAGTCTTCTGGCACAAGGTCAACCATTAATCTAGCACTTCAACTTCAGGACCATTTCATGTTAATGAATATTTTGGCTCACTTGCCTATATATTTATATTCTGCCTCATTTCAAAATCTGATTTGTGGTAGCTTGCCATGTTGAATTATTCTCTAACAGTGGTATGGTATCCTTCCACCTATTATCTTAACCCTCCAAAAAAAATCTATCTTTAACGTTTCCACAGTTTCATAGATCATCTCAGCAAATCCCCAACAATCTTTCAATTTCTCCTACAAGAAATAGACCAAGGTCAACAGAGAATCATAATTATTAAGATGAAGAGTTGCACCTTTGTATAGTTATCTCTTATAAAGTGCTTTTCATACTAAATAGCCCAGAAAACTATATTTTCTGGTTCTTTCTTTAGTAATTAAATAAGTATGATATTCCCTTGACTTTTTTATCTAGCAAGTCATTTCCGCAAGCCATTCAACATTTTTTAAATATTCATCGTAGTACCTACCACATATTAAACAATTTTCTAAGCACAATGGCAAAACTAAAACATGCACAGCACAGCCTCTGCTCTATATGAGCATAGTCCTGGACCTATAATTAACATTTTGCTAAAAAACTATAGCTGATTAAATTACACATTTGGCTTTGGGAAACTGCAGTCATCAGCTCCACATGTCAAAATGTAAGGTGGCTTTAAATAAATGTGTAAATATGTGATCCAATCCATAACAGTTAAAATATATCAGAGAAGACCAAAGTAAGCCCCCACAATATTTTAGGGTTTCATGAAAAAGATAGAGTACTTGAACAGGAACTAGATTTAGAGGGCTGTAGGATAGAAGAAAGGCTTTCCAGGCAATAGGATAAAGGTGAATTGGATTTGGCAGTTAGTTCTCCTCACAAGAAAAAAAAATTGTAATTATGCATGGTGACGAATGTTAACTAGATTTATTGTGGTGATCACTTCGCAATATATACAAATGCGGAATCACTATGTTGTACACCTGAAACTAATATAACGTTATATGTCAATTATATCTCAATAAAATAAGATTCCTGCATTTGGGAAATGGTAAGAAGCCTGCCCCATGATTACAGCTAAAGAGTCATAAGATATAAGACTAGAAGAAACGGTAGAGGCTAGAAAGACTAGGAAAAAATTGAAAATTAATGAGTTTGGAATTTTTAATATAGATAATGGGGAGCCACTAAATATTTTTGAATAGAGAAGCCACATGATTAAACCAGTGTTCCAGTAAAACTTTGGAGGCAATGTGTTGAATAGATTTGACTATAGAAGATACAGAAAATATTCAGCCATGAGCAGAAAAAGAGTAGGAGTAAGGTCCAGCAGGAAAATAAGAAGTCAAAATTTTTGATCCGGGATCTGATATGATGTAACCGAAATTTTAGGAAAATTACACCATTAGGTAGGAAATTCAGTAAAGGCATCATATAGAGTGGATATTGCTTAAGCTGGGTCTAGAGAAGCAAAACCCTGGAGATATTTCAGGAAATTATAACTAAGCCAACTTGATTTGTGCTCAAGTAGAATATGGGCAAAACTGAGAAATAAACCTTATTAAGCCAAGATCATAAAAGGTTTTCAATGACTTGGTTAGAAGTTTGAACTTCATTTTCTAGGTACTCAATAATGTCATTGACACAGGAATAAAGATGAGCTTGGTTTTGGGTTATAGACTTTATCTCAGACAACCCTTCCTTCTCTTAACATCATCACTCATTTATGAAGGGAAAGCATCTATGCATATGTTCTAAAATAATAGTAATAAAGTATATGGGCTCTGAAGTCAAACACTCTTGGATTCAAATCCAGTCTCCCACTTTCTACCAGTTACCTGTATAATATGGGAAAATTCCTTTATCTGTCTTCAAGACTTTGTTTCTACATTGGAAATGTGGAGGTAACAATGCCTAGCCCTTAAAGTGGTTGTAAGGCTTAAACAAGAAACTGCAGGTAAAGTGTCTGGTACATAATAAGCTCACATTAAATATTAGTTACTTTAGCAAACTGATCGGGTTTCTTTTCTCACACTGCTGGTCACAGAGCAGAACTGGTAATATAGATTTTAACGTCAGTGAAATGGAAGTGAAACTAGGAGAATGAAGAAAATCTCTGCAGATAAGAGAAAATACAGAGGCTAAGAGCAAGTCTGGAAAACGTCCATAATAACACAAAGAAAGGGAGTCAACAGTGAAGATAAGAACTATGATATAGAAATAGATGATACATCAGGTATAGAGATAGATGTGGATAGAGATAGAGATGGAGATACAGATATAGAGGGAGATAAAGATATAGACACATGGCATGTCAGACTGGTAAGCTGTCCCAAATTCATAGAAGTGAATCTCTCAAAAAGAAAAGTGTGAAATTCAACCTTAAATTCTATTAGAATTTAATTAGTGACTTTTGAGAAGACAGTTTTGATAGAATGAATGAGAGAAAAGTCAGCTTTTAAGGGATTAAGTGGGAAATAGGTAATAGGCAAATTTGGTAGCTTTAGTTATAGAGGACACATTCAGGATGGTTAATGATTAATGATTAATGGTTAATGATTAATTAGCCATTAATTATAATGGTTAATTGGGTGTTCACAACTTGCCAGACCTGCTCTAAATGCTGCAAATCAACCAATTCATTTAACCCTCCTAACAGCCCTATGGCATGAATGTAACTGTCACCTTCACTCTCACAATGAGGAAAAGGAGGCACAGGGAGGTTAAGACATTTGCACAATTTAACACAGCTAAAAAGTGGACAAGTTGGCTTTGAACCAGGCAGTCTAGCTCCAGGACCTGTGCTGTACCCCTGCTCACACAGCTTCTAAGATAGGAGTGGTGATTTGAACCTGGTCATATGGATGAGTCTCTGCTTACCCGAATAGGCCAGAATTGGGAATGAAAAATAAACAACAACAACATTTTAAGTGTTTGAACAATCACTTTATGTAAAGTGCTATGAGAGAGATACTGCCTGAAAGCAACTTATAAGGGTGAGAGAGGAAAACACACATATGAGATTACCATAATACATGACATGTGATCACTTCCCTTGGAAAGGTGTGAACTACTTGGGAAAAGGCACAGGGAGTACTTCCAGCTAGAATTATTCAGAAAAGAATCTATATTCTAAAAGATCTAAACTGGGCCAGGAGAAGAGAAAGTCTAGAGAGATTTCAGGAAATTATAACCACATTGATGGTTGGAGATTGAGATAAATACTGAGATAAATTTGGAAAATTGAGAAATAGGTGGTCAAAATGTGATCACGGACAGTTTAAGTGCCACTGTTGAAGTATTTAAACTGGGGAACGTTTTGAGGAGAGCTTTTAATTTAGGGCAATAGTTCTCATAGTGTGGTCCCCTAACCAGAAGCATTAACACCACCTGGCAATTTGTTAGAAAGGCAACTTCTCTGGTCCTGCTCGAGACCTACGGGATTAGAAACTCTGGAAGTGTGGCCCAGCACTCTGTGTTTTAACCAGCCTCTAGGTTATTCTAATGCATGCTCAATTGTGAGAACCCCTGCTTTAAGGGATGTGGTTGTCATTAATTCTGTACGTAGAAGTTCCATTATTTTATCCCAGGCTCCTGATAGCATCTTTTACTCTGCCCACTTGAACTCAGCAGTGACCACACGACTTGCTTCATCAAGAAATGTGAACAGAAGCGATGTGTGACACTTCTAAGCAGGAGCTTTATGGGCTATCATATGATTAAACATATTCTGAAAGTTTGTTTTGAGATGATTGCTCCATCAATCTGAGTCCTTAACTTTCTTAATCTATAATAATAATAATAATAATATTATTATTATTATAATACCTGGAAAATTATATAATCATGAAAAAGAAACAAATATCAGAAAAACATAGAGTCAATGGCACAGAATTTACCTCAAATCTCATCTTCTCTTGCAGATAAAATATTAGAAGACTTTTTAACTAGACAATTGTGTGTGTGCATTTACCGCCTTTTGATCTCCTACCATGTAGAGGACATTGTTTTAAGTTCCAACCACACACTATTTCTGATCCTTCTCATAGTCTTGCTGGTAAGACTTATGATCTCAAGGTTAGCGATGAATTCCCAAGTATTTATATAACATGCCTTAGATCACACAGTGAGTAAATAGATGCTTTGAGATTCAAATCAAGTTCTGTCCGATTCTAAAATAGGTTTTTTTAAAAAAAAATTAGATCATGCTGTTGTATGAGGGTCTGTATGAACATTTGCATGTATACACATGTGTGTTTGTGTGTGTGTGTACAGACACATTAGTATATTTGAAAGCCCTTAAATAAACAAAAATAAGTGATTCTTGTATGTGTTCAGAAAGAGACTGGTACTTTATGTTTAATGTCCTAGTATAGTAGTAGAATTGGTAATAATTATAATTAAGTAAGAAAAAAATTGATTACTTGTTACAACCCACCATGCTGATATTGCTACTACGTTTATTTCCTTTTTTAAAATAAAATGATGCAATAAAGAATCATGACTCTTTGTAAGGGCAACAACACTGACATTTCTAGGTCAAAACATGTCTTCATGCGATGATAAATGTAGCACCTAAATATCTACAATTGGCCTCCAGAGATTCACAAATCTCAATATAATTTTTCAAATTCCTGTCACCCACTCTAAAGATACTAAGGCTTTTTTTGCCCTCTTCAAAACAGTAAAGCCTGAAATATTAGGAGCCAGACTTATCATATATATTGGTTTCATTAATGGGATATCATGACTCGCGTTCAGGATTATCAACAACCTTACATGCCTGCTACATTGTAAAACCAGAAAGAATGGCTCCTTTAATACAAGTAAAGTTTGGCTTAAAGGGTAGTACTCCTGGGCACATGAATGGGCTTTAGAGGGGTCTGTGAATCCTCTGAAATTGTACACAAACTATTTTGTTTGTATAAATGTGCATGAGAGAGACTCCACAGATTTTATTATATGTCCAACAGGTACAACACCCACAAAATATTTGGTCGTATAGTCCCCTGAATATACCAAAAAACATTGAATTGTACACTTTAAATAGGTGAATTGTATAGTATGTGAATTATATCTCAATAAAGCTTTTTATAAAAAAACGACTAGTCTAGAACTTTCAAAATAAACTTGTCAAGGCAAAATTGAAGTCTTTCAATTTTATGTTACCATATTTTCAGAACTTGTATTCCATATCAAGTGACCCATTTCCTAACCTACTGAATCCCAACTAGAGACCTGTTCAATGCCCTTGCCTGTGATGCTATAGCTAAGCCTGCAGCGCCTGGACAATCTCAGGCCAGCATGATGACCTGCTTGCCTGGCTACCATCTACCCCCCTTTAGGAACAGAACTCTCCATTCCGGCACTTTCACTACTTCTTTTGGCTGACATCATACCACAGCTATGACACAGTCTAACTATCTAATATGTCCTTGATTTTTTTAAGAGAAAAGAAAGATTTATGTTTATTCATTTCTATGAGAAAGCCAATATTTTATTAAAGATTCTTTCTGCTCATCAGAATAGGAACACCAGTAAAATAAAACAGGTCAGAGAAGCTTCAGGATTCCATTAGAACAAGGAGTCAGATAAGTAATCAGATACCACAGTCAAGATTATGGGACAAATGCCAATATTATTGGTCAAGATGTCTCATAGATGAAGAGAAAAGCTGGGAGGCAGAGAAGACTGGGAGGTAATAATAAAATTTTAAGCAGTGGGCAAGGCCAGAGTCTGAAATGTTGGAAAGGGATGTGCAGACACCCAGGTGAGAAGCTTGTCAGCACAATCCCAAGGGTTTAGGAAGAGAGCAAATGGGGAAAAAAGATTCAGAAATTATACCCGAGCACTGATAAAATAAGGAGTAAGTTATAAGGATATCAGCAAGAAAGACATGGAGCAGTAGATGTAACAGAAATAGGCTGAGGGAAGAACCAAAGCTTTGAGGCGTAGCTTGGCTGCCTCCCACATGAGTGATACGGGATAAGTAAGTAATCCTTTCTTTTTTTCTTGCTGAGGAAGATTAGCCCTGAGCTAACATCATGCCAATTTCCTCTATCTGTGGGACATCACCACAGCATGGCTGGTGAGCGGAGTATGTCAACACCCAGGATCTGAACCCACGAACCCGGGTTGCCAAAGTGGAGCACACAGAACTCTAACCACTTGGTCATGGGGCTGGGCCCTAAGTAATCTTTTTTGAGTTTTCATTTTCTCATCTGTAACATTGATATATTTAATAATTCATTTAATCCTCATTATAATCCTATGATGTAGATAATATCACTATCCCCATTTTATAGATGAAGAACCTAAGGCCCAGAGAGGATAAGTAAATTGCCCAAGGTCACAATGCTAGTAAATGGCAAAATGGAGACTCAAACCCCATTAGACAGATGTTGATGATACCCTGCCTGTCTTCCTTCAGCCCTTTGCATTTCAGTGCATGCTAGTCCAGCTTCCATCTCCCAGTGCCTGCATCTCTTTACTTACTAGAGGCTGTTCTTCCTGAGTGCACGTGACAGATCACAAATGCCAAGAACTGAATGCATGCCCCGGCCCAGGATCCCTCAACCACTGACAACCACTGACCAGCAAGAATTGGTGTATAAATTCCCAAGCTTCCTCAACCCTTCATAGGATAACTCTGAGGTGTGTGTCTCACACCATTTCCCACAATCCCCTGGTGAATCGAGCACCAGTTGCCGTCAGTGGTACTTTTGAAATACCCTTTTTATTGGCTTTCTTCCTTCCTTGTCTTACTTCCTCAATCCCCTACTCATGTTTCCTAGGATCATCTCCCAAATAAATCGTGAGCATGAGGTAATCTGAAAATCATAAAGAGGTATAAATTTAAACTACTATTATTTTATTATAATTATTAGTAACATTGATACTTAAGACAAAATCTAGACGGGGCCCTTATTTTTATCCTTTCTGGTTAGGAGTCTACTCATGAGGGTTAGAATAGTGTTGGCCCCGAGCCCATAGTATCTTGCACTTCTCTTTGGTAGTATCAATCACAACCGAATGAAATAATTACTTAGTGGTTAGTAGTGAGTGATTAGTCTCACCGTTCCTGCTCATATTCACTGAGAATAGGTATTGTGTTTCCTCTAGTTCCTCGCACAGTGCCTGGTATATACTAGGAAATAAAATATGTGCTGAGCACTATGCTAGACACAGAGTAGGGAGTGGTGAATAAGATAGATAATTTACTCTGTCCTCATAAACACACGAAATAGAATCAAGGCATACATCTCATCTTCAAACCCTCTCCCAACAACTTTAAATATGCTCAGGGCTATTCAGTTCCCCTCTACCTACAACCCATTTCTCAATATTTTCAGCAACAATCTTCTAGAAAGGACAATCCATTCTCATAATTTTTCACTATTCTACTAAAGTTGCTCTTTAGAATATCACCAAAATTTCCAATTTTCTAAATCCAATAAACTATTTTAATCTACATCCTAATCAATTTTTTGCTGGCATTTAGTACTTAAGTACTCCTCTCATGATCAACTTCCTGCCTCTCTGTCTCCTCCTTCTTGGTCTCCCTGGGGCTGTATGATCTTCATATCATCTTCTCAAATGACACATTCCCCCATGAGTTCAAATGTTAAGTATGCTAAAGACTATAAATTCTGTATCTATTTATCAGCCCAAATCTCCCTTCTAAGCTTCAGATTCATATACACAATGGCCTAGTAGACATTTTATCATAGATATATTAAATGAGACCTATCAAAAACTGAACCCATCCCTTCTACTTCCTCCCCAAACCTTGTTATTCCTACCGGATTTCCTATTCACTCGACTAATACATTAGCATAGAAATCATCCTAGCACACTTTGCCTCCCTACTTCGTCATATCCAACCATTGGTTAAGTCCCATCTATCGATCCTCTCCTTCCCAATCTTCTTCATCCACCTTGTCACTATCCTAGTTTAAGATATAATCATTTCTTATCTGAACTAATCTTACCAGTCTCCAAATGGATATTTTTCTTCCCCAAACATGTCAGAATTTAGAAGAGATTCCCATCCAGAGTATTGACTCATTAACCGCAGGGCAGTGATGGAGAGGTGCTCTTTAACGCACTGTGCCATATGTGATTGTGGGTCAAGATTTCCAGATCAATGCAGACACAACCTTATGCTTGACTTTCATGCAGTGATGGTACCTGAATGAACCCTGTATGTATGTGAGTTTAACATGTCTAGTGTAGATTAAAATATCACTCTTTGTTAGCTATGTTTTCACAGTGTATTACAGGTGGTAATCACAGTCATCTTTGGTCTAAAATGTAGTTGATAAGAAAGAAAAAGACAGAAGAAACATTCGTTCAGCCCATGAATGAGTAACCTTACAATGCTTTCTATAACTTCAAACATTCACCCTCATGAAAACTCTTTATAAAACCATTGTCATGATGATCAACCAACATTTTAAGTTGAAACATATATATCCAAGTTTCTGATCTTGCTCTGTATCAACACAGCACTCACAGAACTAAGGAAATCCCTATAGCCACCTTAGCTTCCATCTTTCTCTTGTCTTTTGAAATGCCTTAAAGTAGAAAGAAATGTTTTCAGGCAAAAGTAAAAATAATTGTCAGGATGATGGTTTTGCAGACAGGGAGTCTTCAATGACAGTGCAGTTCCTATGGTGAGACACTGTAATGAGTTCAAAGTGTTTACAACTTCAATACCACCTGTCAAATGCTCCCTTCAATGAAGTGAATTCTTGGCTACAAGCCACAAATGTGCTTTCAGAAATAAAAATCATGTGAATATACTGGTGTTGCTATTATTGGCCCAGGTGAAGCAGTTGTTTCTTTTTTATTCTTAATTTAAAAAAAGTTTTCTCAAGATATTCATAATTTCAAAATTGTGTTTACAGTAATAAATCATGTAGTTACAAGCAATCACGGTCTCACTATGATCATGATCTTACAAGCAATATAGTCTAAGATTTCCAAGGTTGTTTTCTGTTTAACAGGCTGCATATTTCTGCAGTCTATTAATTTTATTAATAAAAATATTTTTTCTTCAGGAGGAAGAGAGCATAGAGTTAGCTTTAGAGTAAAACTAAGAGAGACAACCAGTAGATAACACAAACACGAGTTTATAAAATTTTAAAATTATTACTTAAATATATTTTTGGAATTAACTATTATTTTCACGAAGTCTGCAAACTGTCTTCCAACAAATTGTAAAAATCATTTTTCATTCTTAGATTTAAAAGTATTTATCTTTATACAGCTACTAACCTGGTTTGGTCCTGGTGTATTGGAAATGGGGTAAAAAGTCTTTGGCGTACAGACATGTTTAAACACAGTTGCAAATAGCTCCAAAGGATTGCATTCCTCACCTGGGCTACATTACTCAAAGGTATTCTACCTGGAGACAAGATTCCATGTAAGGATCAATAATAGGCTTTAGAGGATGCATGAACACTGGAAAATGTATGCAAACTATGTTTATGTTCTTTTTTTTTTATAAGATCTACAACATCTAGCAGAATCTCAAATAGATCCTTGATTCAAAAATGAGTTGAGAAGCAGTGGTCTAGGGCAAGCTAGTTCTCAAAGTATGGGTCCAGTCCAGCATCAGCATCACCTGGGAACTTGTTAGAAACACAGAATCTCAGGTCCCTCCTCAAACCTAATTGATCAGTAACTCTGGGGATGGGATCCAGCAATCCGTACTTTAACAAGCTCTCCACATGATTCTGATGCATGCTAAAGTGTGAGAACCATTGGTCTAGGCAACAGTTTTCAATTTGATTTTTTTTAAAGTCTCCTCAAATTCTGATATTTGAGGGAATATTTAGGGAATTCATATATATTTTGAAGTTTCCCAGGAGATTATCATGATTAGCCAGTTTTCCTCCACTGCTCTAGGGCGAGAGCTACTCAAACTGCGGCTGGAGAACAAGCAGCATCAGCCTTATTTGCAAGCTTGTTGGAAAGGCAGAATCTTGACCCCACCTCCAGATCTACTAAACCAAAATCTCTGCAGGTGAGGTCCAGGAATCTGAGCTTTAACCACCTCTCCAGATGATTCTAAAGCAGGCTAAAGTTTGAGAGCAAAGCACTGGCCCAGAAAAAAAATAGAATAGGTGACTGTTTAGGTGACACAAAAGCGTACAGCTATTCCTGCATTTAAGCTTTGAATAGCTTTTAATAATAGTAAAAGCTATTATTTATTGGGAACTTATTATGTGCCGAGCACAATAATAAATATAACACATTTCATTTTTATCCTTTAAAAAAATTCTGAGTGGGGGCTTATCAATCCTGTTATACAGATAAGCACACTGAGGACCAAAGAATTTAACTAATTTACATGAAACAGCAGGACCTGCCAGGATTTGAATCCAGGTTCAACGGTTGTGATTTTAACAACTGTATCTATACAACTTCAGAAAAGACATGTTGAAAAGAATCTTAGGTCCAGGTAAATGCATGCATTATATGTATTATTTAAGGAAAATTAAGATTGATAACTCAAACCATGACACATGGTATTTGGTAAATCAAGTAGCATATGGATCCATGGTTTAAAACAGACTATCAAAGGGTGTGGATTGACCAAGCGTAATATGGCAACCAAATTCTTATTAAAAAATTGCTCCCTTAAAGTAATAGCATGTATACCTGTGAACACATTTTACATGTTCTAGGATACGAGACTATTAAGTCAGTCATTGCAGAGGCCAAGCAGCAAGTCACTTCCTTAGAATTGTTCACAGTGCTCTGATTAGCTACTTTGCCTGAAGCACAACACACAAGTACTTTCTTCCTCCCCTATGGGTGCTAACTAGACTGTTTGATATAGTGAAGTGATTAACAGAAACTTTTCTCCCATTTTGGGCCTACATAGCAAATGCCCCATTAGGTCCTAGGTGCCTCTAGGACTCAAACACGAGAGGCCAATGCAGGGAAGGAATATGCTTGTTATTCTATGTACTCTGGCATGATTTTTTTTTTCCAAATTAACTAGGCTGATTAGTAAATGTAAGACAAAGTCTAAGGTGTGACTGGATCACCATAATATCCATCCTTTGAGAATTGTGACTTGGGAAAAGAAAAAACAAATGCCCAACATCTTGATTGTCACTGACACGTGAAATTATCATTCAACAAACAGTGATGAAATAATTTGGCAGGAATCCAACACAACTAATGAGTCATTTAATTAAATAAAATTCTGTCTCCCCAACTAAATGGTATGCAATGATAAGAGCTCCATTCCAATACTTATCTAGAAAATAGATGTCTAGATTTCTTTCCTTTATGAGTTTTTAACAGCCAACCTGGGTATAATAATGATATTATCTAGAATTTATATGGTCAACACTCAATTGCTCACAGGGTTATTAAACAGTTTGTAAATTATCCTGTTTTTTTCCCTCTGCTTTCTGCCTGCAAAGATTACATTTCTTATTAGCATTTTCTTAAGAAAATGGAAAGAGAATGAAAGGAAATAGAATGAAAATGGCCAATATTTCAAGTACTTAACACCTTTACGACAGTATTTGAAGATCTTGGCTAAACCGAAGCTTTTGGGGTTCCAGTTGATTTAACCTACCCAAGACTGATAACTGAGGTAGATGATAAAGCAAAAATAACTAAAAATTTATTTTATCTATAAAAAACAATGAAATGGCAACTGATTCATGAACAAAAAACTCATTATTGACTAAATAAAGAGAATTTATGAATATTTGTGGTTGATCATAAAGATGAATTTGCAATGTTAACTAAAAAAATTGTGTCTAGTACCACATATACCAAATATATTTGCCATTAGTACTTAGGTATTATAATTGTTATCTGAATCAACAAATCAGAGTTTATTCATATTAAGACATAGGTATTTATATACAGTTCACTGATCTTTTTTAAATATGACTATGAGCCCTTTCTATGAGATTAAAAGACAAGGGTCCTGCCTTATTTTTCACTTTTATTCCATGAGACCTAGTACAGTTCTACATACACAGAAGACATGCATAAATGTCTATTGATCTAGTTGTGATTTACAACATTAAAAATAGTTATGGATTTTTTTCTTACCAGAAGAAAATTCATGTATATTGCTACTTGTATATTAATCATGGATCCTATGAAAAGTAATATGTCATTAGATGCAAGAAAATACTATCATTTCTATCATTTTCAACCTCTATCTACCCTTCAGAAAGACAGTTTCTTCTGAATAAAATATAAATTCAATTAAATATAAGAAATAAAATATAATTCTCACAAAAGTGAGGGAAAACTTCCCATGTTTTAGTTTAGTATTAAGTAAAATTTTATTCACACTCAGAAAGAAGGGAAACCTATGTATTTTAGAAATAAATAAAGAAACGTACACAATACCTATCTGGTATGGTCTTTAACAACATGATATTTTATTGATAATTTTTAACAGTGCTATAAATCAGATATCTGCATTATGCTTCTTCCATGTGTCAGGTTTTGGAAACATAGAGAAGTACATGGGTATGCTCATACGAATATCGGGAAGGGGCAGAAAGAAGGAACGGGGGAAAAGTGGTTATGAAAACAGCATTTAGGAGGGAATTTGGGAAAGTGAGGTACTGTTAATATATATGGAGGCATTCCTGATTAAACAGGAATTAAACTCCAAGAGTTCCCCAATTTTCACGAGTACACTTTGCCTTCTTAAATATATGGCAAACCATTTAATAATGAGAATGAGACTAAATGTATTCATATTAAAAACTGTTAAAATATAGAATAGAACATTCTCTTCTATTTTGCCTACTAAATCATGTCTTGATTTTCCTTATTATTCAAGTTGACCAAAACTTAGTATGACTTGCTCTGGACCCCATAGACCTCAGCATCCTAATCACTGCCATCGTTCCTCTAGTTGTTGGCATTCCAGTCAACCAAGCCTTCTTTTAACTTCCTAACTTGCCAGGACCAGGGACCTCAAGCTCAGGCTTCTCGCTGCCTGGAACACTCTTCCATCCCCACCCGTATCCCCCTCCTTCATGAATCCACTCTCTCCTCCTACACAAGCCAGTACCAACTCATCCTTCAGATTTCCATTTAAATATCACTTCCCCAGAGAAGACTTTCCAGATATCTTATTCCCCCTAGTAAAATCATGCTCCATACTTTCTACTTTTATAGTACCCTGAATATGTTTTTGTAGTATGCATCAAAATTGAAATTAAACTATTAATTGTGCAATCCTAATTTTGTTGATATTCCCCAAAGGAAAGTAAATACTAAGACATAAAACTTTTCTGATTTCTTCATTAAATTCACCAAGGCCCAACAAAACACTTTGCCTATAGTAGGTATTCAATAAACATTTATGGAAGTTGTACACTTCCAGATCTCGTCCCATTTTGCATTGAGCCTACCATAGAAATTTGGTTTTTATACTGACTTATTTCTCCTATTTGGCCACCATAAACTCTCCCCCCATCTCTTCCTAAGCCCTGTACAGAGGATATTCCAATGAAGCATGTGTTCAGACTCTTCACTCGACTGTGAATGTTCTACAGCCTATCAATGCCTTTCTTAAAATCTGACAAAAGGAACGAAACATAAGAATCTGGATTATCCCTGGTCAGTGTAAAGGAGGGTGAAACTGTTACTTTCTCCAGTCTAGATACAGTACTATATTACACTACACTACACCACACTGTACTATACGGTGCGTTTCTGTTGATTTAGCATTTTTAGAATAATTGTCATACAGTATGTCAATTTTCCCTTTCTGTTCTTGACTCTGTGTATTGTTAATATGTTCTGGAGGAAAGGAACCAAGACTTACTCATCTTTATGTTATCTAGAATGTAGAGCATATTCATGACATTAAATAACAAGCCATTAAATAAAATAAAGCAAGCAATTAAGAGGGTACCAAGCCCTGTTAAATTCTATTTTGTGGGTTTTGACCCAGTGATTTAGCCTATCATGAAAAGTTTTCATCTTGATTTTATCCTCCCTCCCAGATTTGTGTCATATGCAGAATTGAAAATCAGTTCTTTGCTGATGTTATTCAAGTTATTGATCAATTATTCAGCAAAACAAAGCCTATGATAGCTTATTGATTATAATAAAAATAGTTAAGAGTTGCTGAGCACTTCGTATCTACCAGGTAAGTACTGTCCTGAATGCTTTTACATATATGAACTCATTTAATCTTCAAAACAATTTTATCAGGTGGATACTATTATCATCACCATGTTACAGATGAGGAAACTAAAGCACAATATAACTTGCTCAAGGTCACACAGCTCCTAAGTGGTACAGCTAGGATATACCAGGCAGTGTGTCTCCAGAGCCCAGACTCTTACCACTCTGCCCTTATTACTAAAGAGTGTATTCTCCTACGTACAGAGTTCACTGTCACAGCAAGTCAATATGGTATCAATTCTCCAGCCAATCTTTATGACATTTCACCATCTTATCCCCTGATACCCTAAAGCCTGGGTCACTGTTTTATGAAAACAGAAATAAAGCCTTTCCCAAAGAAGTAGGTCTCACAGTAAATAAATGATATCTTGAATCTGATGGGACCCTCACAACCAGTCACAAATCTGCCTTTCTGTTGAACAAGCTGTTAATTTAAGTCAATGATTCAATAAAGAGCTCACTGCAGACATAAACATACAGAAACCTTCAAGGCAAATCTGTATGATAGGAGGTGAATGAGTGTATAATTTATACTTGGTATCAGGCATACTGTTACTTTTTTAAAAAAGTCATAGGAACTACACATTAGATTTAGAAGACAAATAAACAAACCTAAGACTCCTAAGTAGCCAATAAAATCATTGTGCAGTTGGCTCCCACTACCATTGTGGCTTCTTCTGTGCATCCTTCCCCATGAGTGTTTTCCCAGAAGTAATCTGATATTTTCTTTTACCTTCGGGCCTCCGTACATTACGTCTTCTCTCCCTGAAACATCCTATTCATCTGCTCCTTTAAATGTCAGGTAAGTTACCACTACCCTTTCAAAACTTCTCTGACAGTATGAATCTCAGTTCAATGCACAACCTGACTGCAAAGCTTTCTTGATCTCCCACAGCATATATATGTTTCCTTACTCATCACACTGATGAAGACTTGTCTATGTATCTACTTGTCTCCCATGAGGATAAAGATAGTGTCTTGGTTTCTTTGTAGAGTAGTTAGTTGGAACAGATCAATAATGGAAGATTAATTATTATTTGTTGAATTGGTGAATGAATATTTATGTGTAATATCAATTTCCAAGCATTTAGTTGTAGAGAATATGCATTCACATAGTATTTACCAATGTCCTATACTATTGGCATCCACCTGGAGCCAAGGATATTTTAGGGTATAGGTTCTCCTTGTATTTCCTGCCGAAATTTCTGCCCAGATTAACCCACAAGTTTAAATCTAAAACCTGTCTAGCTGTTATGATAAACAAAATACTAGTAGAATGTGTGTAGAAAAAGAACATTATAAAATTAAAATTAATTTGGAAATCATCTGGTCAATATCATTACTTTTAAAGTTGATAAATCTAATGTTCAAGGAAGTTTAGCAAATTATATAAGATATATAACCAATCAGTGATTTCAAAAAAAGAAACTAGGACTAGACCATGGATTTCTGACTCCTCCTACAACAAGGACCTCTCAGTAGTATACATGAATACAATGTTGGCATCTCAGGAAGTGCAGTGTCATATTATTTTTGACATAAGTCATCAATCAGATTCTTTCATTATTTTGATCTGAGCAACTGAAGGATGTTGTTGTTGTTTTTCATTCTACAAGATGACTACAAAAGGCCTGTCCTTTTCAGATATTTATCTTTCTGGGGATCAATAATTTTTGACGAAAACAAAATCTAGTTGGTGTTGACCAGGAGATTCTGACTTGCAGTGAAAAGAGTACAGCCCCTGTAGGTTCGAGTAGGCAGGACAGCTTTGACACGAGGGAGGGGACTGGGCAGGGCAAGTCTTCCTTTATTAAATAACCAATAGGTATGTTAAACCAAGGGCTGAATTAGAGAACAATTTTCTTCTAAAAATTTTGTCTTCAGACAATGATCATTAAAGAAGAAGAAAAAAATGTTTAAATGCAACATGAGTAAAACTTCATTTTAAAGGAGGATATGGAAGTGAACACATATTGCTTATAAAATAAAAATAAATGTTTCCATTAATTCACATAGCTGCATTCTAAAACTTTTCAGTTCAGATTCTTTGAATTGTCTTCTGAATTCGAACAGATGGAAGCTCCCTGAGGGCATGCTTACTCAAACTAAATCCCATAGCACCTAAGCACAATAATATAGGCTCTTTGATGAGCAATAAATGTTTTATAACACAATGATACTTGCACATTGCTAGTTAATTCTTAATTACCAAAAATTTAAAATGCTACTCAATCCTTTGATTGCTGAGTATAAAATATTAAATTTAAATAGCCATAAAAATAACTATGGTTTGAATTTAATAATGTGTTTTTGTCTTTAGCATTAGTTTCTAAGCAGTATTAACTACTTAATTAAACATTTTTCTAAGTTGGGAACTGATCAAGAAAATGTTGTGTATTTAAAGGCAGAGGAAGTGCAAATAAGTTGGTTACAGGGGGAAACACGGTGTGGGTTACACTCGTGCTACATTAACTGCTCCACTGGAGCAAACTAATTAATTTTTCTTCAAGCAATGTAATCAGCAAGCTTCATCTAGGGAAAAGAAGAATTCAATTGTTATTGCAAATATTAAAGGTCTTACTACCTATCATTCAGTTGCAGTAACTAAGAAAGCCCAATAGCTTATTAATGTTCTATAGCTATTGGCTCTGTTTCTCACTGAATACACTTTTTAAGCAGTACTAAGTACATAAATTGAATCTTAGTAACATTTTCATATTAAGTAACTATTAGTAAGATCCGTTTGTTCCACAGAAGAAAGAATTATCTCAATATATTGGCTCGACAAGAAATTCAACCCTAATCAGAAAGAAAAGTTTTAAAATAATTCATCAACATTAACCTAGACTTTTCATAGCAGAAATAAAACTGAGAACATCATATTTCAGCACCTTCAATGCTTGCTTTCTTATTAAATCATAAATTTCATTACTTTATACTTGCTTCTACGATGACAAAGCGCACAAGCGAAATGTGAATGTCTAGTAGGTCAAAACGAGAAAAATGTACAGGTGAATATGATTTTTGATGACAGTGAAGTCATTAAAAACCAAAAACATGCAAAGATTTGAAGAGACCAAACAAAATCTTCAAATATTCAAATAACCCTCTGGACAAGTTGATGAGATTCTAATATTATATGTCTTATTCATTTAGTTTTAAAAGGTCATCAGGAAAAACAAATATATAATATTAACCCCCTTGTGGATCAAGTTGAGAAATAAATGAATAAATCCATAGATATACAGATGAATAGATTTTCCAAGGACAATCACTAACTCAACATTAAATCTTCTGTATAACTGGAGAAAGCCTTGACAGAAAGCACTCCACGGCACCTATGAAAAGGCAGAGGCTGTGCCTGTGGATACAATCAAGCATATATCAAAACATGTATTGTTCCTTGCCCCATCTACATTTTACCAGCTTTATATTTATGATTAAGCAACCCAAAGACAGCATGGGAAATAATCTGATAGAAAGCAAGTTGCCCTATATCACTACACAGATTTTCACTGAGTTTGAAATCAAGGAATAAATTCTTGGTTACATGGAGCTGCCTTCAGAACCAAACCAGTCCTTATTAACAAGAAACTCTCTACAATTCACAATTTCAACTCTTACCGTAGAGAGCTAAACCCCATTCTGAACAAGTCATATGATTCAGGAAACGTAGGAGAAAATGTTGAGACATATATATTCACAAATTTTTAGCCCAGCTTTCAAGGCCTTCCAGAATGTGTTCTAGTCCTACTTTCTTATCATCTTTTTCGTGTGTATGTGTGAGGAAGATTAGCTCTGAGCCAATATCTGTTGCCAATCCTCCTCTTTTTGCTGAGGAAGATTGGCCCTGGTCTAACATCCATGCCCATCTTCCTCTACTTTATATGGGATGCTGCCACAGCATGGGTTGACAAGCAGTGGGTTGGTTCGTGCCCAGGATCTGAACCTGAGAACCCCGGGCCGCCGAAGCGGAATGTGCAAACTTAACCACTATGCCACCGGGCCGGCCCTTATCATCTGTCTTTTGATTCTTCTTTATGTTTATTTTCAATAGCAGATGGTTTATGTCTTGCACCACATCCCCTCAGTCCATTTCAGCTGCAGCTCCTGTTTTCTGCTTCAGGGCCAGGAAGCAAAACAGTTAATGCCCAGGAAGTGATTCTCAGTTGACAGAAGGAGGAGGGAGATAGATAAAGTGTCCTTCAAAGGCACATTTCTAAGGTGAATTCTACAAGGTTCCTCAGAAGGTCCCTGCCAGGGTTGAGGCTCAGTTAACAGTAATCAGCTCAATAATGTTCTCTTTATTCCTCTTTTTCCTTCCTCCTCTTTTTTCCTCCTTCTTTGCCTCAAGTTAGCAGCTCTCTCATGTTCCTGAGTGTGCTTTCAAATAAATTACCAGCAATCAAGGTTTTGTATCAGGTTTTGTTTTTGAGGAAACCCAAACTGAGACTCTTAGCTACCTGTATCACTTAAACTGTGAGCTCTTACAGGGAAGTGGCTATGGCTTTTAACTTGTCAGCTTTAGGGCCCTGTGCAGTGTCTGATGCAAAAATAAGTTATGTAGGTCCTATAATTATAGCTATGTCCATCTCTAATTAAACCCATAATGCAGATGAGGAAACTGGTGTTTAGAGAGGTGCGGTGACACAGCTTCCCCAAGCTACACAGCTCCAGATAGGAGAGGGAGCATTTAAACTCAGGTCTTTCTGCTCCGTGCAGGTTGCCCCATACCATTCCCTTTATATTCCGTTCTACCTCTCCACAGGCTTGTCTTCCGTGACCTTTGAGAATTCAGCTTTCTCCCATGCTTCCAAATGAATACAGAAGTTATGTTATACCCTATACACTTGGCAAAATAAATTTTCACATCATGGCACTTGACTCGTTATTATATAATGACCTAGCTCCTTGACTTCCTGTAATTATATAACAAGCTCCTTAAATGTCAGCGGCATAAAGATGGGGATCTCAAACCTGGGAATCAGACAAATTCCCCATTTACTATTCTGCATCCTGCCCTCACACAGGCATTCCAATGATTATAAGAGATAATAAGTGAAACCTTAGCCCAGTGCCTGAAACATAGTAAGGTCTCAATAAAGGGTCTATTATTTTCAACAGAACCAAAACAACCAATGGCAAGGGTCATGATGTCTGCACCCTCTCTGTATCTTCCACCTTATCAAGGGCAGAACAATGGGCCCAAATAGGAGTGCATAAATCAAACAAACATAAAGAAATGAAAAGCTGAATAAATTGCCCTCTTTTACTCAACCTGTGTGTTTTGCCTATGCCCCTATCTCGTCACTACTTCTAAACATCCCCTCATCTTGTTTTGCAGCCAGGAATGCTCCCCCCAACTTTTTATCCCACCCCATTCTAAACACCTTTAAGTTTCAGCTCAACTCCCACCTCTGGATTAGTTTCCTATTTTCCATTGCAGCCCTTGTTGCTTTCTCTCATAGATTTCCACAGCACTCATACACTATAAAATGAAATTTACTACTTCACATACAGTTTTATTTCAGGCCTATTGCTCCATTTTGGTTAGTCTTGACTGCCAAGTTACACCGAAAGTTCCTTGAAGGCAAGGATCATTTCTAATTTTTCTCTGGGTTCCCCTGGCACAATACTAAACAAGTAATCAAGCAATGAATGCTTCATCTTTTAGACAGAACATGAAACTAAGAAAGAAAGGACTTAAGAAGATTTACTGCTCTCCTTCTCATGCCCCCTTTCTCGGTTCGATACATTTTTATATTCAATGTTTACACTGATTTCATGTAGCACTTCCCCCTCTTCCTTCCTCTCTTAATCTTTACACTGGCAACCAGTATGGGGCCTACTTGGCAGCATGGATGGGGGGGTTAGCTACTGCAAAATTGCTTGTTTTGTTTATGCCTTTACATTAATTTCTCTATGGCAAGCAGGTTACCACCTCCACTAGAGGAAGTCAGCTGAACAGATTCATCATTCAACAAATTGCTTCTTTAGGAATTTGTTTATTTTTTATACATTTGTAGGTTATATATCTAATGCTACCTGAGAAATTCAGATATACAAAGTTTAAAACTCCTTTTTAAAGTTTCAGAGCTACAACTGCAGCAAATATAAGCTTGAGCTTGATGAATTTCACGCTGATTACTGGATCTTATGTTTAAGTCAGATGCCAGGGTTTCCACAATAAAATAGACTCAGGCTGGCCAATGTGATATATTTCTTAAGGATTCTAATAGTTTGCCACTCAGAGTAGTCCATAGGAAGCTACAGATTGGGAAATAAAATATAGATTATGAAAAAAAGATTCTGAAACAGGAAAATATGTGTAATTGTAAGGAAGGTGAATAATACTGCATTTTAAAAAGGTATATTTGTATTTTTGTTTGTATTATGCTTTTTTACTCTACTGATTATTTTTCCTAATTCTTACAAAAATCCCTCAAAGTAACTATTCTTATCCCCTGGATATATACGCGGAGATGTAGATACCCAGATATTAGATAACTTACCTAAGATCAATTAGGTAATAAGTAAAAGAAACGTTACTATAATCCAGGACTTCTTGCTCCTAAAACACCTTGTATTAAAAAGAAGGGACATGTTCTACTTAATAACGAGCGAAATGAAATTAGTATACCACATAGTGTTTAACAGAATTATTCAATTGTCAGATTTGTTAATATGTCACTACCCTCACGAAAAATCTGAGATGTAGAAAGCCTTCTCTGCCCTTCTTCACCTCTGAGTGAAAACATTTCCCCTACTGAGTTGCCACAGAGTGTACATTTTCCATGATTTCAAGCTGTCTTGAAGATAAAAGACAGATGGAAAGGTCCAGATTTTAGAGAAACTGTGTCTCTCTCCCATTATCCTATACGTTCCTTGAGATTAGACAGTTATTTGGTTCCTCAGTGCCAATCAGAGTCTTGATACATAGTAAGTACTCAATAAATATGTGGTGAATAAATAAATTGGTGAGAATAACCTATAAATTATGGTTATAGGACAAAGGGACAGAGTAGTATACTGTGAAATATATTCAAGGTTATTTGCAAGCGTTGGGATGTTAGAGATGTTGGGATGTTGGGATGTTATTGATGCTGGAGACAGGACTAATCACAATCATTTTGGAAAACAATTTGGCAGAATCCATTATATTTTTAAATGCATACCTTTTGATCTAGATATCCTCAATTCCTGGCATGACACCTCATACAAAAATGCACACTTGATATTACTATTTTGTGGATCTTACCAAATTAGATGATTTGCTACACCTTGAATATGTCTTGCTCTTGTTTCTTCTCTTGTTGGTGCTTTGCCCTGCTGTTTACCCAGAATCCCATTTTTCTCTATTTCTACCTATTAAAGTCAGTCTCTAAAATGTAGCATAAATGTCATGCTCTCCAGGCATTATTTCTGTCACCCAAGTGATTGCAATGCCTTTTTCTTTGAACTCTCTTTGCACTACACTTATGACATCAACTTATATCAGAGCTATTTACAAGTCTTATTTCTCCCTGTGACTTGCACAATCTTGCCTTCTTTTCTTGCAGGGTCTGTTTAATTCCATCTCTTACCATAAACCTACTGGGTCTCTCTAGAGATTTCGTAAAGAAACACAGCTACTGAATTATAGACTCTGGACTAAAACCCTGGTCTATAATCTGCTCATTCAGGGATATACCCATTACACTCTTCACAGAAGTTTGAAGAAGAGAGACACTCAGAAGTCTCAGAATTATAGACTTCTAGAATAGAAAGAAATTCTACAATCATCTAGTCTGAGGACTTTTAATCTCGACGATTGTCATGGATTCGTTTGAGATGTTGATAGATTCACTTCTCAGAAAATGCCCAAGGTAACTTACACACACGTACACAATGATGATGACAGTTTTAAATGTGGCTGGTCCACCCAGTAGACTGAAGTGTAGGTAGATTTATATGACAGATCACCAAGTGAGATTCCATATATGACTAGAGTAACAGGGTCTGTAAGTGGAGTTACATAAATTATGTGAATGATGAGGACTGCTACAAACTAGAGGGTATGGGCCCTCTCACTACTCAGCACTAGCAAGATGATGCCATTGCAGGATGTGGCCCCAGGGCTGCCAGATCTGCCAAGAAAGGACATAAACCCAGATTCGTAATGAAGTGTAGGCCATATGAAACGTATCTCTGGACTCTTTCCAGACTTCACATCAAAAGTTTGTAATGTAGGGGCCGGCCCTGTGGCCGAGTGGTTAAAGTTCAGCATGCTCCAATTCGGCAGCTTGGGTTTGCAGGTTCAGATCCCAGGTGCGGACCTACATCACTCACGAGCCATGCTGTGGTGGCATCCCACATACAAAAAATAGAGGAAGACTGGCACAGATGTTAGCTCACGGCTAATCTTCCTCAAGCAAAAATGAGGAAGATTGGCAACGGATGTTAGCACAGGGTGAGTCTTCCTCAGCAAAAAAAAAAAATTTGTAATGTATTTTATCCTATTTGCTCACATGCCCAACCTAATTAGTTGTCCTGTAAGAGTTTATCATTGGCTTATCAAGCAGGAGAAATGAAACCCTAACTATCAACCTATAATCACATATTGATAAATAAAATGCCATATACCTGTATTATTGCCATTCGTTTATTTATCTTTTCCATAAATATTTATCATCAACCACGTCCTAGGCACTGTCTATACAGTAATGAAGCCAATGGACAAAGTCAGTAGCATCAAAGGTTCTAGTGGGGGAAGCAAACAACAGCAAAAATTAGACAACCAAACAAGATAATTTCACATAATTACAATGATTGTGAAGAAAACAAGAAAGGTGAGTGGGATAGAGAATGACTGGGAGAGGTAGTCAGAAGAGCTGCTTTAGATGTGGTAGTCTGGGAAGGATTCTTCTGAATATGAAACCTTTCAGCTGAGACGGAATGGCACAAAGGAGTCAGCCATATAAAGACAGAAGTATGTTTCAGCTAATAGGAACGACAAGTGAAAAGCACTGAGGCAGGAACAAGTGTGGCTGGAGTATAGTGAGGTAGGGGGACTGGTATGAGGTGAGGTCAAGAAGTAGGCAGGGACCAGATCACAGAGGGCGTTGTTAGCTACGTTCAGCATTTAGACTTTTTCTTAAGTAAAACGAAGAATCTTCAGAAGGTGGTAAGTAGGGAAGACATGACCTAATTAATGTGGTAAAAAGATTGCTTTGTATAATGTGGAGAACTGAGAGATTGCTTAGGCACTTAATGCAATATTAGGAGGCTATGGAATATGATGGAATGTCAGCAGTGCTCCCTTTGAATAAAAGCAGCTTTTATTTTTCAATTAAAATGTAACATAATTGACTTCAGTAAAAATGTCTCTCTTGACCTTATTTCTCTTGCATTAATGGGGTCATTTATATGATATGTCAGGAGTGCTACCTCTGTACACAATGAACAGCTTTTATTTTTCAATTAAAATGTAGCATAATTGACTTGAACCAGAAATGATCTCTTGACATTATTTCCCTTGTATTAATAGGACCATTTATATAATGATCATGCAAATTATTCTTCATTCAAAACCACTGTTTATTTTAAATTAATAAATATGAAGAAAGGATAATTTATTTTTGAAATCTTCATTTTAATATTTAATTTATTAAATATGATCTCAATATCTTGAATATAAAATCTACAGGAATATTACACTGACTTAAAGAGAGGCAAAATATTTGCAATTATGTTTTAATTTGAAGGAGTGATTAAATATAATTTACCAGTGACCTTGCAGGCCAAAATAATATATCACAATAAACTGCAGATAGTTTCAGAGATTAAAATAGTGTTTGTCTGTTTCAGTGGATACATATGTGAGGATGAATTTTGGCACTTGTCAGCCTATGATAAATTACTACTAGACTAATACTTGTCAGTACAGTAATAACCGATCATGCTCTACAAAGCACTAAGGGAGAAAGGTGATGAACAGCTTACAAAGTAAAAAAATTTCACAATCACAATAATGACTCTAGCTCAAAGCACAGTAATTATCTATGAACCTCCTTATTGTCAAATCTATATTTCAGATGACTACCTTGATATCTCTCAGAATCAATTTTTACCTCAAATTCGAACATAGAAAACAAGGAATAGTGATAAAAGCATATCTCTATTGAGTCTTTCCAAAAGCATCCCTAAATCTTTCTCGGAAGAAGAATCTAGGTATACATATCCAGTCTTTCCATAACATTTGGAAATCCTCTCCAACACCCCCTCGCCCTTCACTCTTACTAAAACAAGGCAAAATACTAAGAGCATTATGTGGCATAAGGAAAATAATAGTTGTTGCTGAAATTGTTTTTTAATGGCCCTAAATTCAAAAGATTCTAAGCAATATTGAGTACTGCCTGTACACAACACCTGTACACTATGGTATTAGAAAGTTATCAAACTCATAAATTAATATTTTAAAAATGGATATAGTGTTTGCTACTAGCACATTTTACAGTAAGCATTGGAAAAAAATATATAATTCTTTTTGGGGTAAATTAGGTGTTTCTTTTTTTAAGCAAATGGCTAAAAATCTCGTAAATATATTAAGGGTATTCTGGGCAATATACACACATTGATAATAAATATTAAATTGACAACTGGAAAAAATTAGATTAATTTATATTTGCATTATGAAACTGCTACATCCAACATTTATAAATCCAAACATTTGCTAAAACTGTACATGGAGGCTTATAGGATTTTTTTTGTGGTAAAACACATCAACATGCAATTTACAATTTTAATCAGTTTTAAGTGTACAATTCAGTGGCATTAAGTATATTCACATTGTTGTGCAACCATACCCTCCCTCCACCCATCTCTAGAAATTTTCATCTTCCCAAACTGTAACTCTGTACCCATTAAATAATAAGACCCCATTCCCTCCTCCTCTAGCCCCTAGAAACCACTTTTCTACTTTCTCTCTCTACGAATTCAACTGCTCTAAGTAACTCAAGTGGAATCATACAATATTTGTCCTTTCGTGACTGGCTTATTTCACTTAGCATAACGTCCTCAAGGTTTATCCATGTTGTAGCATGTATCAGAATTTCATTCCTTTTTAAGGCTGAATAATATTCCATTGTACATATATACTGCAATTTGTTTATCCATTCATCTGCCGATGGACATTTGAGTTGCTTCTACTTTTTGCTACTGTGAATAATGCTGCTATGAACATAAGTGTACAAATATCTGTTCGAGTTCCTACTTTCAATCCTTTTGGGTATATACCAAGTGCTGGAATTGCTGGATCAGATGATAATTCTCTGTTTAATATCTTGAGGAACCGCCATGCTGTTTTTCACAGAGGCTGCACCATTTTACATTCCCACTAGCAATGCACAAGGGTTCCAATTTCTCCACATTCTTGCCAAAACTTAATTTCTTTCTCTTTATATTTTCTTAATAATAGCTATCCTAAAGGTGGGATATGGATCTAATTTTAATTTCTCTAATGATTAGTAATGTTGAGCACCTTTTCATGGGCTTATTGGCCATCAGTATATCTTCTCTGGAGAAATGTCTATTAAAAGTCCTTTGGCCAATTTTTGAATTGGGTTGTTTTTTTGTTGTTGAGTTGTCAGTTCTTTACAGATCTTGGATATTTATCCCTTATCAGATACATGATTTGCAAAATTTCTCCCATTCTGTGGGTTGTCTTTTTACTCTCATAGTGCCCTTTCATGAACAAAAGTTTTTAATTTTGATATAGTCCAACTAATCTAATTTTTCTTTTGTTGATTGTCATTTTGGTGTCATATCCAAGAAATTTCATTGCTAAATCCAATGTCATGAAGTCTTATCCTTATGGTTTCTTCTAAGTGTTTTATAGTTTTGGCTTTTAAGTTTAGTTTTTTTTAATCCAGTTTAAGTTAATATTTGCATATGTTGTAATGTAAGGTTTAACTTCATTCTTTTGCATGTGAATATCCAGTTTTCCCAACACCATTTGTTGAACACTATCACATCTCCATTGGATGATCTTGGCAGCCTTGTCAAAAATTATTTGGCCATATAAGATAGAGTTTATTTCTGGGCTCTCTATTCTACTCCATTTGTTTATATGTCCATCTTTATGTCAGCATCACACTGTTTTGATTGCTATAGCTTTGTAGTAAGTTTTGAAATCAAGAAGTGGGATTCTTCCCACTTTATTCTTCTTTTTCGAGATTGTTGGGCTATTATGGGTTCCTTAAGATTTCATATGAATTTTAGGATTGAGTTTTACATTTCTGCAAAAAAAGTCATTTGTATTTTCATAAGGATTGCATTAAATTTGCAGATCATTTTGAAGAGTTCTGACATCTTAACAATATTAAGTCTTCTAATTCATGAACACAGGATACCTTTCCATTTATTTACATCTTTAATTTCTTTCAGCAGCATTTTGTAGTTTTCAGCATACAAATTTCCCACTTCCTTGATTAAGTTAATTCCTAAGTATTTTATTCTTTTTGACGCTATTTTAAATGGAATTTTTTTCTTAATTTCCTTTCTGGATTGTTCACTGTTATTATACAGAAACACAACTTATTTTTGCATATTAATTTTATATATTGCAACTTTGCTGAATTTGTTATTAGTTCTAATAGGTATTTTTTTGTTGTTGGAATCTTTAGGATTTTCTACATATAAGATCCTGTAATCTGTGAAGATTATAGCATTTTTGCATACATTCTTTAAATGGTGATTTTCCTGAAGATAATTTGGAATGTTAGTTAAGAAGGCATATAAAAGCTTGAATTCTCTTAAGTCTTCAGGGCTTGCCAACAGCCATTTCTCTGACTCAAATCAAGATATCCATTGCCGTATTAATACATATCATTAAACAAAACTACTTCACATTATAGGCGTAGTAATAGGATTAAATTCACCTGGCTCCCAACCAAAAGCAACACCACTAACATTAAAATAAAATATCTTCATCATGAATTAGTAATGTCATATTAATAGACGCTAAAGGCATCTAGAGGTTTTTTGGCTCATTTGCATGTACATACATACTTGGATTTCTCTTCCAAAAAAGTAGCCATTTAAAGGGGATCCTAGTGTACAATTTAGAAAGAGATGTAGAAAAGTAGTAAAATATCCAACTTACAGCCAGTTAGCACAAATTTTTCCATGCTATCTCCTTTATGTTATATTTTCTTTAGTCTACCTCATTTTATGAATTTAATTCTTCATAAAGAAAAAATACAGGATGATTCTCCATGTTATGAGGGAATATCCCAAATTTTGGCTGGTCAAAAATCTTAGTTTGTTCAGACTCTAAATTCTATTAAGTGTCATTAAACATATTTACTCTTTTTCTAGGCTCATATTCTCAATTTTGATGTTCATATTCAATCTGCAGTATCAGACTATTTCTTACCCCCTCTTTTTAGAGGCAGCCTGATGTAGTGCAGCAAGAAGTTTGCAGCAAGTTGGATTTGATTCCACATGGTGTTTAATCAGGAACAACATATTTAATTACTTGGAGCCCCAGTTTTCTCATCCGGAATATGAAGCTAATGCTATTTTACCAATAGGATTTTTGTGAGGATTACAATAAGTATTTCAAAAAGCATCATGCAAATATTAGTTGTTATTGTCACAGGAAGAGATGCTATTTAAAAACAAATTAATTCAGACATCGACACATATGCTATATACATATATATATTATTTATATAGATAGATACACATATATATATCTGACGCTCATAGAGATACATACACACACACACACAAAACTATGTGTCTGTAAATCTTTTTGTGTATACTTTTGGGTTGTTGCAAAATGCTAAAGAATGAATTATTTTTATACGTGCTTAAATGTTGACATAAGACATGGATATACTGTTATTTGAGTATCTCATAAGAATTACATACAGAAATAATTTTATTCCATTTCCAATAATGAACCAACTTATAAAATATTACATTAAAATCAAATTTACATAATGGTGATGTTAAAATAAAATTAAGAGGAAACTCAATACATACTAATAGAACATCTTTTGATGACACTACATTAATTTTATTTATAGCATATGAAATAAAAGTGTTAAAAATGAATATTCTATCTTGCAAATACTTCCTACTATGGCAGGCACTCAGAAAAACTGTTCAATAATAAGAATACTGATTATTATAGATTTCCTGCAGGTTCTGCCTTTAGAATTTTGGGACTAGAGCTATTCACCCCTGAAAGTGTTTTGAGATAAGTGTCAATATCATGACAATGAAAAACAAAATTGATTTATACCATTACATATTTTTGATATGATCTTTGCTCACTCTTGGGCCGCATGAAGTTTTGTGCCAATATTGTTACCAAGACAAGTATAGTTGATCTCTCTGACTCAAACTGAACACATGTCAACAAAACATTGTCTTTAGCATCTAATTCTCCACTTATATGTTATGAAAGGAACCAACATGGTTATCACAATAATTTAAAAAATCAATAAAATTCAACATAAGAATTTATCATATTTTGTACTTATTGTGTAATTAAGGCTCCATTTAATTTAGTGACCTTGATTCATTTTTGGAATTACAACTCCATTATGACCATATTTTCTTAATATAGAATTGACTTTGATGCATATTTTCCTCTTATTTATTCATGTAATTAAGCCTTATCTCCCCATTTATAAGATCACTAGTTTTACCTTTTAAGCTGGTAGTTCCTAACTGTGGCAGAATAGTCTGACAACCAAACGCACTCCCCACCTTTCAGAGTATGGAACTTTCACTTAGAAGCAGCCACTCAGCCAGGCACTGCATTTTCCTAGTAGTTAGGTGTGGCTCTATGCCTGTTTTGTCCATTGGAAAGTGAAGGGAGCTGACAAGCATCACTTTACAAAAGGCTTTTAAGAAGCCACTGCGGCTTTTCTATTTTCTCTTCCCCTCTTCACTGGTTAGATGCAGAAGAAAATGATGACATGGACCTCGGAGAAGGTAGAACCACAATAAATGGAGATATGTCCTTGGATCATCCCTGGAAAAATATTAGTCACCAACAAGGAACACCTGCATTGGACCTATAACTGGGCTACATATAAACTATTGTTTTAAGCCACTGCTATATCGCCATATGTGTTTATGTATTACAGTAGCTGTGTTACCCTAGCTAATATAATAACATGAGATCACATGTTGTATATGTTGATTTAAATAAAATTATTAAAATTTGGTTGCATCAGGTCATCAGTATAAAGTATGTCCTTTGGGATACTTAGAGAAGATGAATAGTTAAACAGTTTGTGTCACCTCAAAGTCTGTGGGACTACAGCATATCAGCCAAGTGACATATTCTAGTTTTACTAATAAATTGAGAAAATATTGCTATCCAGTCAAAACTGGAAAACAAATCAAGAGGTTTATGATAAATGTGGTATTTTACATTTGAAATATAAACCAGTTTCTTGGAAAGGTCATCTTTAGAGTCTATGACAGTGGCAAAGTTGAAGAAAATAGTTAAACATATGGTCAATACCAATAAACTCTTAGTACAAACTATGTATAAAGTACCAAGCTAAGTAACTTTTGTGGTATACAAAGATGGAGTAAACCCTTTTGTGGTTCAGGAGCATGTGTTCCCAAGGTTAGTGTAACTGGAAGTTAGTTTGATAATAGGTACAGAACACATTTTGTAAAGCAATAAAGGCTAGGCAGAGAAAGCTAGATTTTATTTAGTAGGAAAATGGGATTTTATGTGCAGGAGAACGACATGCTCAGATCTGTCATTTTCAAACACTAATTATGGTAGCATACAGACAATAGCTTGAAGCAGAAAGAAATTAGACACCTGGAGACTAGCTAAGAGGCTACTGCAATAGTCCAGGCAGCAATTTTCCTGGGTCATCTGGCAAAGAGTGTAGAATTTAAAGCCACTCCCTCTAGTATTGCTATTTAGAATGGGGAACTTTATACTTAAAATGATCTAGTACTCATAAATTAATATCAAAAGTATAATAAGTTCTTAGATATAAAAAGGAGATTTACTTCTGGGAATTTGCTTTCTCTGCTTGATGATCAATGTATTATTTTTATATTTTCTAACCTAAATGTATTCAAGGTAGCTAATTTCTAAAGCAATATAAAGATATCAATTACTAATGAATTGCATGAAATTAAATGTATTTGTACAACCAAAACACACATTTGAGTATACTGACTCTATACATGAATTCATTTATTTGCTTGTTTATTAAACATTTTTTGAGTTCCTATTTTTTTAGGCCCTGGAAATACAACAGCATAGAAAATGTACAAAGTTCTTGCCTTATGTAGCTTAAAATACAAGTAAAACTAAAATAGAAAATAAATATATAAAATCAGGTTGTGGCAAGTACCATGAAGAAAAATAGAACCGACTAAAGAGACAGAGAATGAAAGGGATAGAGGAGTTGGTTCTATTTCAGAGAGGATTTATAGTGAAGGCCTTTCAACAAAAGTAACATTTAAAACTAAAGTTGAACGAAATGAGAAGTTGAATCCTGTGATGACTCTCTGCAGAAAAATCATTTTCATACTAAAGGACTAGCAAGTGCAAAGGCCCTGAGGCAGGACCTTGCCTGGCACTTGGCTCCCAGTGAGGCTGGATCTGAGTAAGAAGTGAAGTCATGGAGAGCATATCATTAGCTCATGCAATATTCATTTGGATTAAAAGTCACTTTAATGTAAATTGAATTAGCTTTCTCTCCAGTGAACATTTTTCAGAGAACACAAATCCTTTGGCCTACATGTAGGCATTCTTTGGAGGGATTCATATTCCTGTAATTGTGAAGCCGTGTGAAAATGGAGATGGGCCATTCCCACTTAGTGACTGTGCCAGCCTTAGAAAGACTAAAACAGATTAGGTAAATGAGAGTTTGTCACACACGAGGTCCAATTGCTACAGATGAAAAAAAAATAGCCACTACAAACGTACCAATCTAAGTAGATTTCTAAAGTGTTTAGCTAATGACACTATAAATGTCATCTCATCTATGAAGAATTCCCTAATTCTCATCCCCCATTCACACAGACACATACACACATGCACATTCATACACACACCCCTAAACCAACCCCTACTCCTTCTGTGTTCCCACAGGGCTTTGCTCATATTACCATTATATCAAGGATTGTGGTTATGTCTTCCCAATCTTTTCAAAATGTCTGGCTCCTAGAAGATGCATAATAATAGTCTGATGAATGGAATCAAATAACACGCCCTGGGATGACCCTCCAATCTATATGAGTTTCAGTATTACATTTGCTATTTCAATCGTTGACTATTTTAGCAGGAGAGAGAGAAAGGCAATAATCCAAGCAACAAGCTCATATTAAAAGCATTAGTTAATCTATCAGTAATGAGAGGCTTTCATTTCATCTCTAAGGTTGACACATTATTCTTAAGGATTAGCTCAAGACCTAAATATAGCCTAGAAGTTAAATAAAACAATTCCGGGTCTAATGGATAAGAGAACACCAACGTATTTATCTAAAGTCCTAGTAGGCCCTGACTAAGCCAGTAATTCTTTGATACTCCCATTGATTATATCATACTTAGTGTTGGGATTAGTAGGAGGAAAAAAAACCTGAAACTGGCCTAGAAGACAAGAATAGAAGAGTGGGCTGTCAGAGTCTAACTGATGAGAGCATTGGTTGGCCACTAATAATTTGCTATGGTAAATCACCAGCTCTTCCCTAAAGCAGATACTGCTGCAAAAAGTTTCTGATTCCTCCCTGAGGTCATTTAAATAGGTCTTGGCTTCATTTTTTAATGCCATTATTAATTGATGGCATATTCTACTATATGCACTTCTTATATCCCACAAGATAGATTTCCTTTTTATGGCCTATTGGCCCAACTACTAATTTAATATAAGTCATTAATAATAGAAATAAATGATACATTTCCATTTCTTAACCTTTTCTCCCTGCTTTTACAAGGGGGAAAACAACAATTTAATTAAAAGAAATATAAACATCATTTAAAAAATCAGTAATTGCATGAATAATAACAGCTAGCCCTTACTGAGTACCACACTTTTATAAGTATTTCACATACATTAACCCATTTATTATTATTGACCATATTTTGCAAATTAAAAAATTGAGGCACAAATTGGTTATGTAAATTGTTGAAGGTCACAACAGCTGGCAAGTAACAGAGTCAGGATTCAAAGAAAGACAGCGCGGCTTTAGTGCCTATACTCTTAACTCACACATGTAGAGTGTTACTGTAGTAGGTATTTTAAATGGACATTAATTGACTGAGATGAGAATTTCTCACTGTATGTGAACTAAGTTATCACTCTCCAATCCATCTCTGTATCCTAAACAGTTAATACAGAATGATTTAAGAACTGAGACCCAATAGAGTCAATTGGGTCTTTGACAATAGAGTCAAAGCAGTACTGGGGCCTAGCATAATTTCCCATGATGGCGAACATAATCATCCTGGGAAGGGAAATCCCAGACTTACAACATAGCCTAACTGTTCAAGTTGAAACAGCTTCACAGCAACTCATTCAGACCCATATGTTCCAAGATAACACCACAGACTGGCACAGCAACTCATCTAGTTAACCAATTCTGACCAATCCTTGTCCAGACCAGTCTTAGAAGATCCAGCACAGCCTGTAAAATTCTGTAAGTACCCTTCCCTGATGTTCCTCTCTTGAGATGCTATGAAGATACTGGGAAAGTGGTATTCTCCATTGCTCAGTAAATTTAACAAGCTTAGCTTTGTGTGACAATCACATTTCCCTGGAGGATTTTGTGGGCGTTTCTACAGTACTTATTCATAAACTAAAACTAGAACTGACTGAAAGTTTGGAGTTTGTACTAAGTGAGAGAAATTATTAGATGGAGTCCATTTTCCTTTCTGTTCTTTTTTAACTCCTCGTGAGTGGTGTTTGTTAGCCTTCAATGTTATATTTTCCGAATAACTTGACATTTAAAAAGTCTGCATCTGATCCCTTCTCACATTCTATTTATTAATATCCCAATATCTGACCTATATTTCTATTTGTAGTTTCATTCCATCCTAATTACCTTTCTGGGCTTCAGCTTACACTTGCAATATGTGCAAGGGCAACTTAAGATGAAGTTGCCATCAGAAAGAGGTATGTGAAGATTAAGGATATCTGAAATTCCTGAGTAGGAGAAATGGCCTGCCGGTAAGCAAGGGTTCCAGAATTGTGACAAAAAATAGTTATCTACTCCATTTTGCTAAAATAAGCTATTAAAATAATTTCTAATAATGTATTCAACATTTACTGAGTACCCCTTCATGCAAGTCATGGGACTAAGCCCTGACGGAAAGAGAACAATTCGTAAGACACAACTTCTCCTTTAAAGCTGTTTAAGTCCACAGCAAATTATACTAAAATACTAATTCCAAGCACATTTTAAGTTAATCTGGATTTATTCTTTCAGAGGAGTTCTTTAAGGTAGTGTGCTGATTAACGCAGAATAAATTGTTTCAAGTACAATGAGAAATTCTTCCCCAAGTTTTCCTATTTATGAAACCTCAAAGCTAAACCACTAATCTTCTGAAATGCTTAATTATCTAAACAAAGTAAATAAACTCATCCAACCAAAAATATGCTTGTGCATGAAGCTGAAGTTTTACGGTTATAAAAAGTCAGACAAAAGTAGTATGAAATTAGAAACGCATTATATTGCATTTTATTCACTGATAAAGTGAATGAAGCTAAATGGGTCATAAAAATGTATATCCAGTTTTATAGGGCATGGGGTATATATAGCAACATAAATTTCTCTCTTTTCTTTTTTTTATTTTTACAGTAATTAAACGTAAGCAACAAGCCCCACAATTATCTGAGTAATTAGACTTTCTCAATTAAAAATGAATGCTGATAAGATTAGCTAGATTTCTAGGTCACTTTATTAATTTATCCAGGTCAGAATTTCACAACCAGAACTATGGACTAGACGGGGAGTTCTTAGTTGTTAAGTTTGATTTTTTTAGGGAGAAAATCCTACCAAGCTGGGGAAGTAATGGGAGGATGCATTTTAAATAATCAGGTGACTAACATGTGCTAAACACTCAATAAATATTAATGGTTATTATTCTATCAAAAAACACTTTAAGCATGAAGTCTCAGAAAACATAGTCTCAAGTAAAGAGGACTCTTTAAGATTGTTTATGGTAAGAATTAAATATTCTTTTCCATGTATTCTTATTCTTCTTGTTAATCTTATTATTCTTTCATTCATTTGGGGGAAATGGCATTTCATTTCAGATGGGGAGAGTCCAATAAGTAAAACCAAGAACTCTGAATTTAGGACTTTAGCAAAGCAGTTCTCCAAAAGAATTCAAGATATTTTAAACTTTGGGACAGATTATCCATTTTTACTGGCCAAACTTTTACCTTTCCAATCAGCATTTAGATATGCAACTACAAAGCAAAGACACTGTTTTGCCAAGGAGAAATTTCAGATGCTTCCTCTAAGAGACAAACTGTTTTGCACACTCATGTAAAGGTCTACCATAAGGATGAGAACAGTTACTTTCTGCAGAGTAGCTTTATTTTAGAAAGTTTTTCCCAATATGGAATTAGATATCCTTAAGCCCTGTGCATATTGTTGCTCAATTTTGGCTGTTGAGGTGTGTGTGTAAATAACTATAAACACATGTATGTGTGCATACCTGTGTAAGTATACAAGAAGTGATTCCAGTGAGAATTCTGGAAGGAGATACACATTTGATCATTACTGGAAAAGAGACTATGGATGAGACCTGGGCTTAATGTAGTTCAGCATACACTTGGTAGTTGATACTGTTAATTAAAATTGAATAATACAGAATATAGGGGATATACTGATTATTGCTTGTTCATGTAATTGTCATATGACATTGCAAACTCAGAGGTCCAGAATAGTTTCCCCTGAAGAGAGTAGGAATTCCTGCTGTCAATCATCCTTCAAAATAGCAGGTTCTAGCAAAAGAAATAAGAATTTGGGTCTAGAGTGAGGGGAGAAGTTTCTCCCTTGGTACCTCTTGTGATTTAGGTCCTGACCCCTGCAGAGATGAGCACTACTGGACTACCCCCATTGAGAGGAATTCAGCTAGTCCCAAAGGTAAACAGCTAGTACAACAGACGAGCTAAGCCAAGATTTGGACAGCAGAAACCCTTATGAAAGCTGTATTAATTTTCAATTTTTGCAGTAACAGACTCCCCAAAACTTAGTGTGCTAAAACAATACAAATTCATTATCTTAAAGTTAAGTAGGTCAGTCTTACATGGGTCTCCTTAGGCTAAAGTCAAGTGTCAGCCGGGCTGTGTTCCTCTCTGGAGACTCTAGGAGAGAATCAGTTTTGGGTTTTTTTCTGCCTTTTCCAGCTTTTAGAGGCCTCCTGTATCTCTTGGCTCATGGTCCTCTTCCTCCATCTCCAAAGCTAACAATAGAGGGTGTAGTCTTTCTCAAACTGCATCAGTCTGACCTACTCTTCTGCCTCTCTCTTCCACTTTTAAGTATCCATGTGACTACATAGGGCCAACTCAGATAACCCAGGATAATCTCCCTATCCTAAGGTCAGCTAATTAACAACCTTAATTCCATCTGCAACCTTCATTCTTTGTTGCCCTGTAATATAACATATTCACAGTTTCCAGGGATTAGGACGTGGACATCTTCACAAGCCATTATTCTGTCTACCACAGAGGGGTTTAAATCTGTAGACCTAAAAATAAAAGTCATATCTAGTACCCAGTTTCCACTTGGACTATGATGTAATTCTGTTCTGGTATCTCCAAGCATTCAATATCTTTATGGCCACAAACTATTTTTGTGAAATGGCTATTGCAGTAAATTTGACTGAATTAAAATGGCTATTTTAAGCCATTGGTGATACATGAATTATTTTATTATCCCACTGATAGGTGGCACAGTAGCTCACAAAGTTCCAGGAAACTGAGTTTCAAATGAAAGTCATCCTATTCCTTCCCACTTATTTTTGATTTAACCCCACACAAGGAAATCACTACTGGTTGGGAACCATGAAAAATATTGCTCAGATACAGTGACACATAACATTTATATTCATTTTCTACTGCTTTTATTTCTATTCAGATTTTGTAATAGCTTCATCAAAGTATTCTTTGTTGCACATTCCATTTTCATGAGATTTTAAAAATGTTTAACAAATCATATCCATGTTCAAGTACTTTTTTAGCCTAAGAGTTGACATTTTTAAAGTTATCTTTTGAAATAAAATTATTCATAGATTTTATAGATTATATCCCATTCAAAATAGTTTTGAGAAAACATTTAAATTATAATTATATATCCCAATTTGTATTTAGTTTAAATATATGGTCACTTACATTTTATCTAAGAAGTCACTTGTAATATATCTTCTCCTTTACAAGCACCACATAAGTTTTTCATTTAAATCATGATCTGTACATTTATATAGTTCTCTCCTCATAGTGCATGCACTTACCTAAAAATTAAAGCAGTGTGTATTGTTTAAGGGTACACAGTAATAATAAAATCCAAGTGGAACAGTCCATTTTTACCATAGAAATTACCAAAAGGATTTTTATAAATTTATATGATCCACATAGAAACTACTCCAGAAACAAAGCTTTCTCTTCTCTCTCTCATCTGTATCTCTATCTCTTTCTCAAATTTTCTATCATATATGGAATTCCGAACTAAAGTCTAGCATTCTTCTGCCAAACTGAACCACTTAATCCCTTTTATGAGCTGTGCTATTATTTCTTTTCAGATAAAGTTTGATACTTTATAATAGCCTATTCCACAATAATGTATATGATTATCATTTAGCTTAGTGATAAATTATTTTACATATTTCTTAAGACCTGTATGCAGCTTCATGTAAATTAAACCTACGGTATACAATTTAGTATATTTAATATTTTAATGTTAAAAATCACCTTCATCAGTATTTTTTATTTAAATGAAGTAAGATAATTAGGAAGACTTTTTTCCAGCTTTAATAGACAACAATTTAGCAAATAAAAAGAAGGAAAATATGAGGTGGAACTCAAATAACAATTCCAGTACTGGAATACTGACCATTTTGTTGCTTCCTAATAGTATTAATTCCTTATATTAATCAGTGAATTTAATCTATCAGCCTGATGATAGCTTATATGGTCAATCCCACTTAGAACTTTAAAATCCTGACTTGGTCTTCAGACATATTACTAGCCCTCCTTCCATCACGTAATCTACTAATTTAAAACCCACGCCTTAAACAAACATTTACTGTACACTCACCAAAAAGCAAGCTCTCTCTTAGGCTCTTGGAGTTCAGCTGTGAACAATAATGAGTCCTGCACATGAGGAAGTTACCATTTATCAGACAACTGGACAAGTCTACAAATACCAACAGTATTGTGATAAGCTAGCAGTACTGTGGTAGGAACAAACTTCACTGGAATATGTCAGAATTAATTCTTCCTGGAGAATTGAGGAGTTTTATATTGCATTGAATATCACTGATACAATCAAAGTTAAACATAAGAAAGACAAGTATTCTTGTTTACTCTGTTAATATTATATTAAATATTAAATAAACAAATAAAAACCATCAACAACAACAGAACAGATTTTGAAGACAAAAATCATCAGACCATACACATCATACTCTAATGCAGTAATGTCTTATTCTTGCATCCTTATATGTAACTCAAATATACCTGGAACATTGTAAGTACTAAGTAAGTACTCATTATGTGATTAGATGAGCAGAGTAAATTGTGGTACCAACTTGCCCCTACTTACCCCAGTTGTCTCCTTTCCTTCCTAGTGCTTTGGAATATGTCAGTCCTCTCTTGTGTAATGAAACTTCTGGTCCCTACCCGTCTTGTTTCTCTTATTCTATCTCTCCATGCATTGACAAGATCTCCCCATGAGTGTACACACACACACACACACACACACACACACAGAGACACAGAAAATAAGGCAAAACAGCTTACTTTACCTCTCTGTGTCAGAGATCAAGTTGGCTTAAATATAGAGAACACCCACTAAAAATTTTAAGATATGGCTAAAGAAAATCTGAACCACTCTTGAGAGAAATAAAATTACATGTGTCTGCTCTGCTTTCCCTTTATTCCACAAATATATGGTATTCTCCTCAGAGGATAGCAAGATATCTTAATTGATACCCTAATACTCTCACTATTCATGCAGGCTCCCAGATAAGAAAGTTATTATTGTTGTTTGCCTAATCCTGGTTGTATTTAAATATTAGATAGCAACATGATAATTGTTTAAGAATAAACAATAATTTTGAATATAGTCTAATGAAAATGACCATTTTTCTGAGGTAGGTTGAATATAAGACAGATAATTTCACAGGTCATGCTCTCCATTAACAGTTATTAATGAAAAATATTTCTTTTTTCATATATGTATTAGATATTACGATCAGAAATCACTAAAAGATCAAAGAATAAAAGGTGGCCTCAAATGCAGTATGCATAATCGTATAATACGAAATAACATAAGGATAAATTAAAAACAAAAGACTAAGAATGATTTGAGCATGTATCTAGGACCATAGAAACATGCTATTCTGACCCTGGTTAAATTAACAAAGTGCATAATCTTTCTGGGGCTCAGTTTACTCAGCTGTGAAATGCAGAGTGAATGAAAAGCATTCCAGACAGTTGGAACAGCAAGTGCTAGGGCCCTGAATCATGTAATATCACTCTGGATGCTGTGTATAAAAGGGATTGGAGGTAGCACCAGAATGAATGCAAGGCTAGCGGTTAGCAAGCTCTTCCTGTGGTCAAGGAAAGAAATGAGATGACTCGAACTAGGGTAGTTGCTGTAAAGGTGAAGAGGTACCAAAGATTTAGTGATATATTCTGAAAGTACAGCCCATGAGGCAACATGATGGATTGAAATTTAGGGATGATAGGGGTTAGGGAATCAAGGATGATTTGCAGGTTTTGCTTTCAGCAACTGAGTGAATAGCTGATAGCACCACTTATTGGTCTAGGGAAAACTGGAAGGGGCCATCGCTACAAAGACATTTGTTCAAATGATCATTTTTTTTGAGGAACATAAGATAATGATACAGAATATTTCATAAGAATTTCATATACACTTTATATTCAGATACAGTTTATATTAAAATTACATTTGAAACAAGATTTAATTTTGAGGCAATAAATGGATGGAATATTTTATTACAAATAGTTCTAATACTTCATTTTATCCATGTTTAAAGCTGTTTAAATTACCAACTTAAAGTAATTTAAAAGATTGATTTATTATTACAAAGATTCCTGATTCGTGCCTTTAATGTCAATGCAGACATGGTTGATTCATGGGAAAAAAAGAAATACCCTGAACTCATCCACATGCTTAAAGGACAAATTAAATCATCTTTTAAATAGCCCCAGGATGGTCTCAGTCATTAAAGAGCAGAAGGCTAATAAAACAACTGTTCCTACTAAATCGTTTTCTGTGTTTTATAAGTAAATGTCCTCCCTTATATATTTTATTGGCAATATATGTTACCTTTATAGAGAAGCAGCTTTTCTACAGCTCTCAAAAGGTTAAGAACCCGAGGTGTATTACAGGCCAATTTCTCTTGTAAATGTTGACTTAAAATAGCTTAAAGAGCTTTTTCTCATGTTGGAGGTGACTGATAGCACTGGGTTTAACTTTTAAAAATGCACTGGTCAAACCTATGTGTGTCTGTGTGCGTGCACATGCGTGTGTGCACTTGTGAATGTACAATGACTCTTGTCCAAGTTATCTTACATGTCAGTCCTAATGAACAGCTTTAAACATGAGAGAAAAAAATCCAGAACTTTTTACTAGAAACCACATATGTTAAAGGGAAAGCAATAACTACTAAGCCTTATTTCAAATGGTGAAGGACTTTATTATTTATCAATGGACTTTGAAAGAAATAAGGAAATAGAATAGCAGGTTAGGTTCCTGCCCCCAAATCACCTTCACTATTTATAGATTTATGCATTTAAGTCCAGTGAAGAAAATTAGGGAAGCCGAGTACAGACAATCATATAGATCCAGTGGGTTTTGCTTTATTTAACACCCCATCTAAAAGATTATGACACAGCCACATTTTCACTCGCCATAAACATTTGGTCATTTACAGAAGCGGATACTGTTCCAAAACATGTTTCATACTTTTTAAAATATCCTACCACACATTAATTAATTTGTGTGGATTAGATCACATTCTGTCATGTATAATAGTTACCTATGTTCTCGCTTGTTGGCTCATAATGAATTGTCAATTCCTTGGAAGATGCTTTATCTTTTTTTTAATACATTTGGAGTATACAGCACTCTTTTTTACATAAAATTGTCAATCAATAAGCGTTTGATGAATTAAAATTAATTTCTACTTGATAAAATAATAACCCTGAGACAAATAAATTTGAAAAAGCTTGTTTAGTGTCTGAAACAAATTACGATGTTAGAATTAGAAGTAGGGGCTCCAAAAAATTCTAGTTTATTAATGGTGTAGTTAAATCCACCCACTGGAAAAAAATCCGTCTACCTAGCCACCAGATCAACATTTGAGCTCTACAAAATCCTTCTTTTTTATTTTTTAGACTAATCCATATGCATTCAATGCAGTAAAAGACACATTAACTAAAATATTGTTCTATAACAATGATGGAATTGGCTTATACAAGTAACCACTGTTTGGGTTCTGATAATAAATTCTAATTTTAAAAGCTTCCACTCCTGCTTAAATATTAGAGTTCTTAGAATTATTATGGTTATTCAGTGCCTTTTGATCAATCTGAGGAAAGATTACTTGAAACAGATGAGAACATTCCTTCAAGCACTTTTTACCTTTGACTGCTACTTTCCTCACCAGTAATATTAAGATTAAGGTGAAGAAGAATGGGGGAGTTTATCATTTTTTCCTTTCGCAATACTTTTTTTTGCTTAAAATATGTTTCCACTTACTATGAATACACAGATACTATCATTTAATAGAAATTTTATATCATATATTACTGAAATCTTGTTACAACTAATATTTTAAACAGCAGATTTACTTGTGCTGTGAAAATTTTAAGACTAATTTCTTATCTCCTAGTGCCTTAATAGTCCATATTTTATGCTTTATTTTTTCTCACTTTTTACATGCAGTGCTTATATGTTTTGGTAGAAGAAAAACTGGATATACAATAGTACAGAGAAAATTACATACAATTATTTAATTTTTATCCAGGAGCTTATATCTTATTCATTTTTATATTTATTCATTATATTTTGAAATGAGTGGGGTTTGTCCTTACTTGTAGCCTTTTTTTTTTTAATTTATTTTTCCCCCAAAGCCCCAGTAGATAGTTGTAGGTCATAGCTGCACATCCTTCTAGTTGCTGTATGTGGGACGCGGCCTCAGCATGGCCGGAGAAGCAGTGTGTTGGTGCACGCCCGGGATCCGAATCCGGGCCGCCAGTAGCGGAGCGCGTGCACTTAACCGCTAAGCCACGGGGCCGGTCCCACTTGTAGACTTTTTTTAACCTGATTCCTGCACCAAGTTTCTCCAAATACCCAAGTACTCAATGATTCTTATTGCCCTAGACCAGTCTTTCCCTACCTCCTGCTATCCATGCTCAGACTCCCTTTGATTAATAATAACCATGACAATATCATAGTCTACTATTATGTTGTAGGTGACATGAGGTGCATTTGTCAAGGGCTTCACCATGTACTCTTGCCCACTGAATAGTATTAATTTTAAATAAATCAAAACAGTTCTCAAGAAATCTCAAAAGATCCACTCCTTTCCCTGAGGCATGTGTATGTATTCATTCCACTCTAAATGCTTTCACCTCTAGTGTCTCTGCTGATAGAACATTAATGAATCAGTTTTTAAAATACTTCTCCAATGTGTTCACTTGCCCAACTGATTCTATAGAGACCCAAGTTCTCAACTGGCTCAAATACTAAATCCATGCAAAGAAATGTGTCATACAGAGAAACGTAGATATTCAAGGCTAGGTAATACACACATTTTTACTTAGTCCTCTCTCTCTCTTCTTTTTTTTTTTGCTAATCCATAGTTTTGAGATTCCAATCTAGATAAGAGATGTTCACATCACAAGCTTATTGAGGAAATATGTGAGATAGTGAGATGTTTTGGCATACCATAAGTGACGCTTTTGCCATCTCTTTCTATTTCTAGTGTTAAGCAAGAGAGAGGGTAGAAGGGAATATATTCATAACTGGTTAGTGTTTCCCTTTGATAATTTTAGCATGGCTTGGATAGGATCCCAAACCTGCAAGATTTGTAAACATCCTTCCACTTTGATTAATTATTTAACTATTCTCTCAGGGAGACATCATAGTAAAAAGACAGAATCCAGTACCTCTCTTAGTCTGGCTCCAGGATGTGTGACTTTTGTATTCATTTCCAGCACATTTAGAATCAACTGATTGATGTCCCTCCATTTTAAAACAGAGTCAATTAGCCTTGCAATAAAGAGAGTAACTTTTTAATCAATGCCAAGGAAAAACTTCAGGGAAGAGGACAGAATATTCTGCATTTCATTTATTTTCTTCAGTAGTTACAAGCAGGGAATCTCAACTTCAACTTACTAAGTGACGTGGCAAGTCCCTGAAACTCTTGAGTTGTAAATGGCATAATAATAGTGTCTACCTCCTAGGGTTAATGTGGGAATAAAATGAAATTATACCATAAAGTGTTAATTACTGTGCCCAGCACTTATAAACCTTCAGTAAATATTACACCAGATCACATCAACACTTCCATCCAAATGCTACTCCTGGTTTCAGAAGACAAGAGTTTTTGTGAGATTTTTGGGAACGAATTCAACCACCCACACATTGTTAAATAAAGTTATGGTTGCAGGAAAAAAACTCCTTATATTTTGCAAGTGAGCTAATTAGTATCTTATAAATACTATGACAATTATAGGAATAAGGTATTATAATTATGAACCAGCCTTCAGGAGACTTGTTAAAAATCTTCAGTGTAACTGTGACTCTGTGTGTGCGTGTGTGTATGTGTGTGTGTGTAATATCACCACTGAGGAATTCAAGATGTAGTTCAAGTGTACTGTGAAGTATTAGATTATACTCTGGAGCTCAAGGACGGCAAGGACTATCATCCAGAAATTCAGCTGCGAACCAGTAATATCCCTCAGACCAGGAAACTGGAATGAGTGGGAAGGTCACAGGGAGAACAGCAAGATTTAAAATGGGAAATTATTTAATTTGGAAAGAGTCAGCATTTATCCTAGAGACAGGCAAAATAATTAGGAAGATCAGCTCTCCCTAATTAAGAGGATTTATAGGAAGAGAAAAGGAAGTAACATTTAATTTCTGCAATATTCCAAGCACTTGACATATATTTTAGCTACTGTTTCTGAACGCATATTACAGGCTAAATACTTTACAGGTATTACTTAATATCCTCGCGGTAACTGTATGTGGTAGATATTATCGATTCTACTTTGCACATGAGCAAAACTGAGGCTCAGAAAGTCTCCCAGTGTCATGTAACTAATTACAGGCAAAAACAGGATTTCGACCCAAGGCTAGTTGGCTCTTTGAAATAAAAGGTTAAAAATCAGGCCTGGGCTAATCTAAGCTTGCCTGGGAAAATGACCAGAGAATCTTCTTTTCTTAGAACTATAGAGTTAAGAAAATTGTGGAATGTTGTGTCTCTTTTGTTTGCCAGGTAGAACTACTCTTAGACTTGTGGGGAAGTGGGGCTGTGAAGTACAGGCGGGCCTTTATTCTCTGTGACTAGAATGGTATTAAATATCGGTGGGAAATCGAGGCTGCAGCTTCTTGGTGTTAAGTGACGCACACTGACTGACCTTGGCTCTTCTCCTCAACAGCCATATGTGCCCCATTTGGATAAGGGGGCAAACACGGGTATATTGGTTGCTTCTGGGCCATCCAATGACATAAAGATTCCATGCCAGCGATATCCTGCCTTGTATCCTTCTATACAGCTAAATAAATGTAGTATTAGATTAAACTCTATTACATCTATGAGTGTAATTGCCAATTTGCTCCCCTCACAACTATAGTGATATTGCAGGCTCCAATGACCATTATATCCTGTCACTAAAAGTCATATATCTGGCTGAAATACAGACTGTTTAACAAAACTAATCCTAGATAAATGGCTTGTGATTAAAGCCAATCTATTTGTCGCATTAATATCAGAGGTCATGTAGCTAACTAAAGCCATTTGCTTCTTTTAAACTAATTTATAGAATCAAAACTTGTATTCTGAAAAAAATATTTTACTGCTATTTTAATTTTTTCTTTACTTTTATTACCCCTTAGTTATCATTAAAAATTCTTCTGGAATAAGAGGCTTTATCAGCTGTTCCAATGAAAGAGATATTTACTGGCTGAAAAAGGGATCATCAAAACCCTGATGACAGGGCACCATGATATTAATTAGGTTCAAAGTGAGAGAGGAAGAGAAAAAAGGAAAATTAAATAAAAGGACAAAGAGTCAGAGACCACCTCTGCACACAAGTTGTCCTGGACAACCCTTTGGTGGAATCAGCGTTTGAGTGAGAGCATCATTTTATTAAAAACACGTCTGTCAAGTAATAAATAGAAGAAGGGAGGGAGAGAGCGAAAGCTGTGCAGAGAGGAGATAAGGCAAGTCCCTAATCCTAAAGAGAACGTCTTGGTAGCCAGTCTTACGTGACAGCTAGTCTATTTCTATTTTAACGGGTGGATGAACCATTTCTCATTAACGACAGGACTGTTAGCAATAAGCAATGCTTCAGTAATTGAAGATTTGAACAGCAGGCTTAGTCACCTCTTGAGGAAGAAAATGCTAGAGGTCTGAACAAGCCCTGGGAGAACAGATTCTGGGTTTTATCCTCTAAAAAGGTGTATCTCATGGAAATAATTGTTCCATTGCAGCTATTTTTACCTTGGCTATATGATAGTCTCACCCGATGAGCTTTTAAAAATTGCTGGTGTCAAGGTCCCACCTCAGACCAAAGAAATCAGAATATCTGCTCCAATCCCAGTGTTTTCATAAACCTCCCCCACGTGATTTCACTGGGCAGTCCTTTAGAAATAACAGGGACTCTGAGAAGAGTTAAACCTGGATTTGATTCCAGCTCATCTATCTCTTGGCTGTGTGATCTTGGTTTTAATAAAGCTCTCTCAGCCTCAGTTTTCCCATCCATAAAATAAGGATAAACTGCCCTGGAATTATTGTGTAAAAGAAATAGGTTAAGTATGTGAGGTTCCTAGAACATGGTTGTCCTACTTAAATTTTACTTATATTTTACTAAAAGGAACATTGCATATTTGAGTTTATATCACTAATGATAAATTAGAAAAATATTTTTAGGGGAAACTGTGCTTTGATTTCAGGTAAAAGTTTATTTAGCAATATTGAAAAAATATCTCACAAGAATGATACTGCAGAGCAATTGATTATTTCTTAAAAAGTAAAAACACTGGGTTTCAACCACCTTATTAAATTTTAATAGTACATAATAACCTCAAGTACTTAATAGCTATAACAGTTTTCTCATCTCTCAAGTGGATAGCATATGACCCACTAACTCCACAAGTTTTCCATAAGACAATAAATCTAAGAGTATGGTTTATTATTATTAAGTATACTCACAAGACTACTGTAAAGCTTCTGGTCTCTTAGAAGGATTAAGTCCCATTTTTATGAGAATTAAACTATCCTCTTATAAGAGTTAAATGTTATCAACCAATACCCCAGTTCATTGTTATTTTACCCAAATATCATTGTAAACTAACACATTTTTGTCTCATATTTCATATTCCACCTGTTAAATAGCCCATGCATTTCTATAGAGAGAAACTATTTAATCAGAAAACATATGTACCAACCTGATATCCATTCTCCTAGTACTCAGTTTTAAGGTTTTCAGATATTCATTTGTAAGTTCTGTGTTATCTCCTATATTTTTTTTTATCAAACACGGTTAATTCCATTTTGGGGACAGTGAAATGAATAAAAATGTCCCAACCATAAGTAACATATGCTTTACTTTCAAACATTATCATTGATTTAATTAAAACCTCACAGAAATTTCAAAACTATTTATGCCATTTCACCATCATTTTCTATCATTATTTAAACATTCAAAAGGCTTTTGATTAAGGCTACACCCTTCTATGATAAATAAGAAACACAGATATCAACTATGGAACACTTTATTCAAATTTACTAATATCTCATTTATTACTTCATAGCTGAGTTTTACTAAAATCAATAAGAAAGGAGCAACAAATATTTTTTCTAATATATTTTCCTTAACAGTCTAATGGACTCCTAGTGATGATACACCTGGGGACACCATTCCACAAAATATCTATTATATGTCATTCAGCACTGGAACATGGTGCATGTATTTTCCAATTGTTTACACAATATTTATGTTAAACATAATAATTGGGATGCGTTTTCCAATTGTTTAGTATGTATGCTAAACATAAATTTATGTTAAACAATAGATGTCCTGCCAGTCATTCAATATCATTTATTGTGACTGTATAGGCCTAGAATGTTACGTTTCCCCCACTTAAATAAAAACAGTTGTAAAAAACATCCTGGTAAAGTAATTAAAATGAAATTCGCAGTTATCTAGGCAGGGATTATACCGAAATGCTTCTGAACAAATCTGGTATAGAACTTCATCTACAATGCAAATCTTAAATCACATGATTATACTATATTTCATTATTTAAACTCCATAATCAAGTGAGAAACTACATTACTTAACTATAGCAATGAATAATATTCATTTTATATTAACAAAGCAACTCCTAGGAGAGATAAAAAACATAAATTGGTTGACTGTTTTCCATGAAGTCAAAATTGTGATAAATTATAAAAGAACATGAAAGATTAGTAGAAAATGCCCAATTATGGTGTAAAGGGTAAATTCAGGCCATGTACACACACAGATATCATTTTTAATGTTTTGCAGGTCTCCTTGTTGTCCAAGTGGGTGAATTTCGGACAGTTACATCCAATTATTTCAGTTATCCAAATGACTAAAATGGATCAGCAGAACAAAAATCGCTCCAATTTATTAATGATTGGTTCAAATTGTCCTGAAAATATTCAGTTTTCTATGTTATCTGAACTGAGAATAATGTAGAAGAAAGGATATCAAAAACAGACACTAAATTCATTTTCTCTCTCTCTCTCTGTCTCGTATGCCTTTGTTAGCTTTTCAGGCTACTGGGAAGCATGTGCTAACATTTTTTTCTTTAATTTCTGTTGTGAAAAGCAATTTAAAATTTCTCCATCAGGAAACAGGAGATTGCAACAGTAATATCTTAACGTTAATATAATCATCTGTATCACAATATTAATATAATCTTTTTATCCTCATTTTTATGTTAACATCTGTATACTATTATTGGTAACCTTTTACCCATGTAGAAAAATTTATTTATTTATTTTGCTGTGTTACTTTCACGTACAAAGTAATGCCTCCTTGTCCCTTAAAGATGTTTTTTCTATAGTAGCAATGATAAATCTGAGGATGCCACCAGATACTCTGGTAAAGTCATCTTTAACTCAAAAGCATTAAAGTATATTAAAGTGGCAGTGGATAGTCAAGACTAGTTATGCAACATGTCCGCCCATGGAGAAGAGAAGTGTAAAAAAAGTAAGGTTCAGGATAAAACCTAAAAATAGTCAAGGATATTCTAACAAGGACCCTTACTCTAACGATATGCAGGCTAGGAATACGTTAATCACATTTCTCTGGACTTCTGCCTCAGCCATCCATTTTTCTAAACCCTCATTATGTATAGATGCTAGTCTCTGTACTAAGCAATGCTATTAAAAGTATATATTTAACTTATTTAACACAGTGTTTCCCAAATTCCTTTACTAAAAGGTTGTGCTGAATATACAATAAGCAAATGAGCAGGCAACACTAAATCTACTAACGTACCCCATTCTTTTGCTAATACAATAATGTCATCTCTAATTTGCTCATTTCAACTGCAATCCACTGAAGTTCAAAATTAAAGAAATATTTTCATTATTATTACGTTTAACACTATTAAATGATATAATTTGGTTTTAACAATCAAATTTTAATGTTTCTTTAAAAAAGAAACCCTGGAAAAAGTGGTCTCCTGCTGATATGATAGGAACATTATTTTGCTATTATTATAGCTGCATAAGGAGATGATGATACTTTCTATTTTCCACAGCAGAATAAGTAGACTAAGAACTGTTTTTCCAAGACACACAGGATTTAGTTTTAGATAACAACTTGTAATATCTCTAAAGACTCTCTGCCAGAGATTCTGATATAAATCAATAATACAAAAAGATACCAAAGAATACATATTTTGTTAAGGTTACTTTGTCACCAAAAAGGCAATGGCCACTTTTTATTCAGATATGTACTCTTAAAATACCTTTAAACATATGGAAAAAAAAAAAACATTTTGTACTGCAGAGAGTTGCCTCTAAAAAGCCTGAGACTTTTACAACAATAATTTCTAGTTGAAATGTTATACACATGAGGAACACCAACATATTCTAATCTCATTACATTTCCTGAAAACAAAGCTATTCTACAGTGGGTTCCAGAAAAAAAAAATCCACCTAAATGATATGAAATGAGTGTGCCTGTCCATAAAAAGTTCTAGTTATTTAACAACATCAAACCTTTTGGTATGGTTTTACTCATTCCTTTTTAACTTACTGTAAATCACTTACTAACATTTCTTGTTGTTAGGGTACTAAAATGTGACGGTGGAACAAAGATGGAAGAAAACACACCACTTGCTCAAACAATTGATGTCAAATCCAAAATAAGGGGCCTTGGGGCCGGCCCCGTGGCTTAGCGGTTAAGTGTGCGCACTCCGCTACTGGCAGCCCAGGTTTGGATCCCCGGCGCGCACCGACGCACCGCTTCTCTGGCCATGCTGAGGCCGGGTCCCACATACAGCAACTAGAAGGATGTGCAACTATGACATACAACTATCTGCTGGAGCTTTGAGGAGAAAAAAAGGAGGAGGGTTGGCAATAGATATTAGCTCAGAGCCTGTCTTCCTCATCAAAAAGAGGAGGACTGGCATGGATGTTAGCTCAGGGCTGATCTTCCTCACGAAAAATAAAAATAAAAATTAATAAGGGGCCTTAAAGATATTCTTCTCTTTTATAACAAATGTTATATATTTTCCCTTGAATATTTTTTTAAAGACTAATAAACTGCATGCATGCAAAGTTAAGCCTGAGACCATTCATTTCAAAAGTGAAACTCTCCAAAAGGCAGAGCTAATTCTTGGAAAAGTAGGCTCGAAAAACAACTGAAGAGTGATGCAGGGAGTCGTCAAGCAGAAAATAGAATCTGTGTCACCATCCTCATGAAGTTAAAATGAAATGGATTAAATTCAAACTAATTGATTTGTAAATGTCATTTTGAGGTTACAAATATTTCTTGCAAGCCCTAGTGTTTGTCAAATTTGACTCCTATTCATTTTTCATTCTCAAGTTACCCTGGTAAATAAGCGAGGGCATTTCTACATCATATGGCATATCCCGAATGGAAATGACTTACTAGAGTAATATGCAAAAGTCATCTAGAACCAGCATAATTTTGTATCCCCAATTTTTTGATTCCTTTAAAAAGAACATCTTTACTTGGTTATTCACAAGGAAAAGCTGACAAAGCATTCTCTTAATGCAGAAAGTGTTGTGTGGATTGACAAACAAACCAATTTGTTTGAAACTCAGAGAAGCAAACAATGTATATATGAAACCCACAATGTACATATAATGCATGTCTTACAGGGAAATCGTGATAGAAAGTGAATAGTCTGATTCACAATAGGATATATTTTGAGGGACATAATCCTTTTATATTTACAAGCATATAGATGCATAAATTATTAAATAATTTTACCCTAGTAGTACTCATTTTTGCATATGTTAACATTTAAACACACCAGAAACAGCCCCTGAAATTGCTTACGTTAATGCCTACTGCTACTCATCTTAAAAGGCAATTCCACTTAAATGCAAACCTCGGGCCTCAAAACACCAGTTAATGCCAAACAAAGCATACCAAAGTCGATATATGCAAGGCATGAAAACCTCCAAATTATATTTCAATGATTTTTTATTTATGAATCAACTCAATCAACAAAGCATATGTTTAAAATTCTAAAAACATTTTTTGGCAGGTATTTCTTAAGTCAAACATAACTTCAATCCCCCAATAATAAAAATCTTCCCAAACATAAAGCAAAATGTTTCATTAACCTCCTAAGGGGCATATTAGATATGAAAAGAAAATTGCTTTGGAGAATAGCTGACATCGTCATGCATAAGCTAAAGAATCAATATTTGGTTAAATAAAAATAAGAACTTCTCAAAGGTAATTACTATACAGGACATGAAAGAAGTCCATGAATCTTTCCCGTTAGCTACATTGAAGACAGTGTTCTAAGTCTTAGATTCTAAGAAATGCTATTTTGTCTTTTATGACTAACAAATCAGTAAATAAAAATCCTTACAATTTAATTTTTTTTCTTTCAATTATCACTGAGATATCATCTCTTGAAAAATACTGAGCAAATTTTTTTGTGTGTGTGAGGAAGATCAGCCCTGTGCTAACGCCTGCCAATCCTCCTCTTTTTTTGCAGAGGAAGACTGGCCCTGGGCTAACCTCTGTGCCCATCTTCCTCTACTTTATACGGGACGCCACCACAGCATGGCTTGCCAAGTGGTGTGTCGGTGTGTGCCCGGGATCCGAGCCGGCGAACCCTGGGTCGCCGCAGCGGAGCGCACGCACTTAACCGCTTGCACCATGGGGCCAGGCCCCTGAGCAAAAATTTTTAAACGCACATTTGGGAATTTCCCTAACACATTGGCAGGAACTAACAGATATCTAAAAATACAACATAAGGTTTATGTTGAATCCTCATCTTATTGACAGCCATAAATAAACTTTAATGAACCATTTTAGGAGACAAAATGCTCTTTGAATTGGAGGGAGTCCATAAATAGAAAGGATTTTCAGATCGAAGATTTTATTGGCAAGATGAAACCATAACCAGTGGTATGATCTGTATTAATCAGCTTGTATTTCCTATTATATTTGGTTTACTTTGAATTGTCAAGTTTGAGATATTATAATGGCGTTCCTGTAGCCTATATGATGTGCATTTCAGCATACACTTTCCATTTAGGAGAGCATATGGAATTGGGTATATCAAACTATTTTATGCAAAAAAAAAATACATTATTTATGTAAACTGCCGTTTTTCTGATTACAGGCTCATCAATCTACTTTCTGATTATGATGTGGATGCCTAATTAGGTACCCCTACTTCATTGATTCAAAGGAGGACTTAGAGATCAAAAGCCATTTTATCACTTAACAAGAAAAAGATCTATTTTTAATCTACTCTTACTATGGTATAAAAGGATATGACACACACAAGAATAACTAGAGCACATATCCCAGATAATGGGAAATGACTACCAAATGTGGGTTTAATGAAAAACAAGAAACTATTAATGGGCTTATCCTTCAAATTCATACACTGTAGCTCTTATCCTCAGGGGTTGGAGTTCATATTTTCATTACATCTGCCCTCTCTACCTCACTGGAGTAGGAAAAAACATGTAAATCAGTACTAGGAGTCAATAGTGAGTGAATCCTCCCTCATTCTGCAAAACAAGGAAATATAATTGATACAATTTCTCCCTTAGAGCTAAACTGGGGCAGGAGGGATGCTGATCATCTATTGAAGCAACAAAAGGAGGTTACAGGAGTCAGCGCTCAGCTATGCATTATCTAAAGGAGAAGAAACATTTCTAATGAACTTAATCTGATTCCAACCTCACAAACACATTTGTATTGTTATAATTTTCCTTCCCAAGTACATGTGTTTACCAAGAGCAACATATTGGTCAATTAGATATGAGTATTCTGGTTCCTGTGATACTTAAATATCTCATTTAAAATGACTGACTTTCCATTTTGATTGATGTATTATTTTTTGAGCTTGTTTAAAGTTAATCCCCCCCCCACCACCACCACCATGTGGATCTGGTATCAATAGGATGAGGAAATCAGATTTCTGGGTCTGCAACACTGAGGATTAGATTCTGGTTGATGATATATTCACCAGTTAAAGGCTATTCTCTGACTTATTTCTGAGTTTTTCCTGATGAGACCTATCACTACCACTCAAGGATCTCCTTATTTGGAATTGATTCAATATTCCAAAGACCACTGAATTATATAACCCTACCCAAATATCAGCTTGTATTATATCACAGATAACAATCCCATTGACGTTGCTTCCCCAGCTTCTGGTTCTAGAGTGCGGTAAAGCCTCAAGAAAGTGAGAACCAGGTCTGCAATTTCAAAGAAGTTGGCAAATGAAAAAAGTGCCTCATAGGCTAGAAGAAAAGCAGAGGTCACGAATCACTATCCCTCTAATCCATGTGTCTGGAAGGTATGACTATGTAGCGCCAGAGATAAGGATGAAATTTACTTAAGTGTAATATAATAAAAATATAAATACAATGCTGCTTGTCAACTAAAGAAGCAGAAAATGAATCACCATCCAATAGAGGGCTTCCCCCAGAGTGAAATTATAACAGAAGAAGTGCCAGGAATAAATTTCCTGATTTAAACAGTACACCATGCTGCCTTTAATAGAGTATATGAATAAAATTGGCAAGAGTGGCTAATTAATTATAGCTGATTAGTCCATCAAATCTCTCGGTAGAATAAGCAAAACAGGAACTTTTTATAATTATTTAGAGTCAATGCACTCTAAATGTAGTATGCTTCATCCATGAGGCATACACATTATAAAGGCTTGGATTTTTTTCTAAAGTTTTATACTTTAAGATACTGGTATTTTGAGAACTAAAATCATATAGGACAATTCATAATATATTACAAGAAGACAGAACACTTTAAATACACCTAGAGTATAGAAAAAGACGCGATGCTTAGTTTCTATTTTTTGCTTAGTTTGTGGAAATCTTAAATCTGAGACGAAAAACATTAAATTATACTATAAACAGTGGTATTCCAGAAATGTACCAACCTTCAGGATCGAGGAGTTTCTCTATGCCTAATTGATATTTGGCGATGTTGAATGCATGTTCCAGTCGTTGTGTGGCTGACTGCTGGCAAACCACACTATTCCAATCAAATAGGTCTGGCCTGAAACACACACACATAAAGATAAATATAAATCAATCTAGAACATTTCATGAGATTCACTTCAATTTTGATTTTTAAGTGACAACCTATGTCCATAGTCCTTAAGATCTGAGTGTTACTCTTCATTACCCCTCCGTAACATTTCTTATTTGAACAAGTCCAATTTTAATTGAAAATCCTGAAGAAAACAAGAATTTATTCTACCTTATCCAAGCAACAAAAATGTGTTAATCTCATCCAATCTTATGGATTTGAATACCAGCCATTTGCTGGTAACTCCCAATTTCATAAGGCTAGCCCAGAGCTCTTCCCTGAAATCCAGACTCTAGATTCATCTGTTCGCTCAGGGTCTCCACTTAGAGTCATCACAAGACTCAAGTGTCCAAAACTGGCCTTCTGATATTCATCCCCATTGCACTCTCCCAAACCCACTTACTTCTCTTGTAGTCCTCCCCTCCTCAATAATCAATGACAAGTTCAAACTTGGCAGTTGCTCAGACGAGAAACTTTGGAGTCAACTTTGATGACTCTTTTTTTTTTTTTTTTTTGCGAGGAAGATCAGCCCAGAGCTAACATCCATGCTAATCCTGCTCTTTTTGCTGAGGAAGACTGGCTCTGGGCTAACATCCATTGCCAGTCCTCCTCCTTTTTTTTCTTCCCCAAAGCCCCAGTAGACAATTGTATGTCACAGCTGCACATCCTTCTAGTTGCTGCATGTGGGACGCGGCCCCAGCATGGCCAGAGAAGCAGCGCCTCGGCGCGCACCCGGGACCCGAACCCGGGCCGCCAGCAGCGGAGCGCGCGCACCCAACCGCCAAGCCACGGGGCCAGCCCCATGATGACTCTTTTCACTCTCATACCACACTTAGTTGGAAATATATCCAGAACATGACCACTTCTCACTATCCTCACTGCCATCACCTTAATCCAAACCACCATTTTCTCTTGCATGGATTATTGCCTTAGCTTTCTAACTGCTCCCCTACTCCTACTCCTACTCTTGCCCTTGTTAATCTATGCTCAGCAGAGCTGCCAGAGTGCTTTGTTAAAATGTTTCATCATAACCTTTTTCTCAAATCCCTGCTATCAGGGGAGCAAAATTCACTCATTTAACTGTGACCTACAAGGCCCTACATGGTCTGGCTCCCCATTAACTCTCTGATTTTATGTCTTGCCTCTCTCCATATTCCTCAAATAGGCTAGATAGTTTCTCACATTTGCATTTGCTGTTCACTCTGCCTGGAATTCTCTTCCCCCAGACATCAACATGGCTCACTCCTCCACTTCCGTTGGGTCTTTACTCAAAAGTCACATTATTGGTGAGTCCTTCCCTGCCCTCTCTCCATCTAAAATTGCTCGCTCCCGGGCCGGCCCCGTGGCTTAGTGGTTAAGTGCGCACGCTCTGCTGCTGGCGGCACGGGTTCAGATCCCGGGCACGCACCAACGCACCGCTTCTCCGGCCATGCTGAGGCCGTGTCCCACATACAGCAACTAGAAGGATGTGCAGCTATGACATACAACTATCTACTGGGGCTTTGGGGGAAAAAAATAAATAAATAAAATTAAAAAAATAAAAAATAAAATAAAATTGCTCACTCCCAAATCAAACTTACACATACTCATTTCCTATCCCTCTTAATGGCTTTATATTTTTCTCATTAGCTGTTAATACTATTTAACATATTATATATTTTAATCAATCTTATCTATTTATCCATCTTCCCTACTAGAATGTAGAATATAGAATTTTCTTTGCCAGTTTTTTTCACTTCTAGAAACTCAGCCGGACACATAGGAGAGGCTAGATAAATATTTGTTGATTACACCAGAGAATGAAGGAGAATATACTAAATGAATATCATTTTACTTGATAATCAAGAAAACACAAAGGACTGTAAGAGGCAATTCTTATCCTATAGGGATTTTAAATCCAATGAGGAAAGAAATGCATATCTCATAAGTTAAATTCTAAATCTGAAAAATACAGATAATAAGATATAAGGTTTTCTAAAATCTGAAGAGGTCAAGAAAGTTTTTTGTGGCTAAAGGGAGTCTTAAATGGTGGTTTGGGTTTAGATGTAAGAAAAGTATTTGAGAATAGAATTCTAACTTGTGCGCATATGAGAGAATCAGTGTTCTTAGGGAAAGAAAAAGCAGAACATGCTCTCAGTCAGTCAAGATTTCACAGGCCCAGCTCCACTGGAAAATTTCTAGTATCAAGTGGTGGGAGATATGGTTGGGAGGGGGTACTGGGATGAGTTTGCAAAAGGCCTTGTCTGTTAAGCAATTACAATTTATCCCAACAACATTGGAAACCATTAGTTAAGTGGTTCTTCACCTTTTCTGGATCACAGATACCTTTGAGAATCTGATGAGCGCTATGAAACTCCCTCACAAGTGCTATGAGAATCTGATGAGTGCTATGAAACCCAGACAAATACCTGCCCATATCTTTAAATAGAATTTTAGGGTATTTGGGTCTGTCAGTGGACTCCTGCTTAAGAATTAATTCATGCCCTGTAAGGGAAAAAGTTACAAGGATGGGCTTAGCTGTTATTTTCTAAAACCGTAATTCAAAATAAAGGTACAATTTCGTTTCTCATTTGATTCTCATTTCCTTTTATTTACTTGCTCTTACCCTGATTAATTCACCAGAATTGTGTGTACTTCTTAGGAAATCTAAGTTCCCCTATATACCCCAAGTTACCCAAAACAGCTAACAATCTTTTAGAACCTAAAATATGTATAAATTGGGAGCTGCCTCTATTAGTGGAAAGAATATAAGAAATAAAAATTAAATTCTAGGCTATTTGGGGAAGTTTTAATTTCACTATGCACCTCTGCCCCATCTTCATTTCTTCATCTCTCAGCAATGGGAGTGGAAAAGAATACAGGGCGGAGAGTGCAGGAAACTAGTTTTATCACCTACAGTAGAGTAAAAAGGTTAAATGAGTGTGATGAAAAAGAAGAGAATTGCTTCCACATTCTAACCCTTTTCCCTTCATCCTCTTTCCCTTCTCCTTGGCCACTAACTAATCACCTGGGTAAGGAGTTATCTAAGTCATGTAATCTATTTAAGCTTCAATGTTTTCATTTAAAACATTGTTCTGAATGGCTTGAGGTCTCTTCTAGCATTAAAATTAATCTAATTGTTTTAAATCACTAAAATCCATCATTAATTAACATTTTAAATAATTATGATTTTTAAAATGCATAAAAAATTGTGAAACTAAACCAACTGCAGAGGAGAGCCACATACTCTCCCATGCTAACCTAGACTATAACTCATAAATAAGAACACGCAACCAAGGATCACCAGTCCTTTGAGAAAACTGACATATCGAATGAGACAACATAGCCTAGTAGATAAGCAAAGTCCTCTATAAATTCAAATCCGGACTCTACCACATATTAGCCAAATGGTCTTAGGCAAATCACATAACCTCTCTGTGCCTCAGTCTCCCAATTTGTCAGATGAGGATAATGATAGTATCTATGTCATGAGAAATAGATGGAATATTTTACTTAGAACAGTGCCTACAAAATAATAATTGCTTAAAAACATTAACTTCTATTACTTTGTTCTAAGGTTAATTATATTCATAAAATAACACTAATGCATTTTCAATTTATAGACTCAAGCCAAGAACACCTATACTCACAGAGAAGATATAAATGTTACAAACATTCTTGATGCAAGAATAATAATCTAATAACAAAATGGAAGGTGGAGAGGAGAGAAGAGGAGGAAGTATGATGATTTCCTCATCCTTCATATCAGGCAGTCAACAGATTTCATCTAAACTTGATGAAAAAAGGTGCACCACTATCATTTAAAGTAATACAGGCAACGATTATAAGAATAAAATGATTATAATATAGTAATCAAATTAGGAAATAAATGGAGATGAGAGGTAATATTAAGGAGTAAATCCATCTACTTTCAGAAATCAATTAATCAGAAAATTAAAAATATATAATTATGAAAACCATCAGAAAGAATAAAAGAAGTTGCTAACAGTGATTACTTCTAGGAAGTGGAGTGTGATGGGCTGGGGTTGGACTCATGAAGTCACATTTTGTCTCTTTATTTCCTTTGCCCCACTCTCTGGTGTATGACATTTTTTTTAAACCACATGATGTATTATTTCTATGGTAATAAATTAAAATAAGAAATTAGGAAGAAAATTTCATTGTAACTTTATAGTTATTACAACTTATCTGCATATTTTGAGTATATTTCTAATCAATTACCATTTGGTTTTCCACACAAACGTAATCTGGCTTCTTTTTAACTGTACTGTAGTGGACTTTGTGTTTTAATATAATACTTCTAATTTCCTACATATTAAGATAAAATTTAGCCTTAAATAGATATAAAGCCACTAATATCCTAACCTTTGGCAAGACTCTTTGTCAATCCCTATTCTCTATACTAAGTGCATGCCTTTGTTCTTTTTTTTTTATTATTTGTGAGGAAGATCAGCCCTGAGCTAACATCCATGCTAATCCTCCTCTTTTTGCTGAGGAAGACCGGCTCTGGGCTAACATCTATTGCCAATCCTCCTCCTTTTTTTTTTTTCCCCCTTTTTCTCCCCAAAGCCCCAGTAGATAGTTGTATGTCATAGTTGCACATCCTTCTAGTTGCTGTATGCTATGCGGGGCACGGCCTCAGCATGGCCGGAGAAGCGGTGCATCGGTGCACTCTGGGCATCCGAACCGGGGCCGCCAGTAGCGGAGCGCACGCTTAACCACTAAGCCACGGGGCCGGCCCTGCCTTTGTTCTATATAGCTTAGTCACCCAATTATTGAAATCAGGACACCTCATGACATTCCTAAGTGTACCAATGACAATCACCTTGGAACAGCAAGTTAAACCATTTCTTTTCTTTAGATAAACAATATGAACAGCTGTCAAAGACAAAAAGAAGAGGGAGATGATTCAGGAAAGAGCATTATCAACTGTGAAAAACCTCTTGAAAAGTAACCATGTTATGTATAAAAAGGTAGCTGCTGATGATTCATTCAACATGACAGAAAAATACATAAATGAAGATATTTTGAGAGAGAAAGAGTGGGTCAGGGACAGATGCGGCAGGGCAATCTGGATATGTTTACTGTATTACAAATATATTCAGAAATCATAAAATAGAATATTAACAAATGTGTGTGAACACGCTTGCAGGATTGAAGTCTTCCACTTGAAAAGAAAATGGTAAAGAGCCAACAGGGACCTCATAACCTGATCCTCGATATTTCTGTTCATCTGCAAATGTGTACATGAACAGCAAGATCAATATGCTCAGACCCTTCCTGTGAAGCATGGGGCTGCATAAATGAGCGCTGACTTATAATGCAGAATGAACATCTCTATCCCTTCTCATCTGGCTGTATTGAAGCCATGGAATATTTTTCTTCGTGTCATACTCATGCAAAACAACATGTTAACATTGCTTAACATGCAGATTGAGTGCGAGCCTGCCTCCTTTGGAAAATCAGGTTGCTGAGTCATTCACCTGGAAACTCAGTCTGGATGGGGTTAATTAAACCCAGCTGGAGTAAGACGCCTGACAAAAATGCTTCTTTAGAGAGCATTTGCTCTTGGATTGAGCTTTACCATGAAGAAAATGTATACTTTGGACTTTTCTAGAAGCAAGATTGGCATAGGAAAATGGTAGACTCGTCAAGAAAAGAAAGATCAAAGTGAGAAAAGATAAGCTGCATTGAAAATCAGGGAAGATGCAGTCCAGTGGCATTTCAAACTCAGTTAATAAGGCAATGTATTTGACCCTGGGGATTAGGCTGGGGAAAAGAGATGGGTAATAGGAAAAGCCAAGCAGATATTCCTTAAAGTAAATGTATTATACATATAATATATATTTATATTATTATCTATAATATATGTGAATGCATTAAATATATGTATTACCATGTTGTTTTGCTTTTTCTTGAACTGTTATTAATTCATTTACTTAGCTTCTTTATACAAGAAAATGCAAACATCTATTTCATTAGCAAGTATAATAGTGTATGGAATGTAGTTAAGGACATTTGGTTCACTATATCATACTGAGTTCTTCTTATGAAGATCCACAGAAGAACTCTCTCTCAAGCTTTATAGCAATTGCTTTGCTGTTCCAGAGCAATTGTCTCTTTTGATATTCTGAGCACTGTCATAGAATTAATTGTGGTCTGCTCTTCGCCTTGGTTGCTAAGATGCTCAGAGCCTCTTTTAACCCCGAAATACAAAAAATAAATATACAGAGCCTAATGGTATTTGCTATCTAAGTGTGTATCTGACAAGAGAAATGTTACTTTTTCACATTATTAATCTGCTGATGGTAATTAATTTTACTACAGCCACTCACATGAGATTTGGAACCATTTTTAGCTATATAGTTTTGGCTCATAACAACACATTATTTGTACAGAAAGACCAACTCTGTTCTTAGCAAAGTTAGAATATAACCTTGATTTTGCCGGCAGAGCCCTAATTTCAAATATGTTGATCTCCTCCCTCCACCATAATCACATTCATGCTTGGGTAATTTTAATATTTCAACAACTAAATGATATATCACATAAAAAATAGAATAAATATTATTCAGTGCATTCCAATGGATGGTTAGATCAATATGGTCAATATACATAACACGTTGCATAGTGGGAAATGAGCTGGAACTACATTGCAGAAAAAAATATTAGTCTCTAAATCAATACTTACAAAAATTATTCAATGTCTCAGTAGTCTCCTTACCTATGTCTGTGGATGAGGGCATTCAAAGCCAGACCATCAGACCAGCTGGTGGTGAAGTTAATGACATTAACCTGTGGATAATTACGAGTTGATTGTCGGACCCAGCTCAGGAGAATCTTTTCACTGTTGGTTTGTTGCAATCCAGCCATGATATTTTTCATTACATTTTTGACCTATGTATGGAAAGAAATTTTTATAAGAAAATGTATTCCCTGAACAAGAACCACACAAACTTAAATTTGAATGTCCTAATATTCAGTAATAAATAATGAGAACTTTAGGGTCAATCAGTAATAAGAAATAGATTCTACCAGGAATGAGTCCATTCTAATTAGTTAGGAGTCTATTCTGATTGGTTGGTATCTGTGATATACCATTTACTGAATATGTTTAATATCATTTCTAGATTCTGCTGTGTTAAACTATTAATTTTGCGTTTTTAGAATTGCTTATCTTCTAACTTCCAATGGATATGCTAGAGAAGAGAGTGCACAAAACATTAGACTTGTTGTTAACCAAGGACTTAAGGTAGATTAGTGGTTTTAGCATAGGAAGAATGGCACAGTGGCTTAAAGAATGTGCTCACTTTTTTTAAAGCCTAGGTTCAAATTTTGCCTTTGCTATTAATGAATTGTGTTAATTGGGCAACTTTTTTATGTCTCTGTTTCCTTAACTATATATAGAAGGTTGTTGTAAGAATCAAAGGGCAAACGATAGTAAGATAAAACCCCAGGTTTATACTGTAAATTAAATTAATGCAAATTATGTTTACTGCCTGAAATGAAAAAAAGACTATAGAAATGAGTTTGCCTATTTAAAATAAAGATCAAAAAATCAACAAAAGAAAGGAAAGGAGTATTTATCACTAAAAGCTGCGGATATGTCACCTTTGGTTTTGTTTTTTCTTTTTTTTTTGTAGTCAGTCTGGTTTAATCCATTATGGCTTTTTTTCAGGTTAAGAGATTCACATGCAAAAGAAGAATAAAGGTTACAAATGCCCAAAATATGGGTCCAGAAGTCTGGCTCATTTATGAGGCCTCTTGGGTCACAGGAAATGCCATTTAAGAAGCTGCTTTTGCATAAAAAAAAATTATATAAAGTTACAGAATCCCATTGAAGACACATACACAGCATAGGTCCTTAGGTGAACACAGAAGGTACATCTCACCTCTGTGAAGCGGTCAGGAGATCAGCTCTGGTGTTTAGAAGCACATTGTCCTGAGCCATCCAAGGACTTCTCGCCTGCTCGCAGGCCCCCAGGGAAAGAAAGGGTTTGATTGGGCCTGCCCAGCTACCCTGGACACTGTCACTGTTATTCATAGTTTGGTACCCTCAATCTATTGGACCTGGTAAGCCAGTCTATGAGCTTTTCTTTGAAACAGTCTTAGACCCAGAATAGTCATGTCACTCAAAGAAGATGTGGTTTCCAAGAGTGTGAGGTGTCAGTTATGGACACCAAGGCCCACTCTCCCCTAGATGATAGGGCAAAGGTCCGTTTTCGCTCTGCCTCGAGAATGAAGAGGGAACTACTGCTCCTCAAACAAAAGCATCTTGGTAGGATCATTCTGGACAAAGTGCCTGGCATGCACAGGGGCACCAAATACAGACAAAAACCACTGGAGCCTGGCAGGCTGGCCCTGTGGTGGGTTCTGTCTTACTTGTTCCTCCCCTTTCCCCCATAGCATGAAGCGCTTCCTGTGACGGGGGTAATAAGGCTCTATTGGCTTTGTCCCCTTGCGCTTGTTTTTGGCAGGGAGGTTAAAGGCTTAAGGTCTGTGGAACAGACATGGGGAAAAGGGGTGGAACATTCAAGAGGCCCTCAGGTGCAGTGTGGTTAGATACTGCTAAGCCAAGGGGTGCCGTCTTGTGTGCGGGGCTCAGGAACGTCACCTTGGGGCTGGGAGGAGGCCTGCTCCGTCACAGCTCCCTCTGCTGCTCCTTGAGAAGTCACAGCCTCCCTCCCAACACACGGTCCCCTGGCCCTGCTCCGGCCAGCCCAGTCAGAATGTGCAAGAGTGAAGGCCCGTGTGGCTCCGGGTTGCGAGGGCACGGCCAGGCCTTAGTCTGGATTGGAGTCTGAATGCTCTTCTTTCGCCTTGACGGCTGTAGACTCGTCTGCAGAGTTCCCTTGTTTGAGGAATTCGGCCACGTCTTTGAAGATCAGGTAGAAGTCAACTGCAAATACGATGGCGGCAAAAAAGCCCAACACCTCTGCTGCTTTGGAAGCCCCGTCCAGGTATTTGGCGACAGCGGCGATGGAGACGGCGAAGTAGATGAAAGCCGCTGTGACCCAGCGTAGGAAGCCCATCAGGGCCAGCACAAGCCCTGCCACTTGTCCCTCAGCTGCATGGCACCAGCAAAGAGGAAGTAGAGGGCCAGCCGGAACTCCAGCAGGGGCGCCCTGAGGAAGGCGGATGCTGAGGACGCCACAGCGCAAAGGTGATGAAGCAGAGGCCCGACTCCGCCAGCAGGAGGCGGCCTTTGAGCGAGCAGAGGCAGGCGCGCCGGCCGGAGGGCGCGGACCCAGGGCACGGCCGCGCAGCGCCGGAAGCGGCCAGCGGGCTCGGGGGCCTGGGGGCCACTGAGCCGAGGCTTCGCCTCGCTCCCTCTCCCCCCGCGCCCAGGACAGCAGCAGAAACCCAGACTGTGTGGAAAGACAAAAAGGCCAGACTCTTGGTTTTATTTTTATTAATTGGTTTCTGTACGTTTGATTCTCTCCTAGGCTTTGTGCATGTGCAAATGCCATTCAGCAGGTTGCTGTATTTTCAAGTTTTCTTCTTCTAACTAATCTGATGCAGAAATCCATCCTAAACATTTTTTTTCTAGGTTTCAAGAATGCAGTGACACCTCATTATAAAAGAGTCTACATAGTAAAGGAATAATTACTAGGCGACTTCTTTAATATGAGTCAGGCCCCTTTTCATATACTTGAGGGAAGTATATAAGTAAATGTGATTAGTTTTTACCACCAAGGGCTTTCCTTTTGGGAAGTAGAAGGTTCATATACTACCAACATTTGATCAGATGATGAATATTTATTGTGTATTCTAAATACATTTTATTTTGCTTTTTCATCCATGTAGAAGTGAACAAATGCCTTTGGGGAAAATACATATTTTAACATCTCCAATGTTAGTCATCGTTTTATGAAAGATTCAATGCAAATTTTAGGATCGACTATTAAATCTAACTTTAAAATACTTGAAAAGGATTTGAGAGGATGCTTTGTAAACTCGATAAGGATTTGAAGGTGTGAAATCATCGCATATATTTGTCACCATCCCTTGGTAGCTGAATCTGTTATTTAGGGGTGGATTATCCAGATTTCTTAATTCCTTCCTGACCTGCTTATTTAGTCAGCTATTCAGTGAATAAACAGGCCAAATAGTTATGTAATATATATAATTTTTCTCATCATACTCTCAAGGCATAAAGTGCACCAGCTCCACGTACAGCGATCGCAGGATGTGTACTTTGCGTGCTGTGCTGAACCAGGGCTGGAGTCAGCAGATACCAGCTCAGGGGTGGTGATGGATTTGCACTGATCAGACAACCCTCCCATGATGAATGGGATTCATTTGTGAAATGCTTGGCCAGACTGCCCTCTATGCACATAATGTTATAGGACAACACAGTATTCAATCCAAAACTCCTTTAGCATCATTATGTCACTAATTCAGCTTATCAGCCTTGGCCTCATTGCTATTGCCTCTACTTGGGTGCGGAGAAAAAACAAATAAAGGGCAATGTGAGCTAATCAGTTCTTCTTCTACTACATAAAAGACAGTTACCAAGAAATCTTGATTAAGAATCAACCTTCAGTCAGGCACTGAGCTGGTCCTAAGGTTAGTCTTTAAGCAGAAAAATTTCCCACCCTCAGGTCTTACTGTTCCTAAGAGAGAAAGAATCAATTTAAATAAGTGTGTGCGTGTGTCTGTGTGTGTACATACAGCTATACATCTGTTTTTAAAAGGAAAAAATTGAAATGTCTTTGAGCAGTGATTTAAAAGATGACTAGGAGTTAACTGGGCAAAAAAGCCGTGATGGACATGGAGATGCACCACAAGATTCTCCTTCAGGGAAGAGCTTGTTGCTCCAGCTGTCATCAGGCAGCCTTCAGCTGTGAGTCCCCTCAGGGACTACCTGAATTGCAGAGTCACGTCACTTAAGGTCACGCTCTTCCTAGGGCAGCCCACATCTAGTGACTGATGAAGGGAAATGGTATAAAGACTCAGCCGTGTCAGCTCCACTCAGGACAACTCTAAAGGCTCATTCTAGCTCCAAGTTCCCCATGGGGTTGAATAAGGCTGCTGTTGGGTGTGCATCACAGCTCTAGTTCTTCTTTTCACTCCAGTTAGCCTCTCCCTTCCACAGGCATTGGTTCCAAAGGCATGCCTTAATTAACATCCCACCTGCTAAACTCAAAGTCTATTTCCCAGGATCCATCCTGTGACTAACAGGAATTGCAGCAGAGGGGTAGGAGTGAAGAGGGGTAGGGATAGTCTTCCACAAGGAAAGGAGAGCAGTGTGTGAAAGGCCTGCAGAAGACCAGAGGAAGAAGTGTCTTGCACAGAAGGCACTACGTAGGCAGGAGCTTATAGTAAAGGCTTTCAGCAGCGCAAAAACCATCTTTCTCTTGTATGATGTGCAAATAATAAATAACAAACATTCCAGTGTGAAGTAGCCCTGGAATTGAGTATTTCCTCTGAGTTAGCCAACAAAGGTGGGGACCTGACCTCTGATAGCACACCACTGTTAGCAGGATATGTTTTTATCTCCAGCTGGTTACCAGAACCGAGTTGACCACCCTAAAGAGGATGGTTTTCACTTAAAAAAGAAGGCAGAAAAAGATGCCAAACACACGTTTTCTACTTCACAATTTTGCTCAAAGCTGCTTATTTCTCAATATAGGCATTATTTTTCAGGCTAACAATTTCATTTAAGTGGAAACTGGCAAAACAGTGACAGGGGAGATAGGGTTGGCATTCCTGAGTTTTTACAAGTTCAAAGAGAAGTCCTCCACAGCAGCACTATTAATAACACAGTATGTGGCACTGGAACAAAAGAGTCATATCTTTCCATCTCTTAATGCCATTCTTAATCTGATAGATCTGGAAAGTATATTAGGTTGGCCAGAGCGTCCTTTAATCTTTGCTGAGATTCAAAGGCTTCTTTGACTATTTCATAGGAAGGCAAATATGTACTCTTGGTGAAAATATCTTTTGGGATACATTGGATTATGATGAGGATTACTGAGCAGGAGGAATTTTTTTAAAATGTGTTTATTAGTTTTAGGAGCACAGGGCAGTGTGATAGAAGAGAGAAATAAGATAAGGAGGCAGAAGCTGGGAAGAGTCTACATCCTTGCAGTCACAAGGATATGGTGATTCAAGGACACAGATGGAAAACAACAGACTGACTATAAGAGAGGTCTCAGACCAGGAAAGACTATACAAACTTTCCTTCTGGTATTCCCGGGTGGGAAAGCCCCTCCACATGCTAATAATAAGAAATGAGCAAGCTCACAAGCAAATGAGGAAAATATCAGACAGAGTAGTTTTGAAACTCTATCTTGTGGCGTGTTGAGATGGAGTTGGAAACAGTTTTGAGGAGATAAAAAAGGGTGAGATCATATGAGAGGCAGTTTGGATGATAAATACGATTAAAATAGACTTTGGGGGCTCTGTGCATGCCTAAGTTCTCCTGCTAGCTTTGCCATGACCAACATCTGCGCAACTCAGTGTTTGCTGCAAGCCGGGGTCCCTCTATGAACCATATGTGACCAGGCCATAAGATAAACACAACAGCTGATAGTCCATTAGAAACTTCTGTAGCAATTTTACAAAGTCCTATTTATGACTGTTGAATTTAATGATAAAAAGGAGGCTTGGGCCGGCCCCGTGGCTTAGCGGTTGGGTGCGTGCCCTTGGCTACTGGTGGCCAGGGTTCGGATCCCGGGCGCACACCGACGCACCGCTTCTCCGGCCATGCTGAGGCCGCGTCCCACATACAGCAACTAGAAGGATGTGCAACTATGACATACAACTATCTACTGGGGCTTTGGGGAAAAAAAAAAAAAAAAAGGAGGAAGATTGCCAATAGATGTTAGCTCAGAGCCGGTCTTCCTCAGCAAAAAGAGGAGGATGGGCATGAATGTTAGCTCAGGGCTGATCTTCCTCACACACACAAAAATAAATAAATAAAACTGTTAAAAAAAAAAAAAGAGAGGCTTGGATTTTGTGTGTAATTTTATTTCATTTTTGTAATGCTTCAGTTATATTGTAATTTACATGTAATAGAGAAGGGGAAAAAACTGTTTTTTCCTCAAGATAGTTGGAGAAGTACTGAGCAACAGAAGTAAACCAGTTCGGTGGGGGGCCGTATGTTGCCTTGCTGGTTCTATTTGACACCATCACTATATGAAAAAGGCCCAGAATTGGGAATCTTGGGCTCATTTGAGGCTCTTATGAGCTATTCTCTGTTGTCAGCGGCTATGGTTATTCTCTCTCTCTTCCCATATTGCTGTGAAATAGGATTGAGCTTGTTCAAAGTATTTAGAATAAAAAAGATATGGGGGTCAATTGGGAGAACAATATGGCTGCTGAGTTAAATAGGTACACCTCTGGTCTAAACGCTGTCTGACTCTGAGCAGGACCAATCTACAATTCAAGTTAAAAGTCAACCCTACTAAATGAAGTAGTGATACCTGCTACAAGACAGATGAACCTCAAAGATTATGTTCAGTGAAAGAAGCCAGCTATAAAAGAACACATATTATATGATTCCATTGATAGGAAATATCCAAAAAGATAATAGTTGCCTAGGGTTGGGGGTGGGAGTGGGGAGTGACTGTAAATGGACATGATATTTATTTTTAGGGTGGTGGAAATGTGCTAAAATTAGATTGCTGTGATGGTTGTACAACCATCTGTAAATATCCTAAAATCTTTGGTGAATTGCGGGGGGGCGGTGGTCGGGGAGGAACGTTCCTTCTTCAAAATAGTTTGAGAAGCACTGGGCAACAGAACTAAACCAGTTTGGTATACTTTGAATTTTACAATTGGAACGGGTAAATTTATGATGTATAAATTACATCTCAAAAAAGCTGTTTTATAAAACAGTAATCTCTGCCAGTAAAAAGAACAGACATCTCAGTTATCCTCCAAATTCTTAACATATGAGTGGAAAATTCTAAGCAATCAAAGTTATTCGTATGATACACCTCTAATGAAAATGGAGCACTGTACTGAGTGCTTTACGGATATTCTCTCATTTGATCCTGACAAGAAATAGACATATTAATTTTTATTTTTTCTATTTTGACAGTGAGGGAATTATGGCCCAGAAAAGGATGGCATTACACCCAATATCAGTAAGATTGTAAATGAGAGAGTTGAAATTTAAGCTCATGTTGGTCTGACTAAAAAAACGTATACTTTTTTCACTAAACCAAATGACCTTTGATCTGTTTTCCAGGGGTCCAATACATATAGGCATTGAGAGAGTATGCTGAAGTGGTTCAGAAAAAAAATGCAATTTCCAAATCAGATTACGAAATGAGTTTGTGTGTATAACACATATACAGATAATCATATCCCACTAATCTTTTATTGGCATTAGTTTACATTGAGAATACACAAGATTCACCAAGTCTCATTCATTTTGTAATGTGATTGACAGCAAAAATACCTTTATTTTTACAAAACTATGTAGATTCTCCTATAGGTGAGTTATAGAGGACACATATTTGTGAAAAATATTTTTATTAACCTATTGAGGAGATTTGTCTTTTTTGCCCCATCTGTACCCAGTGAAATAAAATTTAGAAAAATATTCCTGCAAATGTACTAGAACCTGTTTTATAATCTGCTGATCCTTCGCATCACAGGTGACGTTAGTTGTGCCAATTTTACAGGTAGCACTCGGAGATGTGCATGTTTATTTTGCAGGTCAAGGGTAAAAATGAAAGGAAGAATCAGCACCACGTTACCCAAAAAGGAAATATTCATCAGGATTCTTACCTGCCAGTGGAGGATTATATTCCAAATCAAACCAAGAGTCAGTTTATGATTTCCATCTACTATGTCAGTGCTTCCGATATTCACTAAATCAACCTGTTAAAGATAAAGGGAAAACATCTGAAGGAAGGAGACAAAATGTCTATTTGGAAAGAAAACAAAATGCGAAGGTAATTGCATTTAGCTATTTTCAGAGCCTAAGCAGCATTACAGCTTTTTAAAAATAATCTAAAAATGAAACAAAATATATTTGAAAATGCACTTTCTGTAACAAACAAGTGCCCCCCAAACACATTTACAAAGAGACAGGAAATGAATGTACTTTTAGTATATAAATAGATTACTGCAGATTAAAGAGGCCATTCAAAGTATCTCCAAATACAATGTATAACAATGATAACTCATAAAGGATGCCTAAAATTAAGATGTGCTTCCTAATACATAAAAGTCCTTTCATCTAGCTCAGAGGAGTGCTATTATAATTAGGGGTGCCTGTATTTGACTAAAATGCCCTTGCTTTAGAAGCACACATTAGAATTCTAATAAACAATGGAGCTAATGGCCACCTCTCTTTTCTCTATCCAGGACTGGGTTTGGGGACCAAAATCTGGCAGGATTTCATTTTTCAAGGCAAATCCCATCTCCTGTCCTTCATGCTCCTAATATTTTTAGGGGGAGTCAGGTTAGACATAAGCATCAGACAAATGAGCACATGAAAAGATATTCAACATTACTAGCCATTAGAGAAATGCCAATTATAACCACAATGAGCCAGCACGACGCATTTATCATAATGGCTAAAATAAAACAAAATAGTGACAACATCAAATGCTGATGAGGATATGGATAAAATGGATCACTCACACATTGCTGGAGCAAGTGTAAACAGTACAGCCACTCTGGAAAACATTTTGACAGTTTCTTACCAAACTGAACATGCGCTTAGCATACAATCCAACAATTGGACAATTCATTCCAAAGAAATGAAAACTTATATTTATACAAAACCCTATACACAAGCGTTCATACAAGCTTTATTTGTAAACAACCAAAAACTGGTGCCAACCCAGTGCCCTTCAAGGGTGAATGCTTAAACAAACTGTATTACATCCATACCATGGAATGCCACTCTGCAATGAAAAGGAACAGACTCTTGATCACAAAACAACTTGGGTTAATCTCATGGGAATTATGCTGAGTGAAAAAACAAAGCCAATTTCAAAGGGTTACATACAGTATGATTCTATTTATATAACAGTTTTGAAAAGACAAAATTATACAAGCGGAGAACAGAGTAGCAATTACCAGAGATTAGGGACTGGGGAGGGATGGATGGGGTAGGTGGATGTGGTTAGAAAAGGGCAATACAGGGGATCCTTGTGGTGATGGATCTGTTCTACATCTGACTCTGATGATGGATACACAAACGTTCGCATGTGATAATGTACACAAGTATAAGTAAAACTGGAGAAATATGAATAGTATTGGTGGCTTGTATCAATGTTGATGTCTACGGTGATATAACACTATAGTTTTACAGTATGTCACCATTTGGGTAAAGCTGGGTAAAGGGTACGCAGGATCTCTGTATTATTGCTTACAACTACGTGTGAATTTATAATTATCTCAAAATGAAAAGGCTAACTAAAAAATGAGCATCCAGAGATATTTTAAAGGGAGAAAATATCACAGTAAAGCAAACAGGCAACTTCAGATCAAGGTGTACACAATGGGGGAGAAACTGTCAGAGCAAGTGTTGAGGGTTGAGAAGTAACTCAGTTTTCTCTCCCTATTTACTATCCTTGGCTCATTGATCCCTTGGGTTGTATTTTCTTTTGGCTGCCTCAAGGATCCTGCCATTTTTGTCTTGTCCTGGGGGCAGTGACCTGAAAGAGGTCCCCATCAATTCTCCCCTAGATATCTTCACTACATAGCCAAGACTCATTTTGGTTAAAGCTTTCATTCTCTCAGGCTCTAAACCCTTACTGGACTGAGTTTCACTCTGATCTATCTTTCTCACTTGTCTCTTCCTCCAGTAAGATGGGTTCACCATTCTCTCACTCAATGCTAAAATATATTCCTTATCATTCATCTTAATTTTCTAAATTTTATTAATTACAACTTGAAAATATGAACCTGGGAAATCCAGGTGAAAACAATAAAAAGACTACCCTGTGGTCTAATTGTCAAATCACTCCCAGTTACTCCCCACATAAACTTATTTGTAAGTTCAATGGATAATCAAATACTTAAATTTATTTTTGTATCCAAACTAGATGATAATTGTTGGTGCGTTGGCTTAAAACAAATAAATGATACAGAAAAAATGTAGAATAATCTGGATAAGGATAAAAGATCAAGATGCAAGTCCACAGTTTAATTCCACACATAATTTATAGTAGAGGATATTACTGAGCTATGTAATAGATTAGATGTGAGGATGGTATCATATGGACATTACAGATAAGTTGGCCTGAAGTTGCATGTAAATGGACATTTCAGTAAGGCTCTATTGAGGAGTAGATAAACAGAAGTCCTGAAAGGGGGTTAACATGAAAGACTTTGACTTTCTTGGGTGTAGGAAAGTCAAGGTGATACTGCCATTATAAGACATTACGTCTACTTATTTCTGCAATGCAGATGCTTTTCGTTGGACAGAGGAATTTCAGGAGTATCCCATGCAAATTCTCCCTAATTCAGTATGCTGTAGTTAATTTGAATATTTAAAATTATTAGGCATTCACATTAATTTGTCCTACATATGCAGATAATTTGCTATAATATTTTCATTTTAGTTATACAAAGTAGAATGCAACAGGTTTCTAGAATTTATTAAGGAAGGAAAAATAGAGATCCCAGGGGAGATTAATAATTCTAGAACAAGAAGGCACCATGGTCTACCTTTCATTTGGGGATTCCTCATGTGGCATTAGAGGGAGGAGCTCCTCCATATGGAAAAGCCACTATAAATTTATCAATTGATCCATTAATTCATTCATTCAACAAATACATTTTGGCCGTCAGGCACTAATGTACTTAGAGCACAAATGGAAAAAATGTTCCTGCTTTCTGGAACTTAATTGTAGTGAGAGTGATAATCAGACCATACACTGTTGAAAACTCAATTATTTAAATGGAGAAGATGTGATTTTTAGGAAATAGACACACTAGGGGAATCATTGCTGGTAGTTATGTTTGGACTTGCCATAGGGATCATCCTAGGGAGACTCAGAGCAAGCAACAAGCCCTGAGATAGCAGCAGCCCCTATCCACTCTCATAAACCTTATCACTGTGTGAGCAGGAAAATGGTTCCTCCATTTCCTTATCCCATAAAATCCCTCCTAAGATCCAATCTCCATTATGTTCAGGTACTGTGCTCAGCTCTGAATAAAGAGTAAAGGAGAACCCCTAATGTCAAAAAGCTCATACGCTAATAGCAGGCCCCATAATAAAAACTAATTAAAATTAGGTAGGATCCAGGAATTCCACTTCTAGGCATATACCCAAAAGAATTGAAAGCAGGGACTTAGATCTTTATATACCAATGTTTATAGCAGCATTATTCACAATAGCCAAAAGCTGGAAACAACCCAAATGTCCATTGACAGACAAATGGATAAACAAAATGTGGCATATTCATACAATGGAATATTTTTCAGCCTTAAAAAGGAAGGAAATTCTGATACATGCTACAACATTGATGAACCTTGAAAACATTATGCTAAGTAAAATTAGCCAGACACAAAATGACAAATATTATATGATTACACTTATACCAGGTACCTAGAATAGTCAAATTTATAGAGAAAGAAAGCAGCATAGAGGTTAATCTCTGAGAATTAGAAGTGTTGTACTCAGGGACAGTGTGGCATGGGGTGAAGTTGTTAAACAATCTGAAGCAGGATTATGAAGTCTTAAAATTCAAGGAATGCAAGGAACTGAATAGTAGGGAGGGGTGAGGGCTTTATGAAGTAGAGAAACAATAGTACCAAAAAAGTTGAACATATCTTGGCTAATTCTTATAGGCACTGAAAAAAAAGTAGTGAAGATCAATTATCGATGTCTCATAAAGTAATACAAGGAAGCTTAAATTTTTTGTCAGGGACAACAAAGCTTTTTACAATTCTCAACTCTAAGAAATGTACATTTTATAATAATATACTGTGTCTTTAATTACAACTTTACAAGTGATGCAGTAAAAATCATATGGCCAATTCTTTTGTCAACCTTCAATAAACAAAATAAGAGCATAGTATTAAATCTTAGTTTTGTGGAGATATTCTGTAGATGGTTACAACAATGCAATCCAATTTACGTTACTTTCTGTTGATGTGCAATTATATTTTACTTTTTTATTGCTAATGTTACTCACTATACCATCAGAACCAATAGAGCAGGGACCACCTCTGTTTATGGCCCAATATGTAAATAGCACAGTTTATAAGTGGTGTTTCACTCATATATTCTCTATTGTGTGTGCCTTAGAGGGTTACTCTTATCACACTACAATTAGTACCAATCATCATTCCTTTCTAAAGGTCCATAATTGACCAAGTTGTGTTGCCATAGTGGGTATTTTTTCATCCTGTAGATGGGTTGTAAGAAACACAACCATCATCAAATCATTTTTTGAGTGGTAAACTATATGCTGTTTAAATCTTTGCGCTGTTTTCTGTGTATATGCATGTGTGTGTGCATATATAATCTCATTTTTGTTCTTTTTAGAAATATTTTATTTTTTATACTTATGGCCACACAAATATATTATTTTGCACAAATGTATGAGTGAGATCTCATACATGCCTCTGTCTTATTTTTCTTTAGACAAGTTTTCTTTTCCATTTTGCTTGCCCCTCTTTCTTCCCCTTTTTTCCTAATCTGACCTAAAAAAATCCTTTCATATTTTCTCCCTATTTATATGATCATTATATGTGTGAGTGTACATGTGTGATATCATATAGACACAAATCTATGGGGTTTTATAATCTACAAAAAAATGACGTATTATTCAGATTCTATTGAATATTGCTTTTACCAAACAATAATCCCTTTTATTCATTTATTTTAACAGTGGCATAATAGTTCATAGTTTGGATGTATCATCATTTAGCCAGTCACCTGTTAGTAGACATTCACTTTATTTCTAGGGTTGTGATATTTGTTTTGTTTTGATTTGCCACTTTATACAATGCTGGAATGGACATCTTGTATATACATCCTCAGATACTGATGCTTCTATTGTTATAATATCTATTCCCAGGAATGTATCTACTAGATACAGGGTATATATACTTTTAATTTTAGTAGGTATTTCTTTATAAAAAGGATTTAGCATTTACTATTTTAACCAGCTAATACATAAGAGTAGGCTCTTCCCTTACCAGCAATCCATGTTTCTGCTTTTTCATTTTGCCTGTCTGATGAATAAAAAGATACTGCATTGTTAATTTATTTCCATGATTCCTAGTCCATTTGGAAAATCTTTTGGTATGACTGACCATTACAATTTCATCTGTGAATTGTCTGTTAATACGCTTTGCTCAGTTTTCTATAGGGTACTTTTCTTTTCCTACTTAATTTTAAGAGCTCTTTGCAACTAACAGCTAACATTTACTGAGTACTTACCAGGTGTGAGATATGGTTATAATCAATTTCATATAGTTTAACATAATAGAGTTTTAAATTTATATTCAAAAGTGAGATTGTCCTATACATTTATTATTTAATTTTATGTTTATTGACTTCTGGTACTAAGGTTATTCTGACCTTACAAGAGGAATTGTAGAGTTCTATCTTTTTATGTACTCTGGAATACCTTAAAATATAGAAATTATTTATTCTTTAAAGATTAGGTTAAATTCATATGTGAAGAATCCTGGTATATTTTTCAATGGTGGGCCTCTAATAACTTACCAATGTTTTCTGAAGTAATTAGTCTAGTTCAATTTTCTGCCATTCTTATGTCAATTTTAGTCATTTGTATCATACTAGGAAATCATCCATGTCCTGGATTTTTCAAAATTAATTTTACAAAATTGCTTGCAGTATCCTCTTAGTTTCTTCTGTATCTGTGGTTATACATCCTTTCTCATTACTAATCTTGTCTATTTCCCATTTTCTTATTTTCTTTTGTTATGATTAGAAGAGGTTTATCTATTTTGTTAGTCTATTCAAAGAGCCAGCTTTTGAATGTATTCAACCTATTGTTTTTAGTTTTCTATTGTGAATTCACTTCTCATTATTTTTTTAGTAACCTCTTAATTCTTTTATTTCTATTTTTTAAAAAAATAAAGGCTATAAAGTTCTCTCTGAATACATATTTCATTCTACCCACATCATCATCACTGTAAAAGTATGAGATAGTTACTAGTTTATGTACATTTTACCAAGAGAGAAAGAGAGTATCAAAGATACATGAAGCTTCCACAAGGTCAGATTTAAAAACAGGTCTAGACACGAAAGATAATTCATTAATTAAATCTAGAGAATTCTTCATGAAGTGCCTTAATAAGCTCTCTCAATAATAAATACTGCACACCACCATGTAGACAAGATATATTATTTGTTTTGGTTATGTTTTGTCTCTTGATGTACATCTCTTCTTCAAACTACCAAGGACTATAAGAAATAACAATAATTAACAATCACTAAGACTATAGAATGGGCGGGGTATTTTGTCATGCCTGAAGGGTGTTGTTCATGGTCTTTATATTACTATTGAATGCCTCATATTGACAGTCTAGCCCATTTTGACTCTAAATTCTCATATGCTTGGTGTTGTTATAATGCCATATTTCTTACCATGTAGCTATGACTGATATTGTTTTTTTAAATCATTACTAGCTACTCTTAACTAATCATCACCGAGTTATACAATGGCTTCTCTCTTTTTTATGTATTTTTTTCTAATAGATGCTCTGGAATTATACCTTTCAAGGATTCTCAATCTAATTTCTAAATAACTATGAAAAGGGAAAACAAAAATTACAGTATGTTAATATCTATGTTAAATGAGTAATTATGTGTCTGTCTAGTAAGCAAAACAAAAAACATTTATATGACATACATGTTAATAAATGGACTCACTGTGTGTGTGTGTGTGTGTGTGTGTGTCAGCATTGTGACAAGCACTAGATAGCAGGAAATTCAATACTGAGGTCACTAAGGACGCCCAAAGTTATGTTTTCCTGTTTTGCAGAATGAAAGCATCTGATACCAAATGAATAGGTGTGAAAATTGATATTGTGTGTGAAAATTAAATAGCATGCATTGAAATTTTGCAGAAACCAATTCACCTACACATGAAGATTGGCTTTACGAGTTCCTGCAAACTGGCCTGAGACTTTACTCATAAAGTAATGTTAGATCCTGGCACAGAGTTTTGCAGCGTTATCTGTGGAAGATGCTTTATATGAAAGTAATTTTGGAGGTTAGAAAATTCTCACTATTTTCTTTGACATAATGGAACCTTACTGTGGCTCCAGCAGAATATTTAAATGTGTTTTCTTAAGAAAACATTCCTTGAGTCAGGATGAGTAGGCTGCAAAAAATGCACCCAGGAAACCTAATGAATTGCTTTTGGAATAAAGTCGTCTATTGTTATCCATTCTATAGTGTGAGGACACGAATTGAAGGGAATTCCTATTCTGTCCCCACACTAGTACTTGGACTAAAATATCTGATTTTTTACAAAAATATATATTTTGTAATTCTATGATTAATATATAAGTATTTCAGAGAGCACTGTTACTTCCTACTGCTCCATCTCCTAAATGAGTTGGCTAACCACTGGGCTATGAGGAGCAGTTCTTTTCCATTGCTTATTCAAGAGAGCAATGTTTGGTTGACCCCAGGTTTTGTTTTCTCTCCGGTTCTTTCAGGGCATGGATGCAATCTAGCATTGTCAAGAATATTTTCTACAAGCTAAATTTAGATATCCCATGGTGGTTATAGTAAAAGGATTTATATATATTATATTAATATATTTAAGATTTAAGAATACTTAAGAAAACCATAAGATTTAAAGCAAACCTGAAGTGTAATGGTTTAGTGAAAGGAGATTACTGACCTGGACAAGTTTATATTATTTTTAATTAGCTTACCAGAAAGAAAAACAGAAGAATAAGTTCATCAAACATAAAATGGTACACACTGACTTTAGAATGAGGAACATTTAACATGAAGATTAATTGCAATAACCAGGTCAAACAATGAAAATGGAAGTTCTTAGGGCAGAGCAGAAGGAAAGAGAGAAGAAAAAATAAAAATAAAAACAGGAGAGTGATATTTCTATGATATCTCTGACAGTTCTGAGGAATAAACCTCTGACAAATTTTTTCATGCTTTTTAAATTTTTAGTAGTGGCAGGAAGGTGGATAAACTTTTCCAGTTTTAGTTGGTAAATTGTTTAAGCATTTGCAGGTCCAACTTGGATGTTGTAGCAAGTAATATCTCATTCAATAGGGAACCACCATCTTTCCAATAAATGACATCTGCCACTTCTTGCCTTTTCATACAACCACTGAGAAGGGCATATGATAGCTACAGGCACATAGCTACAGATACACATCCTGTATCATTCAGCCAACCGAAACTAGGTTAGGGCTAGGAGGTTCCCGACATTTGTTTCAAAGGATGTGGTTCTTCCAGGTCATTTCAGATTTCGAGATTTATCCTAAGAAGGAGTCACTTTTGTTCCTTAATATGCAGAATACAATCTGAGCACTTTTTGAATTAGGGAAAAGTAGGCATAAGGGTAAGTCAGCCTTTTACTCATCAGTCCTGGTATATGAGTTTAACTGAAAAATGCTGCAAATTAAATCTTAGAGAATAACTTCACATGGAATGACAAGATTATGAAAGGAACCATGAAATATCATCTTGAAAAGTTTGAGTGGATTTCCTTAACCAGATTCTTAAACAATAACTGACGGTTAGGGAAATGGCATGCATTGGAATTTATCATATAAAGACTCCTCCTGATACTTAGGCCTCATACACATACTTCTACCTTCTATTTATTTGGTTCTTTCATACATCTCTTTTTCATAAATTGTTTATAACTGAGAATTTCCTTCCAACATTCTAGACAAATAGGATTTGCTTTTTAAATGTGTTAAGTGCCTTTTATAAAACATCTGCCATCATGTAGTGAAAGCTAAAGAGACTTCTCCATATTAAAAAGAAACTCCTCAAGTATTTCTATAATCCTTTCAAATATAATGCATTTAAAAGATCAAAAATGCAGAAAAAGCAAAGTAGTTTCACTGCCTTGCAGCAAGTGCTTTTACACTGCGTTTAAGATTTATATAAAATTTTAAGATTTATGGGCATAAATCATACCTATTTTTTTCCATTGAGAGGCACATGTATTGAATCTTTTATTATTAAATGATGAATAGTTCAATATATACAACCTAAAGGGTGTACTGCAATGGCCATTGTAAACTTGGCTCTCCACTGGTAGGTTTTCTTTATTCCCTCTCATATCTTTATATTCTAAAGATCATTTTTTTATTTTATACAAATATAGACATTTACACTGGAAAATACTTTTTAAAAGCACATTTTGACAAAGAAAACATCATAAGACTTAGTTCTGGGTACTCACTATGAAGAAACTATCCTTACCTTCAATGATTAATCTTTATATATTTAGTCAATCATTAAATATTTTCATCATCCACCGTATGCCACACATTAAGTATTGAAGACAGAGATTGACTAAAACATGGACTATTTTATCAAACTGCGTAAAGACTAGTGCAGTAAGTTAAAATTTCCCTATATTTTGGATGTATTTACGATTATAATCATATATTGCAAGGTAATTCTTTTTAATGGAACTGTGTTTTTACTTGCTTATACACTGCGTCTTTGACAATAAAGATGTGAAGCAGTTAATTTTTAAAAATCCTGTGTTAAGAAAATATAAAAATTAAAGGGGTGAAAGAAAATCAAAACAAATATATCAAAAAGAAGTTTCAATGCAGGTAGTCTCACTGAACAGTAAATGCAGAACTAAACTTTTTGGCAAAGTGCCTCTCATAACTAAACTAAGCAAAGTTTCTTACATGAAATATTATATATTAGAGGGCATCATTTGAGAAAATGGACACTGTCTTCAGTAATAATTTTAAAACCTAGAATAAAAGATTTATATACTTTCAGTAGAATATTAATTAACTGGAATTTTTATAAATACTATGTATCTTATACCTGGCAATATGGAATGCCACTTTAATGACAACAAGAACCCAATATAGCCGCGCTTTCTAATCTTGAGCCATGTTATTGATTTAAAGAAAAATCTTGGCAATAGCAACAATAAAAAATTTTAAGTTATATGACATTCATTATAATAAAAAAATTTTAATTATAATACAATTTGTACCCATATAATTATTATCCCCAAAGATATCAATGTGTACAAAGCATAGGTAAATGGCTACCTCAATTTTAAGTTTCATATGCAAGAAAAAAATACTGTTTTCTCTTGATGTAAGAAACGCACTGCGGGGAAGGATAACCAATTTACCTTATGAAATTATTTTAAATGAGAACTAGCTTCATTTTAAGAGTAATAATTTCACGTTGCATCTGAATATAAATTTAAAGATAACAAGCTATGCTTGTGTATATTTTTATATTCCATAGAAGAATATTTTGAAATAAGTACAACCATTTCTATTAGTACATTTCACAGATGACAAAGGAGAACCAAAGTCATGAAATCATTTGGCAAATATCCCGCAGTTAGTGAGTGACAGGGTTAAAAGGATATACTTCCTCTGGATCCGTGGAATGAATATATATAAGGTGCAGACATATTACAGGCCTATTGTTGGATTGAAAATTTAGTGTAAGAAAATACTTGTCTAACATAAATTAACTTAAAATTTGGAATTTATATCTGAACACTAGATTTTATGAGTAATAAATGGAAGCAGTTTATATTCAGTCAAAGATATTATGTTCTGACATACTCCAAAATATATATTATATTGCTATTTAAGTCTCTGAATACTTAAAGGGCACATAAAATACTGGTTTTAAAGAACACTTCAGAATCCTTTTTATCTAAGATCATATGCCAGGAAGAATGAACACTATATCATTTTTCAGATCAGTGACATTTGACAACCACTCAATCTAATTCAGTAACAGTTTTCAATGATGTGATTAAGTGAGTATTTGAACATAACTGACATTTGAATTTTCACCCTAGGCTTTTTAAACACTCACTTTGGATTTGTGGTTTAATAATGTATAATAATGATCTTATTTGCTTTGTGTAATCTCACTTTCTACATTTGAAGTTAGTTGGTAAAAATTTGCCACTTTGTCATAGACAATTGATGAGAGTGGCGTACTGAACATAATTATGAGATCTACAACTGTGTCAGCTAATATTAAATCATATTAAATCAGTAAAGTCCTGGTATATAGCCAGGATATATTTCAACACGACATATCTTGTAATCTTGAAAAGAATGATGGAGTGCATTCTATGACTTCAAAAAAGCATTGGGATTCATAAAATATAAACATGGAAATTTGGGGGTGGAAGAAGAGGAAACAAACTGAGATCAACCAATAAATGAAAGACAGGTATCATAATGTATCCGGAGGGTAGTTGAAAACACCACAGACAGTTAAATCTCCCTACCAGATTTTTACTGGCTAAATTTCTTTACCAGTGGAAAAAATCAAGCATTATTCAACTAGACGTAAAATGATTAAAATGCAACTCTCTGGTAGAGGAAACTCATTGACTGGAACTTAGTTATATCTAAGAAAAAATACATCAATAAACAAGTTTAAATGACCCATTAAATAGCTCTTTTCATTTGAGAGAAGATGAGGTTAAAGACCTGAACTGAATTCAGATGCCTGAGGAAGGAGACTACCCACAATCAAGAGCGGAGAAGGGTAAAGGAATGATAGAATGGCAATATGAGAGATGTTTCCATATTATCTGCGATTTGCTCTACCTACCTACCTTCAACAGGTCACAAATAAATGGAAGCTGTGATATGATTTTATCTTGAGCAGGTGTGTAGATAAGCATAACCATTTGGTTTATCCCGTTTCACGGGATTTTGTACTTTCGTTTGCTTTTTTAAACTACGACTAACTTTATTACAAATGAGTTTCGCTCTCAGCAAATATTGTAATAAAGGTATCATTGCACTTAGAAGTACTTTCTTCTCAATAAGTGGTTTTTGAAAATAAATTATTGATAGCAGGGATAACTTCATGCTAAAACAGCCACCACAGAGGATGCAAATCAGAACATAAATGTGGCGTCCGAGCTCTACAGAGCTAAGCTGTTGAGTGCCATTTGAGTGAGGATAGCAGGTTGAAAGTCAGGACAGAGACTGGGGCTGGCCTGGTGGCGTAGTGGTTGGGTCCACGTGCTCCGCTTTGGCGGCCCAGGGTTTGCAGGTTCAGATCACGGGCACGGACCTATGCAGTGCTTATCAAGCCATGCTGTGGCAGGCGTCCCACATATAAAGTAGAGGAAGATGGGCACGCATGTTAACCCAGGGCCAATCTTCCTCAGCAAAAAGAAGAGGATTGGCAACAGATGTTAGCTCAGGGCTAATCTTCCTCACCAAAAAAAAAAAAAAAATTAAAAAAAGTCAGGACAGAGAAAGGAAATGAAACTGAGGCACAGGGTCAAATTGAGTTGCTAGTTCAGAACTAGGGAATGTGCTAAAACTAGTCATTTATGGCAGAGGAATAGGCCAAAATAGACGAGACTCTAAGAAGGAAGAAGACAAAATTAACTTGACCTAAGAACATCTTGAAACTGCCACAGAGCATCCTCTCAAAAGGAAGCTTCCAATACCCATTTCAGAACGAGAGCTAATTTTTTTAGAGTGATTTTAAAAATTAGGTTTGTGGATAGATGTGTAGAATTGGTTTTCTATTAGCATGATTTTCTATTAGGATTTATCAGTTTCTTAAAAGCTTGAATGAACTTACCACTGATTCCACTGGACTCAGAAGCCTTTGTGAAAGGTTTGTTTTGTTTTGTTTTATGATTTCTTAAGTTCTCTTGGTTATTGACTAAGGTACTGTATATTCCATTGTGTTAATTCTTGTAATTTACGATTTTAAATAGGATATAATCCAATTTAATTGATTTTTATAATCAACATATAGTTCTATGTAGATTCCATTTTTGGTTTCTATATCTCTTGTACTTATGATTAATATTTTCTTTCTATGTTTAAATTGCATACATTTTCTTTTTTTTCTCTTTTTCTTGATTAAGTTTATAAGAGATTAGTCTATTTTATTATTTTATTACAAAGAACTAAGCTCTTAAATTTATCTAGTGTTTCTTCTTTCTAACTCATTTATTTCTTCATTTATCTTTTATTTCCTACTTCCCTTAGAGCATTTTTTCTTTTTGTAACAATATGGTTGAAAGCTTGAATTAATTGATCTTTTTTTTTTTGTTTTTTTTTTTTTTAGTGAAGATAAAAGCAAAGACAAAAATTAAACCTCAGGGTAGAACTGAGGCCATTTCTCATGGGTTTTCTCCTGGAATACTTTTTCCTACACATATGTGGATTTTATTCTTGGTTTCTTATACATTTTAAATTAATCAAATTGAATTTTTTAAAGTATTAATAATTTCTAGTGTTATATTATTATTATCAAAAAGTATGTACTATAAAATTTCTTCTTTTATGTGCTTAATGACATTTTCACTGCATTGTAATATATTATCTATTTTTTTATACATATGGTAGGAACATTTTTTATGTATTTATCTTCCATGCCTTTAGTAAAAAGTTTGTACAGCAGGACAGAAGTTAGAAGTGACTCTTAGTCTGTTTTCCTTTTCTGACTCTGGTGTTCCCCAGAAGCATGGGAAGGAGTGTGATATTAGCTGGTTCCAAAACTAGCCAGAAACCACCTCCACTTCGTGTCCGCAGATGGAGGAAATGGCATGGCCTCAAAAGTAAATGGCTTCCTGGTACACCCAGCAAGGTTGGGTCCTAGCCAACATTAGGGATGTCAATGTAGAGATTCCCAAGCCCCCTTTTGACCAGAAAAAAAAATAGAGACACCTGGAATTCTGGGTTTTCTCTGTTTGCTCCCCCTCTCACGTTCTTCACCCCTTCTTTGGTTGAGGTGACCCATCTAGTATGAGAAGATTCCATCACCTGGGATCTCTTACCATCTGGCTTCTGGTTAGGTTCAACCAATGAGTAGCAGTAGCGTTGGCAGAATATTAGAGGATTGGATAAAGAGACTTAGGTATCAGTCTTCTCCCAACTTCCCCAGCAGGCCATAATTTGAGAGTAACTCATTTTTTAGGTACCTATGGTGGCAGTTGTTGTCTAGTGGACCTTCTCCCAAGGTTAGAGCTTTCATCGGTTTAAGGCAACGGCTCTCTCCCCTTGTCTCTTTAGGTTCAGGGGTAGTAAAGGCTATTAATTCATGTTAGTCGTTGGGTGCTTCACCATTCATTGTTAGTTCCTTTAATCCTGCCCACATTTCTGTATATATTCCCTCCATTACAGTCTCTTCAACTTTGTCTTTGCATAAGCTTTCTGTTTTATACCAGGAACATTAATATTACACTTATCTCCACAAGATGACTTGGGCTATCATTGTGACTATATCAGTGGATACTTCAAGGGACTAAAGACAAAAGGTGTTTTCCCTGCATATGAAAGGCACCACATAAGTCTACTGACCTCTGGCCTTTCCCTAGGGATAGAGAAGAACATTCCTAACAATGAGTTAGAATTTTCTGTATCCTTGTTTGAGAGCTCAGATTTGGATTTGGTTCATTTAAATGAAATTATAAACTACTATTTTTCTTCCAAATCCAACTTTATGAGAGAGCAGGTTTGTACATAATGCACAAATATTTTATAGAATTATCTGTGCTTTGGAGTGTCAATGGGTAGAAAATCACTATTAAATCTACAGTTTATTTATGTTATACATATTCTCAATTATTTTTGCTGCTAAATGTGTTGTAATCTGACAATGCCAAACTAAAGGCTCTCAATAAAAATATATTTCCATTATTTTTTCTTTGTGGTTTTTAGCAATACTTCTGTTATGCAGCTAGTTGTATTGTTTTAATTATTGATTATAACTTTCTTGGATAAAAATGATATTTTTAAACACTTTTAAGTTTCTTTGTAATTAGTATTTCTATCTCTGATTTTTAAAAGAACTTGTTTTATTACTGATTTAATTTATAATAGCCCTTTTATCTTTAGTCGTTGTCATCTCATTCAGAACTAAAGTCAAACCCAAACCATGGCTCCTCATGTTTTCCCCTTCCCAGCCCCACTCTGCTATCTCTTTTATCCTGTTCTCTACTATATTTTTTTCCACACTCAGTCCTCTCCACCTACTGAGTCCTATTTCCAAATGCTTTTTCTTCTCAAGGTCTTTTTATCCCTCTGCCTGGACCATTTTCCTATAGATAATCCCCTGGCTCACTCCCTCACTTCCTTCCAGTCTCTACCCATATGACAACTTAACCAAAAGGTCATCCCACACCTCCTATTCTGTTTATCTCTTCTTCATTCACTTAGCTATCACATCATATATTGTATATATTTAATGTCCTCTGATAATGTGACTGTAAACTCCACGACATAATGGATTATGTTGTTCCAGTCACTGACTGCAGTGCCCCTACCACCTAGAATACAACCTGACATATAGTAGACACTCAGTAAATAACGTGCTGAATGTAAATATACTAACATTATTCTGTTTAAAATATGATTACTCAAAATCACCAATCAATGCCTCCTATAGTTCATTCTAATTTAAGAATTTGTGATTTTTAAAAGGAAATTTGAAATAGTCCTATCTACTATTTTATTTAATATGCTGATTTATTTATATCCTGCCCCAGAGTCATTTATTCATCTGATATAGAACACCCAAGCCCATCTTTAGAAAAAGCATCCTGCTCTTAAATATTCTCTTTAATTGTGTATTTATTCTTTATGGTAATAATCGGACATTAATAAACATATCCCTTGGAATAGTTTCCATTTCATTCGTACTTTCTTTTATTATAAAATAATGGAGAAATATAAAATGATAATAAATTTACTTGTGATCATTTGTATTCTATGTCTTTTGGCCTGGGGCTAACTCAGGTAAAGTCTATTTCACTCTGGATTTTGGTTTCCGCTTGAGAATGTTTTACTTGAGATTTTGTCTTTTAATACAGAGACCTCAGTTTTATGCCATTCCCCATTAAGGCCCTGGCTCAAATGGGGGCACTGTGGAGATCTGCTCTTGAAGGGCTCCTTCTTAAATTCAACCCCCATTTTGTGGTCCTTCCCTTCTAAAACATTGGAAGGTTCTCAAGGTTTTCCATTTTCAGTAGGAAATATGACCTTCTGGGAAAAGATCCATATATTGTATTAATCACATTCTAATTTTGTATACTCACTTATCACATCTCATTAAATAATTTTATGATAAAATGCAGGGTCTATGGTCAGATTGATAAAAATATGGCCATCGTTTGGAGTTTGGGAGGTTGTAAGATCAGGTTTGCTTTCCCTTCATAAGTTCCTCTTTTATAACTTGTTTAAAAAATTGAACCAAAGTGTACATACAGAAAAGTGTACGTAAGTGTACAGCTTGATAAATTTTCTCAAAGCAAATGCACCCGTGTAACAGTTACCAGGTCAAAACATGGAATATCTTCAATACATCCAAAGACTCCCTCATGCATTCCAAAATCTAACCACTTTTCTGACTTTTAAACTCATGGAAGTATTTTGTCTGTTTTTGAAACTTTATTAAAAGAAATTATAGTAGGTATATTTTTGTGTCTCACTTCTTTTGCTCAGATTTCCTTCATGAAATTGATCCATCTTGTGTATTGTGTGTAGCTATTATTTGTTCATTTTCATTCTAGTTTTGGCTATTACAAATTAAGTTGCTATGAACTTTCTCATATGTGTGTGTGTGTGTGTATTTGGCAAACGTAGAAATGTATTTCGGTTATATGCCAAAGAATAAAATTGGGTCATAAAATTGTGCATTTTCATCATATTTAGTATATAATGCCAAACTATTTTCAATGGTTATCCGAATTACATTTCCACCAGTTAGTTGTGAGAATTCAAGTTATTCCATACTCTCATGTACAGATGGCATTATAAGTCTTTCTAATTTCAGCCATTTCTGTGAGTTTGTATTGGTATTTCATTGCAGTTTTAATTTAAATCTCCCTAATTACTGCTGAGGTTGAACACTTTTTAATATTATTCTTGAACTTCTGAACATTCTCTTTTGTGAAGTTCTTGTTCAAGTTTGTTGCCCATTTTTCCTTTTGGATTTTTTTTCTCATTCTTTAAAACCTAAAATTAAAAAAAAATTAAACTATAGAAGAAGAAAATCATAGGAGAAACTGATACACTCAATAGTGTAAAGGTGTCAGTTCTTCCCAAATTGATCTGTAGACTTAACCTAATGTTGATCAGATTTGAAACAAGATTTACATGGAAATTAAAAAGATGATTGTAAAATGAACATAGAAATACAAAGGGTTGATATAGTTAAGAAAATATTGAACAAGAAAAAAGTGGGAGAACCTAGTTCACCAGATACCAAGATGTATTATAAAACTGCAGTAATCCACATGGCATAATATTTGTGCATGTATAGACAAATAGAACAGTGAAAGTGAACTGAAGTCCAGAAATAGAACCACGTATGTATTGACAAATTTTTATGACATACTTAGTACTGGAGAGCAAAGGGTAAGCAAAATTGTTTTTAATAAATGGTGTTGTGTCAATTAGATTCCAAATGAAAAAAAGAAACTGAATCTTAACCCATTCCTCGCATCATATACAATAATCAGTTCCAGGTGAAATATAGATCCAAATTCAAATGGTAAAATATTAGAGCTTAAATAGATAACAACAAAATGTAATATCATAATGGCTTTGGGCAGGCAAATATTTCTTAAACAGGACACAAAATTATAAAGTTAAAGTCTATAGAAATGACCTTCATCAAAATGAAGACATTCTCTTTATCAAAATACACCATTAAGTGAGTAAAAATGTAATCAACAGAGAAGGAAATTATATTTGCAATACCTAAAACAAACAAAGGACTCATATCCAGAACATAGGAACAATTCATAAATTTTGATGACACTCAAGTTAATTTTTCTCTTTTTGAATCATGCCTTTGGTTTCACATCTAAGAAATATTTGGTTATCCCAAAGTCACAGAGATTTTCTTTTATAGTTTCTTTGCTTTATGGCCAGAATTTCTTCTGCTCCTATATTAAAAACTGTGAAATTAATAATTATAATATGTATAGGAAACCCCACAAATTCATAATCTATAATCAGTATGTGAAGAAACAAAGCTCTTGTCAAACCAAATCTATGGCTACATTAAGCCACTATTTTAGAGGAGATCCAACAGCCTATTTTTTTTTTTTATAATTTTATTTATTTTTTCCCCCAAAGCCCCAGTAGATAGTTGTATGTCATAGCTGCACTTCCTTCTAGTTGCTGTATGTGGGACGCAGCCTCAGCATGGCCGGAGATGCGGTGCGTCGGTGCGCGCCCAGGATCCGAACCCGGGCCGCCAGCAGGGGAGCGCGTGCACTTAACTGCTAAGCCACGGGGCCAGCCCCAACAGCCTATTTTTTAATATGACATTTTCTTAGTGGGAAGAGATCAACTATATCAAATAGATTGAATCTAGTAATTCTTGGAATTTTCTGCTATTTTCCTTGATTTTATATTTCACAATTGAATATGAGGAATTGATACTTAAAAAGACATTTTGTGTAAGTTCCCAATATTTTTAAACAATTTTCTTAATTTATATGATACGGATCTTTCAAAAGGTTCTATCAGACTAATAATGAGGCAAACCTTCCATAGACTATCTTATTCTGGCTGCTGAAAATTTGAAAATATAGTTAATCACCTCAGAAAATCATAAAAATATATGTTTCTGTAGAACAATTTTCATAGGTTAAATATGACAATAACCTGAAATTCATAAAATCAACCAGTTGCTGCACAGCCTTCACTTCCATTTCCCATGTGATGTCCTCTCCCTGCCAGATGAGCTGAGCAATTGGGGGGAGTATACATTATTACTAATCTATCACTGATTATGGTTATTTTAAGAGTATGTGATCAATTTATTTGAATTTATCCTTGAGAGAGAGATGTAATGTAATTAGGAAGCTACTAAAAGTGCCTGGTAAATGTATTGGTCTATTAGAAAGATTGTCCGAAGTTAATAAGAAAGGAGAACTGCCTCCAATGTGATGATAGAGGGGAGGCATCTCAAAGTCACTCTGAGGAGACAAGAACTCCTTTAATCTACATACTTGTTTAGGCATGATTGTTGACTGTTTCTAATACCACACATATATTTTCATCTAGTTAAACTAAATCAAACATAGGAATAGAAAACAAATTTGCAACTCTTACCCGGAGTTGAAATACTGATTTTTCTGTGTAACTTTCATACTTGGATGTGGTGTCTAATAAATGTTGGCTTAATTCAAACAAACTTTATCATCATGTTTGAACATACTTTATACGTAAAAAATAATACTCAGCCTAGTAAAAGCCATGTGTTGCACAGAAACACTGCTATAAGGAACTGAGTTCACCACAGAACTTAATTTGTCCACCAAATATAACTGCATAAAGTAAAATCTGAAAATAACAGAGTGGCCTATCAGGTCTGGGTCATGCCTTTCCCTGCCCCCAGTGGCTGCATGCATTTACTTCCTGAATCACATTAACCACAAGCAGAGGCACATGAACTAGAACACGTGCTCTTAAAAGTAACTGCTTTGATTTACAAGCGAACTTGAGATGCTTTCCTTGCATTCCGGGCCAAAGCCTTCACTCAAACTTTAAGCATGCTATCTCACGGTATCCAGACTCTGTCCAGGTCTCCACTTACATTATTTTTCTGCAAGACTCGCAGTGCCTTGTTGACATTGTTCAGGGCATGAACTCTTGTGGATCCTTTTTCTTTTGGCTGAAAACAAAATGAAACAATGTTTACTGCCCAGTAGAGAGAGACAATCTACTAGAAATGAAACAATTTATACATTTCACTTCTAAGTTTGAATATTTTAAATGAACATAGGCTGTGAGGTCTTAAAAATAATGAATTTAAGTGCTTTGAACAAATTGTCTTTGTTATAGGAATTTCTTAACATGAATCCACCGGTCCTCAAGAATAATGATAGCATTTTTTTTTTTCTTCACAAAAGCTATTTTGGTTACTCTCTCCTTCATTCTACAGTCCATTTGGGAATTACTGCATGACCACCGAGAGAAACATCAGCATGAGTAAGGACATTTGCTGCTAAGATAGAAAAGTGAGTTAATTTCCACACTTTTTAGGAAAGTTTAAAAGAGATTTGAGCCTAGCAAAATTACATGGTAATGCCCAATAGAGTTAGAGGAAACTATTTCTGTGACTATTACCTTAATTGTCTTAGCCACTGAAGCTCAAAACCTCAATCATCTTTGGTTCTCTAACCCTCTCTTTCAATCCCAAAAGTCATATCTTGTCCTGTAATTTTTAAACTAATATTTGCATAGTTTATTACAATATAAGGATTAACTCATTTATTCAGTTGTAGAGTTTTAAAAATTCCACCATTATGATGCCACCGTATTTACTCCTAAAATGAGATGTACCCTCTTAATAAATTTTTAAGTGCCCAGTAAAGTCTTGTTAACTATAGGCACAATGTTATACAGCAGATCTCAGCAATTTATTCATGTTGCATAGTTGAAACTTTATACCTGTTGAACAGCAACTCCCGATTTTCTATATCTCATATTGAGTTCTTACCACAATAAAAAATAAAATTAAACTTAAAAAGTCATTATGTTTAAAAACCTTTATAAAAATACATCCAAAAATGAAGATACCAAATATTAAAATCAAATATCTATTAATTAATGTAAATTATATTACTGAAAAATTTCACCTTCTTGTTCTGCATATGGTAGAAATATGCCAAAAAGAAAATAATATTGCGAGATTGTTTTATTCAGGAATAGGTCTTGTATTTCGGGTTAAATCAGTAATTAGTAAATTAGCGAATTTTACTAGATTTCATAAAACCATGCTGAGTTTGTTTCTGGTCTGAAATTCTACTAAGGTTAATATGAACTTTATAAGTCACATACCAGTTTTTGCCCTGTCAGGCCTTCGAGAAGGTCTAGGAGGCGTCTCCCATCCTGCAGGTCACTGAAGAGGTTCTCTATGTGCTGCTTCCCAAACTGAAATACAAAATATACCCAATTAAACAAAGCACGCTTCCAGTGATCCATTTCCATGATTATGTGTTTTAAAATTTAAAGCTACGTTTAAGAATATTTAATGTATCTAATTCTTAATTTGCCAAGGGTGATGGATGAAAAGAGAACTTTTAAGTAAAAAACAAAAACCAATACATCATCATCAGGTCATATCTACTTAAGGTTTTTTTTTTTTTTTTAAAACAGAGTTGAAGATCTGTAGCCTAATTGATCTAATTAACTCAACTTTTTGAATGCTGATTCTATGAATGAGAGAAAAAAAGTTTAAATTATCGGGCAGTTGGGTGTACAGAGAGAAGTAAACACACAAAGAAACAAAGACCACATGCAATTTGCCCTGGGTAGGTGCATAAAATTTAACTGTTTTGTTTACTTCGAAATATAATACATAATAATGGATTGCTCACCATCCTTCACCCATAAAACACACTTTTTCTGCATATACATTTTCCATGCTGCCTCAGAATGACCCATTCTCATATTGGAATTTAGAAAGATCTGATTTAAACTGAGTTGAAATAGGCTGGTGAAACCTTTTCATTTATATTTTTCAGTTCTTTACTTGAGAATCATACTGAGGAAAAATAATCTCCACTAATAACACCTAACATTTTTGGAGTAACTCCTCATTAGCAACACTCTACTAAATGAGTGGATCTTATAATCTCTGTGACATTTCTGTGAGGTTAGCATTAATATATTTATCTTACAGATAAGAGGAAGAGGTTGAACATGTGGTCCTTTGTCACAAAACTAGAAGGTGGTAAAGCCAAGATTTTGGCCGAGATCTGTCTCACTCCTGGGGGCCTCGTTCTTTCTATTTTATCGCGTTGCTTCCTTGGCCTTTTCCTCCTTCCATTTGATTATCTTTCAAATGTTTTATTTCTTCTGTCATGCCCCCAAATATTTTCTTTTTCTGGCTTAAAGCCTACAGTCCCTTCATATGAAATCATTCACAAGTCTTTCATCACCCAAGTTATCTAGAAAGCCCTAATTTATCAGTGACAGATGTTTACTGAGCACCAATAAACCTGAGCTAGGTGCTGGAATATACACTAGTAAATCAATGGACATGACCCCAGCCCTCGTGGATCTTTGAGTCAAGCAGGGAAAACAAATATTCCTAAAAGGTAATACTACACAGAAGCAGTAAAAGGAACCCAGGAGCACATAACTGTTGGAAATCCCATAGCCTGGGGATCCGGAAATACTGTCCCCAAAATGTCAGGTGATGGGTCTAACATTAGCCTTCTGGTGATTGGACTCTTCTCATCCACTCCTTTGATCACACACCAAACTTTAAATCTTACACAGGTCAAGAAAATCAGGTAGAGCCCTGGTTTCCAGGCAAAGACATCCCTGAAGCTTCTAAGATTGAAGACATAGAATTCAGGCTCTCCCTACAGCCAGATAGCCATGTTAATCATAAGTCCTGTCAATGCCAGGTGTTTCACTTAATAAGAACACTGACCCCTGCAAGAAGTCCACCATCCCCTCTATGCCCAGCGTTGGGAATCAAGACACATACTATGTACTTTGACAAAGATAACTACACGTTATTCTTTTGAATTTCTACTCAAATAGTTCTGTTTAAAAATTTCAGGACAAAAAGAAAACAACATAAAACGCTAAGATGTTGGGATTTTTAAAAAGCAACTTTACTAACATAATGTACAAGTAAATCTTAAAACAAGAGTGTAACTTTTATAAACTTTAAGGAAAGTTTTCTACTAATAAGTAAAGAAAATGAATGTACACTTAATAATAATTCTGTCAAGAACCTCATATATAACTTGGAATAACTTGGCATTTTGGTGGTAATATTAAGGTTTTATTTTCAAATTGGTTGAAGGTCTAGAATGCCTTGAAAATGTTGGATATTTTTTTCCAGGAGCAAAATTTTACAGATGCATTTGAGAAGTGTGTGCCTTCTAAACTTATCGACCAAAAGAATATTGCACACTGAAATGTGACAAGTTTTGAAGAAAATAAAATATAGTTAGCTGACAGAGATACTTGTTCTTATGAAAAAAATTTATCTAGATAGATAGATATTATTAATAAAGTCTGTCAAACCAGAAAGGCTGTGGGTGGCAAAATATTCATTCAAGAAGAAGAGCAGAGACTGGGAAAGGGGTTAGTCTTGGGGCACAGAATAAAGCATGAACCCCAAGGCCATAGGAATCATCTAGCATCCAAGACACAAGGACTATAGAAAGCTTGTGCTTTTGGGCAAGGAGTCTTGACAAAAGTCAACAAGGCAAACAGGATCTTGCTTTGATCCAAACTTATACACAGAGACCAGGGTATTTTATAATTCTCCCTTTTAAACTGGAATCAAACCAAATGGAGAGACAGTGAAGGACTGTAGGCTAGTTAGAGGCCTCCAGGCACACTTAGTTGGAGTACCTAGAAAGCAGTGAGATGATAGAGAAAAAGACAGTTCCTGGTATCGTATATAATTTTCAAAACTCATACAATCAATGATATATTAAACTATCACAATTGAAATCCAATTTATATTTTTTATATCCACCACGTTCTCTAATAAAGTGCTTCTAAGAATGTTCTACCAGAGCATCCTTCCAGCAGATGAGATTGAATGAATTTACCCCAGAGTTTGGCAGTATAAATTACAGTGATTTCTGCAGGTTCAAAATTTGTAGAAGAGCATATGTTTTATGTTAAGAATTCATGGAGATTTTGCCTTCCTCTCTTACTGTATGTTTGTTCTAATTTAAAAGTAATTTCAAGTACTTCAGAGTGAAATTCTCCCTCCTATGGTCTAATTAAAGTGATGCTCAATGAAATGTACCATGTTTAGCCTGTAACTTCATGGATCTTCAGGTGCTCAGTCTTATTCCTCCTGTAGTAGGAATACCCCAGGGAAAGCAAAATATCAAATTTCTCATGGATGGTTTTCATTTCTTTCCTACATTCAACTCCTTATTCCCTAGCATTACAGATATGATGTAGCAAAAGTAGCACATGTTTCAGAAGCAAAAATAGCTGACTTTTGAACTCAAGCCTCCTATTCACTAGCTGTGCTATCTCGGGCAAGTGACTTGGCCTTTCTGAGGCACCATTTACTCATCAGTAAAATGGAGATTGAAATAATACCACTTCAGAGTACTTCTCTGAGGTTTAAATGAAACAGTGTAGGTGTGTTGTACAGACTTGGCAAATGGTAGGCACTCAATAAATATAGGATGATTTTTCTGTTTTATTCTATTATTCTTTCACTTCTCTTTCTTTTGCCAGATTCTAGATGTAAATACAATTACGGTACATTATTGAATCTACTAGAAAGTGCAGAGCTCACATACAGTGTGTTCTGTTTCTTCTTAGTTTGGTACCTCTGTAAGAGTGAAGGTCAAAAGGGAAGATGTCACTCCGTATTCAATTACTAATATCGGTAAATGTGGATGGCACAGGGGAGATATTCAGAGGCTTCAAGCCTTTTCTTTTCATTCTTGTTCTTTTGGTCACTTTTAATTAAATCTTCTTTTGTTTTCCTCCCTCTTCATCGTCTACATCTACCTTTTGTTGCAAGTGACATTTATGTCCTGAAAACAGTAATATTTCCTTAAAATTCCCTATCTTTAGTGGCTTTCTTTTCAAGTGTATGAAAATTATTTTGTAAAGCACACAAAACATTAAACCCTCTTTGAGCCCTATGATCCTTTCACTCTCTGTCCTCAATCCCTTTCATGACTAATATTTTCCTTTAAGAAGTGTACTTTTGATATTACTCAGCAGTTTCCTGCATTCACTTAGATATTGTCTTCTTCTTTGCTAACCCAAATAACGAGAGATGAATGGACCATACAAGGAAACAATAATCCTTTCAGATCATTGTCAGTATGATATAAAGAAATTCTGTATTTCTTTATATCTTTATACAGACAACGTTCAAAAAGAAACTCAGGTTGATTGGTAAGTGGCATAAACAAAGTGAATAAAAGTCAAAGTGAAAAAAATTGCGAAAGGGGCAGAAATGCATTAGTGAAAATATTTAAAAGCTTCTGACTCTTCAGAGCTGTGTCCATCTTTTAACCTGAAAATACAGAGATCGATACAATGTTCCAATAAGAGGTGAAGAGCACAGGAATAATTTAGCATGGCCTTCTTGTTACAGAAAGGTCAGCCTCTGGACATCTGTTGCTCAGAAAGTCAGGATACTTCCCAGTGATTACAAATCTTTAGATACTAGAAACACCAAAAGCAATGGAAACACCAAAAAGGGGGGCAAAATTGATTCAAAACTTATTGGTGAATGCTGCTGACCAGCTCCCATAAAAATAATGCAACCCACTGTAGTATACATAGGCAGTTTTCATTGATTGTTTCCTTAAGTATGGGTTGTAAAAAGTATTTTATAAGAGAATTTTATGGAGGTATAATATACGTACAGGAAAGTACACATATCTTAAGTGTTAGCTCAATGAATCTTCACAAACTGAACACATTCAGATTTATCCGCACTCAGATGGAGAAACAGAATATGACCAGCATCCTAGGAGCTTCCTCACACTCACACCCCCTTCTGTGTAATAGCCCCTTCAAAGATGACCACTACACTGACTTTTAGTACCATAGATTAATTTTGCCTTGAAAGGAGTCTCTTAAAAACACAAGGATAGTGCTAGTTTAGTATTTCCTTTTAGGAAACTGATGTCTGAAAGACCTCAGGTTTAAGCAGAGAAAATTTGGAAAGAAAAAATAGTCGCATCGATGAAATATGTTTTTCCAAGCACAATGAAGTGGTGTAATACAGTGAATAAGAACTTTTTCTCTATACCCAGAATTTCTTGGATTAAATCCCAGCTCTGCCATATTTTAGCTGTGTCATATTGAGCAAGTAACTTAACCTCTCTGTCCCTTACCTTTTTCATCTGTAAACGAGGATGTACTATTACCTAGCTTGTGGTGATGCTATGAAGATTTAAATGCACTCAGAACAGTGCTTTGTTCTAAGATACATTCAATAAGTGTTAGCTATCGTGAATTTATTCCAAAATTTTTAAGCCAAATAATCCATATTTTCCACAATTCTCCTTGTAATTTTCACCTCAACGTAACAGAAGGGACCAACTTCAAAGTATTAGTATGGAGATTAAATGGGTTAATTAATATAAGGTGTTCAGCATGTTGCCTGGCATAGAAAACAGTCCATAAATTCTAATTACATTCCCTCCTTCCTTCTTCCTGTTAAATATCATCACCTGGAGGTGGGGACTAGGACTCTCCTTTGAGGGTCCCAGGGTCCTAGCAGGACTTGGGTAACTTGAGGGGAGTTAAATAAGGAACAGTTTATAAAGACGAGGGCAGGGTATTAAAGAAACCACCAGAACTGGTAACAGAGAAGGGCTGTTATCACTTCTAGACTCAAAGGAATGAAGAGAAAGAGTGGTTACTGGTCCCTGAACAAAGAGAGAGCTGAGTGGGTCACCTGAAAGGAGCTTTGATATTTGGGTGATGAATGCAACCATCCTTCAGTGAATAAATGCCCTGATCTTCCTTTCCTCCCTCCCTCCCTCTGATCTCCTGTAAATGCTCCCATTAGCCAAATCCAACTGGAAGCCAGAGGGCAAGGGAGTCTGCTGATATAGTCCACAGAGGTCAGCCTCCCAGGGAAGAGAAAGGTGGAGAGTGGACCCAGAGGGATAAAGCAAAGACGTTCAACACCCTAGACAGGGAAACAAACTCCCTTTGATCCAAGGGATTAATGTCAGGGATGCCCACATCAGGAAATAAATGAAGGCCCAAGTGCTCCTCCCCAAGCCTCCTATATTGTTTCTATCACTGGTAATGTCATTTCAAAGAGCCAAATGTATCACTAGGACATTTCCTCTTCTACAATAGGGGTATCAAAGAACTGGAATGTTTCATGGGCTTTAACAGATGAAAATTAACATATACTATTCATTATTCCTTAGCATCAAATACTTTTAGAGACTTCTATATGCCAGGAACAGCACTAAAATCTGGGCTACAAAGATAATCAAGAAAAATCCAAGTTATTCCTTGGAGCTAAGAAGTGCTCAGGAGCTAAGTTAGATAATATAATAGTTTTACAATCTCCCCAGATATAAATGTTATTTGGCAGTAAGTCTTTATAAAACATAATCACTAGGACCCAATGTGTATGTTATACTATTAAGTACACAAGAAAAGATTCAACCAGATTGCACATTAGAACTTTCAACAGGAGCCACAACAATAGTTAATGGAAATCAACTCATTATCTGTAAATGGTCTATTATAAACCCCAAAGTAAAGTGCACTTAACCAAAAGTCAGCATGTTTTGTTGTCTGATAAGGCCCATCTTTAACATGCTTTATATAATAAAACTGAATTGTTAACCTAGGCCTGAGTTTTCTCATCTGCAGTTTAGATAAGTCAGTACTAATTCAATTACCAGGTATTCTACAACAAAAATTAGTAAAATTATGGTATATAATTTTCTATCTTACATTTCTAGATATAACCTTAATATAATTTGCAATCCATTATTTTAAAATATGTGAAAACCTTACAAACTATGATTGCAGCTAATTCTCATATACCACCGTTAAATACCCCCTATAAATTTAAAATTCTGAAAGTTAAATTCAATTTATCTATTGAATCACATAGGTATGGGATTTAAGGTTGAGACAGCCAGTGATGGAAATGGAGGTTGGTTATATTCTATCCCAATAGTGTCTTTTGTCACAGAAAAAGCAGAGTATAAGGTTTGCAAGATGAAGCACTTAATCTCAGAGCATCTAAATAATACTCTGATTCTTCAAAGAGAAAAAAAAAATACTGTGACACAATGGGCACACTCACTAGAGAAATGCCAACTATTAGCACTTAGCTCCAGGCAAAATGTAGAGGGAGAAGCTCTTCAGGCTTGTTCAGATCCAGTAGGAGGAGACTTTATGGCCAAAAGAAATCTGAAGATGCTTTTAATTAATAAATGTAAAATTTATTTATAAAATTAACATACTTATAATTTCTGAATTATACTGCAGTGCAATTGTGTGTGGACAATTATGTGACAAGACACAGCCACTTCCTAATCATTTCCTGGCCCTACCTACTAGGAAGTCAGCCTAGGACTATTCATTCTGCCTTCTTCCGTGCCTACGAGCAGGATCTGCCTATGGGCAGTGCCAAATCAAGGGAAGAGGAGACACACAGAAAGGACAAAAGTCACAAGGAATAGGATATGTAAATAAGAGTTTCTGTCACTTCTGTACCTCTATTTCCTTCTAATAGTTTGAACCATATGAAAATTTTAATTCTGCAGTCAAATATGGTTGAATATTGGCAATTTCCTATGATTCAACCTCATATTCTAGAAAGTCATGAAAAGTAAACATTGAGTGCTTAGTTTATGTTAGCCACAATTCTGTGCCCTGTACATGGATTATTTTAATTAATTCTCACAACAATCAATTAAAATCATTCCCATTTTACAGATAACAAAACTGAGGCACAGAGAACATACGTAACTTGACTAAGGTCGCACAGTGAAAAAGTGTTAGATGCAAACCCAAATTTGGGCAATCTATCGTTAGATTTCTTAACCATCCTCTACTTTCTAACTGCTGTTTGAGCTGGGCTTCTTTGATCATACGCCATTCAGGGTCAAGCTTAGATAAATTTCACTTGTGAATTTTTGTAATCTCTTTCAATAAAGTAAGGATAATTTAACTAATTTATTATTTTTCTTTCCCCAGAGGATTCTGAAGTTCAGATACAGTTATCTAGCCTATAAACAAAACTGCTTCCAATTTTAGGTTGAATTAGTAATTGCAGGATAATAACACAGTGACAATTCTACATATGTACATAAGGAAAATTCTTTGATGTCCTAAATTTCTATTATTATATCACTCTTTTGGAGGATTCTATTAATTTCTTCAGGATGCCAGGCAGTGAGTTCCTCAAAAAATCTTGTAAATACTGCTCTAGAGACCAAAGCAAATTTTTAAAATACAGAATTCACTCTAAGGTATATGGAAAATCTGGCTTTTTAATGTGAATAAAGTAAAACTACTAAAGCAATCCCCCACACCAAGAACCTAGACTGCTATAAATCAAAATTTAATATAATCCGTAAAGTTGATGAGGATTAAATGAGATAGTAATAAATAGAAGGGAAAATTTTACTCTTGCATTTAGTACAGCCACTTCTTGAGAGATCCACTCAAACGCCAGTTACTTATTGAAACTCTTCCATGGAAGATTCATGTGGTTTCATGTTAAAGAATATAGCATCTGGGGCCAAATAGGCCTTTATTTAATTGTAGTTCTAGCTTTTCCCAACTGTGTGAACTTCGATAAAGTATTTAGTAATTTACTTATTTTCCCCATGTGTCAAAAGAGGGGGTAGTTAAATTATTCAACTAAATTTAATAGATATTATTCAAATGCTTTACATTGTGCCAGGCACTGGGAATAATCAGGAAGATAAAAGATAAAAAAGATAGTGCCATTGTTTCCACAGCTTTAGTCACAGACTAGGAAGGAGGCATGCATTTAAGCAAATATAATTATAGCACTGTATTATAATCCTGTCAATAGTGGTGTCGGAAGTATGGTGCCAGCACAAACAAGAGAGATGTCTTCTTCACTTGAAGCAGAAATCCTTGAACTGAATTTACAAGGTTGAAAAGGAAATCAACAGGTAGATGTGGAAAGAGGAAGAGAATGCCAAGCAGAGGGACACTCCAGATGCCAAGGATTAGATCAATTCAATTGCATAAACTGTTCAAGAAACTGTGATACATTAGTTCTTGGGGCACAGGGTACACAGAGGGATGGGAGATAGTGAGATTTGAGATGTGTGAGAGACCGCAGCAGAGAGGACTTGGTTTGTTGCCCAAAGGAGTTTGGACAAATGTTTGATGGTCTTTTGTTTTCATTCTTTTGGACATGGTATCTAATTTTGAAGTTTTTACCATATTTTTCACATTAATATGTAGACTGATGTTTTAACGTAGTTAATATTGTTTAGGAAAGATCAATATTGGCATTGTTTAGAGGCTAATTGTGGGGTCTTAAGAATTTGAGAGAACTATTCTTGTGCGGAAATCTTACTTGGCAAGGGAGCCATGTTGTTCAGGAGCAACTGCTCTAAATTGTAAATAGGAGCTCTGTAAAATCCTAAGCAGTTATCTACCTTTCCATCTGAACCTGTTTTTGCGGAAGCAGAGGTCACCATCGATGGTAGATTAACTGTAAAACTGGGCCAAATATTTCATTTTCCCTGAATCCATGCCCTTTGCAATGTGACTTTGCTGCTCCTCTCTTGAAGAGGTGGTGTCTATTCCCCTGCTTCTGGAATCTGGGTTGGTGATTGCCTTGCTTTGGCCAATAAAATACAGTGGAAATGATGGTGTTCCACTTCCAAATGTAGGCCTCACAACGGCTTGAACACTTCTGCTGTCTTGTTCATGCTTCCACCTTCACCATAAGAACATGCCTGAGCCAAATAGCTAGAAGATGAGACACGTGAAGCAGAGCCAAGTTGCCCCCATAGTCCCATATGAGGTCATCCCAGACTGTCTGACAGCCAGACATGTGAGAGAGCTCAGCCAATATCAGCAAAGCCACCTAGTCAACCAACAGCTAACTGGAGACACATAAATAGTCACAGCAGAGAGCTGAAGAACTGCCTGGCTGATCTGAAAATTTGAAAGAATAATAAATGGTTGTTGTTTTAACCTAGCGAGTTTCAAGGTGGCTCATTACACAGCAATAGCTAACTGATACATGTCCATGTATGAATGTTTGTTTCTACACAGGAGAAAGATGTTGAAATATTAAACTGTATTATAAAGACACATAAATTATTTATGAAATATTTTTTAAAAAGCCCTTGGAATTTTTGTGAAAAAAGAACTTCAAGCTAGAAAACATTATTTTACTGCTGAAATTGTATATGGGCAAAAAGTCATTGATCTAGAGATTTGACTCAGTGGATTATCTGGAAAAGAGCACAGTCGATATACTCTACATAGCTCCTCCAATTCCATCTTGCAAAAAGAAATTAACCAAGGCCTATTATTTTTAATTCTCATTATTTTATTGTTCTCATGGAACAATAAAAAACTATAACAGTGTCAACCTTAAAAGATTTCTAAAGCTACTTTTCATAAAATGTGGTTTTTTGACTCTTCTGTGGTAGTTATATGTTGTAAATACAACAAATATTGTATTTCTTGCTCAACATGTTCATTTGAAGTTCACTTGGATCTTATGAGAAGTTAAAACAAGAAAAGATAGACTTTTTTATTCTCCTATTTGCCAGATTTTTTACTCTGTTGTCACTTTAGATAAAAATTCCTGTTTATCTAAGTTTCTTCATTATAAGCCCTAATTTCTAGTGGCTTTTCATTCAGACATTTTCAATACAAAAATAGTGAATCAAAAAGAATTCTCTATGAATTAAACTGTCACTTTCAGTTAGTGTTTCTAAAATAATACATTTTTAAATAAATTAAGCTAAATAAGAGCCAAAGGGAAGTAGTTAGGTTTGACATTTTTTCCTCACAAAGCTCATGAGAAAAATTTTAAATTGTCCTGTAAATTAATTATAAAATCTTAATAGGCAACTGTTTATTTCAAAAATAGGAAAAATTACTTTAATAATTTTCTGAAGAGAATTTTTTACCAGGAATTTTCTATTGTTACATGACATGCCTAATTAAGTAATTCATCTTTATTAACACCAAACATTTGCTAATTATAAAACACTGCTGTGCAAAATGTTTTATTTTATTAAACAGCAACTTTGCGAAAAATATTATTAAGCAAAAAGGAAATTTAAATTATCTTGGTTTAAAGATAGAATGATTACCAGATTTTTTTTAAAGAATACCAAATGCTTATCAACTTTTTCAAAGGCTAGTGCTCACTCACCTAGCTGAATGACCTATCTCTTGGCCTCCTAAATTTAAATATTACCGGGAATGCATTAGCAATCTTTTACTGAATTTATGACTGTAAGATCTGAGATGAAGGTTTAAAAGTAAACTTAAAATGGAAACTATGTTAATTTTAATTGCTTGGTTTTAAAAATGGTTTCTTCTGATTTTAAAACCAGTAGATGTACTTTATGAGAAAAAAAAGGATACACAGAAAAATAATACAAAGGAAAAAAAGTATAATCTCGCCACTCAACTAGTGTCAACATGTTGGTACATTTTTGCAGAGACTTTTTTCTATTCCTATATAAGCACATTTTTTTCAAACTTGAATTATCTTATAGTTGTAGTCTTTCTCTTTCTCTTCCTCCCATCCTTCCTCCTTGATGCCCTGTTCTCCTCCTTCATCAACCCAAGTGTTGTTTTTGAGTGTTTCTTAATTAAACTGAGATAGATTAATAAGAATTTTATGAACAGTGTCACACTTATTCTGTTTGATATTAGAAGGAATTAGTGAGGAAGATATTGTTCCCACCTATTTAGAAATGAGGAAATTAAGAAGTCTTAAGTAAATTCACCTGGGTATTTAAACTCAGATTCAAATCCATTCTCTCTGACCCTGTAGGCTATAACTTCATCCCTACACGACTCTCTAATTTTTTGTTTGTTGATTTTATTGAACCTCCTATGATAAACATTGCCCTGCATAATTAAATGAAATCTTTAAAAATTTATTTTGAAAAAAAAAAAAAAAAAGGCATCATGGTGAAGCCAGCCTGCATATTCTATTAAAAATAGACTCTCTTGTGTTGGCATCCTCCCAACTATGGTCCCATTAAGGGCTCACAGTCATGATTTTCTTGGACTGCACTATGAGGGCCAGAAGCTAAAATGTGCCCACGTCTAAATCAAAGAGGGTGGAAGAGATGGCTCTTCAAATCTAGTCAATTTGCCAGTTTGTAAATCATACTCAAGCTCCTGGGTATCTATCATTCTGTAGCACTGGGAATTATCCTGACTTCCTCATTTTATGAAACATACTCAGCAGGGTATGGTTGTTTTGAGAACAGGATTTAGAAACTAATTTATCAAAAGCCTATTCTTTGATATTTACGTTCATCAACCTTTGGTAATTCTGCCCATTTCCTATTTTATCCATAATATAATTGTGTGGGCAATCCATGAAGAAATAGATCAACAGGAATTGGGTCATTAATGCATGTGTGGAAAAAATAATACAGAACACTAAATGTTGTTATCTGCTTTACTTCACAAAACAAGCATCATCCTGTGTAATAACACTTCAATTGCTACCAACAACCTTCTCATAACCAATCTTAACAACTCCTTAGAGGCACTTAAAAATATACATGATTATTAAAATGGACTTCCCCTTCCTTAATGTATTCTTTAGTGACTAAAACCAATTTGACCACAAATTAATGTTTAAAAACCAGCTGGGTTTAATATGAGAAAAATAGCCATGGTAAAGTGCTGCAATCTTCTTGTATTTTTCTGCGTGATCCACCATGAATTGGTTGAAGAAGAATAATAACAATTCTGAAGTTTCAAGGATAAATACCTGTTCAACTGATATAGAACAGGCAACACATGTCAACAGTAATCAAAATGAAAAACAGAACAAAATGATGCAGAAACATAACACCCCACTTTTACAAAACCTATTGGCAGTAACAAATGACACAGCTTGTCAATAGCTCACATGCACACCTGGGATGAAACTGTCATAACAGTATATACGGTACCACATTGAACAAAATTGCCAGTTGGAACCAGAATCTAATCAACAATGAAGTCCAGCCCCAATGTTTTTTGTTTGTGTGCTCATTTGATGTTTTGAAGATTTTTCATACCATATCCTATCATTATTAAGATGTCCTTCCCTTGCTTCCTTGCTGTAAACTTCAATCCCAGCCCTAGATAAAACCACCCTCCTCCAATCTGCAATCTTTTTCCATATTCTTATTCCTCTATCTTGATCCATTTTTCCTCTCACTCTCACCATCAGTCCACCTCCTTTTTCCTCAGTGTCTTCTGAAACCCTAAAGTATTTTGAACAGTTACCTTTATGCCCTCAGTCTTGATTACTCCATGACAAGCTCTTCTTACTTAGAAATTAATCTTTATTTTCATTTAACTGCAATCATAACAGGTTAAAGGCTTGCCTCCTTTTCTGCCTTAATATCGTTTGAATGTTTGTATGCCCTAAAATTCATATGTTGACATTTTAATGCCCAATGTAATGGTGTTAGGAGGTGGGGCCATTGGGAGGTGCTTAAGTCATGAGGGTGGGGCCCTCATGATGGGGATTAGTGCTTTTATAAAAGAGGCCCCACAGAGCTCCCCAGCCCCATCCACCATGTGGGAATACAACAGGAAGTCGGTAATCTTCAGTCTGCAATCTTCACCAGAACCTGACCATGCTGGCACCCTGATCTTGGACTTCCAGCCTTCAGAACTGTGAGAAATAAATGTCTGCTGTTTATAAGCCACCCAGTCTCTGGTATTTTGTTATAGCAGTATAGCAGCCTGAACAAACAAAGATATCCCTTATATTTAAGATCTTGTGGCAGGTTAATATTTTGACAAATTAGCCGGTGCTTTCTCCCATTCTTCGAAGCTATGTATGTGCACGTGTAAGTTTGTTACTGTGAAAATGTAAAGAAAAAGACACCTAGGCTTAAATATTGTGTTTCTAAGTAAGCATCTGAAATCTATGGTGAAGACCAGAGATATGCATTGCAAAATCCTCAGTATATTGAGTACCAATGACATATTATCTATCCTATAAATAAAAGAGTTGGGAAAACTGCATGATGATATGGAAGCAGTTTGCCTCATCCCAAAGGAGATAAAGTTTAACAGCTGGAAAAAAGACAGGACTGAAATGGATAAATGGTGAGTAAGAAAAATAGCCATTATTGTGACTTTCTGAGAAGGGACTGCATCATCCCACTCCTATTCTGAGATGAAGTCCCAGAAACCATAGATATGTCGGGGAGAATCCCAGAGCTGAGAAGACCTGTGCCTGGTTTTCTAGGATGTGGCCTGGGAGGTTGAAGCCACTCAGAGAGTCCCTCCCATCCCATCTCTATAGCACCAGTGCAGTAGAATAGGCAATGGATGAGTCAGGTGTCAAAGCAGGTGAGACTGATGGGATGCTCCTGGGCACTTGAGGCATCCCTAAATTGGTATGAAAAGGACATAGGAAAGGACATGATAGCTGAGGGCTTGAAAAGATCCCAATCATCTCTGGTGGTAATTTGGGCAGAGAGGCCAACAGGCAAGAACAGACAGCATGAGTTAATTCTATCAGCAGAAGACCCCCAGTGAGGATAACTATAGATCTGTCACTACTGATAATTGGGCGTGACATAGGCCCCTTGAAACTTAGAGGTTGACATGCCATCATGACCAACATGCTGTTGACTATTATAATACTAATGTCTTCACCTCATAGCTCTTTGACCCGCTAAGTTCCAATGGCTTTAATCATCACTTTGCATCCATTCACATAGCCAGTTCATGCCTCCTCATCCCCATTGAATTATTCTGCCTCATGGATCACCAACAGCAAATTACTCCCTCTAACCACAGTCTACTATTTTTGAACATTCTCACCCCATTTTAAAATTCAACAAATATTTATTGAGTATCTACAATATGACAGGCATCACATGAGGTTTGAGTGAATAATGATTTAGTTTCTACATTTCTGGAGCTTACTGTCTCCCTAGGGAGATGAACAAGAAACAAACAAATAAATGATTACAGATTATAAAATTTCAAATGCCAAGGCAAAAATAGAGTTATCTGAAAGAGAATTACAGGGCCAAGCTACATAGATAAGAAGTCCTTTCTGAAGAGGTGACATTCAAAGTAAGATCTGAAAAATGAGATAGAGCCAGACTCTTAAAGAAAAGTGGTAGGAATAGAATTACTATTAGATAGTAATTACTTAGAATTACTATTAGATAGTAATTGCTAAGATAGAGAGAATAGCATGCACAAGGGGAAATAGGGAGAATGGCATTAAATGAAGTTAGTGGCCAAAGAGGGATAAGGAGTAAGCCATGGTATAGATGATATTCTAAAATGCAAGGGAAAGGCTTTGATGGGATTTAAGTAGACAAAGGATATGATCTAATTTGCATTTTAAAAAGATTCCTCTGGTTGTAGTGAGAAGATATAAAGGAGGGCAAGAGAGGCAATGGGGAGACTCCAGTGCTTCAACTCATTCCTTTTAAACGCTTAACTTGCTTTAGTGGTAGCTATGACTTCACGGTCAGTTGAATCTCCCTGTCTCTCGCAACTCTTCATCATACTTGCCTTATCAATTTTCAGTCTTGATTTCATCCAGTCTCCCATTCTTTTAGTTTCCTTTTCAAGTTCTGTATAATTGCTGAAGTGGTCAGATAACCGTGCCCTCTGGGTCCTTAGGGCACATGACATTCCATTATGTACTCTTTCCTGTTTCCTTCTAATTTCATGGCTATGAGTACCCCTCCACCTTTTGAAAACCAGTCCCTAAATATGGGCTTTTGGAATTACTGGCTACAAGCCTCTCTATGATTTTAATTCATTCCCTTCCATCCTCATTTATATATATCAGGCAGTATGCTTTAGTGGGAAAGAACCAACTTCCAAAACTAGACATTCTGGACTCAAGCCTCTGTTTCTCAGACTTATTAATATGTATTAGAACCACCTGGAGGAGCCTGTTAAAAATGCAGGGTGCCAGGTGATTCTGATGCAGGTGTAAAGTGGCTTACATTTGGAGAAACTCTATTCTAGGCTCAGTTCTTTCACTGATTGTATAACCTTGAGTACATTAAGGCACCTTTCTGAACATTCACTCCTTATATGAAAACGAAGTGGGTTAAACTGGTTATTCTCTAAGGACATTCTCAGCACTCACATTCTCCTATTCTGTGTCTAGTGTCTAAAGAAGGCTAGGAGAAAAAATGCAAACATAATACAACTGTATAAGCTACCACAAATTAGCAAACACTTATGCTTGGGCCTCCTAAAAGTAGAGATAGAAATGAAATCATAGCATGTTATATAGTTGTTATCAAATAAAAGGAAAGGAACTTCATCCTAGCACTGAAATCTGAGAGGTTCTCAACCTGAGGGCCATAGGGGCAAGGGAAGGAAATTCCTGAATTCAAGGGGTCCCTGAACTTGGATAAGAAAAAAATTCCATCTTTATTTCTGTAATATCTAACAAAATTTATCATCTCTTTCTTTATGATTTCAGGCAATTAAACATTATTAGAAATACATGATATTTTGCCACAAATAATAATCATAGATTTTTTTATATCACATAACACTTGTTGCAAACATCTCCATATGTTGCCTACACTCATCACTATTTGGAAATGACAATGGCCTTTAAACCCTCTCCTACATCTTGTTAATTAATGCATTAAAAAAGAATCATATCTATTAGTATACCACAAATTTATTTAAAATTTGATAATTGTGTTTCAATATAATTAGTTTTCTTTGTAAACCTATGTACTTCATATTACATATTTAAAAACAATATTCTGAGAAGGGGTCCACAGGATTCACCAGCTTGCTGAAGGGATCCGTGGTACAAGAAGGGTTGAGAAATCATCTCGGCTTCTCCCTATCTTTGTTTATTTTTCAGTTCTTCAGCGATGGAAAACTAGCAGGCTTTTGTATTAAGGATGCTAATATGGGTTGTATAAGATAACTCTGTTCTATGTAATTTTTCTTCAACTTAATATTGCTTGAGAGGTTTTGTCAAACAATTGAGATTCAGTCCCTAAAATGCAAAGAGCCATTTGTTGAATTTATGGATGCTATGTGAAATACTTCATGTGGTATATTAATTTGTAAATCGAGAAGAAGTGTTATTCAAAGGCCTTAAAAGTGATTGTTTTAAAATTTGCTAGGTGTGTATACTCCTCAGGAGTTGTGATCTAAACTTGAAAGCACAAGAAGAACTTAAATAAGTTAAAAAAAGGAAGTTCCAGCTCTAGAGTCTTTATTTAGTGCATTCAAATCTTAGTCTAGATCTGTGACTCTCTTAACTCTCTAGCACTATGATTTTGGGAAAGTCACCTAACTTTATTGATCCTCCATTTGCCCATCTGAAAAACGGAGATAAGAGTACATACCTCACAGGGTGGTTATGTGGAGTCAGTCATCCACATAAAGCACTTAGCACAGAGCCTGGTATAAAGTAAGTACTCAATAAATGTCACCAATTATTGTTGTTGTTGATGTCGTCATTATTATTACTATTATATATTGTGTTTAGTTATGATCTGTGCCTTCCCAAACTTCACAATGGATTTGAGGTCCTTACAATGAAAAATAAGCATATGAAGCCCAAATATAACACATGATTATCATGAAATCAAAAAATAGATAATAAGAGATAGTAAGTCTATAGGGCAAACTCCTGGCTGAAGAAAGCTACAGGAATTAGGCTCCAGACCAGGCTCTGTGTTCTGTGGTATCCAGAAAACAAGGCAAACAATGGTTTATGTCACTTTCTTAATCTAGGGAAGCATATTTTTTAAGTACGTTCCATGGAGAAATATCCTGAGATATCCTTTGTTTAAAAAAAATTTGCTCATTATTCAAGTAATTTAGGAATATGCTGTGTTATGGATTGAATGTTTCTGTCTTTCCTTGGTTCATATGTTGAAATCCTGATCCCCAATGTTATGGTATTGCAAGATGAGGCCTCTGGGAGGTGATTAGGTTATAAGGGTATAGCCCTCGTGAATGGGAAGAGACCCCAAAAAGATCCCTCGTCCTTCCACCATGTGAGGATATGGCAAGAAGATGGCTATCTATGAACCAGGAAGTGGGCTCTCACCAGACACTGAATCTGCAGGTGCCTTGATCTTGGACTTCTCAGCCTCTAGAACTGTGAGAAATAAAATTCTGTTGTTTATAAGCCACCCAGTCTATGGTATTCCCTTTATGTAGCCCAAACACACTAAGACATGCTGCAAATTCTAGGCTTTCTTTGAGAATCCCCTGTATAAAGATATTTAGTTAGTATAGCCAAAACAATGATTAGTATTTCCATAAAGATACCATGAAACTCTTTTTCACATAGTACCTATTAATATCCCAGAGACTTAATCTTTTCAACATGACTTGGGAAATAGTATTGGTAGAAAGCACAATTATTTATCCATAAGACAAATTATCTAATCTTTTTTACTGGTCTTACCTATGAAATAAATGTATCATTGAGGTCTTTGCCAAAGTAGAATTAATTAATATTAATAAATGATATAATCTATGGCAGTTTTTATAATAAATACAAAAAATATTTGAAGTGCTATAAGGCAAATAAATCCAGAGGAACGTAGCCTGAGTCCATTGTGATGATCTGAATAATCAAATAGCCTTTAGACTAGAGTTTCTCATTAGTTTGCACAGGAAACATTTGAGAACGTTGTTAAAGTGCAGAATCTGATTCTAGGTCTAGGTGAGGCCTGAAAATCTGCATTTCAAACAAAATCTCAGGTGATGCTGATTCTGCTGAACTGCAGACCACAATTCAAGTTGCAAGGCCTTAGTCTATTCTTCACTTATATCAGCTTTCATAGCCCATTTGAAAATGAATAACAAATAAAACTTAACAGAAATTATCTTCAGATACTGTTTCAAAAAACAGTAGATAAGAGCCAGCCTTGACGGCCTAGTGGTTAAAGTTCAGTGCGCTCCACTTCAGTGGCCCAGGTTTGGTTCCTGGGTGTGGAACCACACCACTTGTCTGTCAGTAGCCATGCTGTGGTGGTGGCTCACACAGAAGAACTAGAAGGACTTATAACTATACACAACTATGTACTTGGGCTTTGGGGAGGAGAAAAAAAAAAAAGAGAGGAAGATTGGCAATAGATGCTAGCTCAGGCGAATCTTTCCAGGCAAAAAAAAAAAAAAAAGAGCAGATAAGCTCTTCATGTGTCTTTTTCTTAAATCATCCTTCACCCATTGCTGAGGGTGGAGCATTACAACAGAGTTCATTTTTACAGGGAGCTAAACGAAGGTACCCCAAGTAAATTGTTTTCTGACATAAAATTTGAACTTAGAAAATGTAGAGGAATAAATGGTCAGAGTGAGCCTTGAACTCTCTATCAACGATGGTATCCTGCCAAGCTCTGTCTCTTTCCTTCCTAAAACTGCAACTCTTCCTTCTCTCCCAGCTTATTTGTGTCAGCTGCTTCCTTTTTCTGCCCCTCACAGCTAGAGTCACTTATACTTACTCCTCCTGCAAGATCCTTATTTCTTAATACTGTGGGAACTATAATAGGAAGAGGAAATTATTCACAGCAGCAGTAACGGACTCAAGACAGCCACAAAATTCTCTGACACTTCTTCCATCAAGAGGCAGCATCTAACTCTCCTCCCCTTGAAGCCTGGCTGGTCTTAGCGACTTGCCTGACTAGTAGGATGCAACAAATGTGATGTTAAGGGTCTTCCAAGGTCATTAACAGTAGCCTTTAGCTTCCTCCTGGGCTTCTTGGAACACTCTCTCTGGAAGCCCTAAACTGCCATGTATGAAAAGGGACTACTCTGAAGCCATCATGCTGAAAAAGCCATGTCTTAGTGCTCTGGTTGACAGTTCCTGCTGAGCTCAGCCTTTCAGCCATCCTCACAATGGCACTATACTTGTGAGTGAAGCTATCTTGGACCCTCCAGACCAGCCCATCCACTAGCTGAAGACAACCAACTGATGTCAATTAACACCACATAGAGTAGAAGAATCAACGAGCTGAACTCTGCCAAATTTCTGATCCACGAAATCTTGAGATAAAATAATTATTTTAACCCACTAAACTTGAAGTATTTTGTTACATAGCGATGCAAAACCAGAAAAGTACTCCAGGGTCCCTCTGGAATGAAGACATTGCCCTCAGTCCTCTTGACTGAGACCCTGATGTTTGCCTCTCTGTATGGACTCTTCTCCTGGTTCCCCAACTTACTGTTGCCTATGTTTCTACTTAACAGATTACCCTGTCTCCAAGTATTCAAACTTCTCTTAGCCATGTTTGAATTTCCCCAGGCCCTGTCATGCCTAATCTGCTTTTCCTTCCTTTCCGCCAGTTTCCCCGCTGAAATCTCAGGATGCTTTCAACCTGCTTATAAGAAACTCCCTCAGAAGTGCTTCTATGGCAATTTTCTGGGCTCTCTTCCCTTCTTCTCAGAGAGAAGTTTTTGCTTATCTCTTCCAGTTTACTTCTAATCTCACTTGAATCCAGTGCCAGGCTTAGGTGTAAGCACAAAACAAGATTGAACAACTATTGGATGAAGGAATGCATGAATTTATAGTTTATGATCTACAACTCTACTGAAATTGTTCTTTTAAAACTGTTCAACACAATCAGAAAACCAATTGACCTTTTCTCAGCCCTTATTTAATTTCTATTAATCACTTCCTTTGGTGAATGCAGTCACCTACTTCCTGAAAACTATTTCCCTTTTTGCTGTTTCTGGAACCTTTTTGCTGTTTCTTTACAATTTTCCTGCTACTTTCCTGAACACTTCTTTGTTGGCTTCTCTTTATCTGCCCATATTTTAAATGTAAACTCTTCTCAAGATTTGGTTCTGGGTCCCTTTTTTTTTTTTTTTTTTAGTAATCATCATACTTCTTTTCTTTTCTTTTTTGTGAGGAAGATCAGCCCTGAGCTAACATCTATGCTAATCCTCCTCGTTTTGCTGAGGAAGACTGGCTCTGAGCTGACATCTATTGCCAATCCTCCTCCTTTGTTTTCCCCTTTTTCTCCCCAAAGCCCCAGTAGATAGTTGTACGTCATAGTTGCACATCCTCCTAGTTGCTGTATGTGGGACGCGGCCCCAGCATGGCCAGAGAAGCGGTGCGTCGGTGCGCGCCCGGGATCCGAACCCTGGCCGCCAGTAGTGGAGTGTGCGCACTTAACCGCTAAGCCACGGGGCCGGCCCCCCTTTTTCTTTTAACTATGTGCAATATCCTTTTGCCATCTCATCTGCCAATGGCTTCAATTCCATCTGGATCACTCCAAATTCATGATCTTTAATTTTGGCTCTTACTTGTGTTACTCTTTCAATGCCACACCCATCAGATTTACACATTGACCTCCCTCCTCAGATTAGGATATATGTTTGCCAGAGATTGTTGTAAATCTGTGCTTGGAAGTCCTGTCAACACATCAAATCCAATATATCCCAAATACAACTCACTACCTCTCAGAGCCTCACAAACCTGCTCCTCATCTATATTTCCAATCTTATCCAATGACACCACCATCTTCCAGATTTTTCAGCCATGAAACATGAGTCATTTTCAACTCATTCTTTCACATCCTTGAATTGCATCAGTGCTAAGCCCTATTGACTCTAGATCTGAAATGTCAAATATAATAAACTCTAAAATGGTCTTCCCACTTACAGTTCCCAAACCCTGATCACTATCCAATTCAGTCTGTACAGTAAAACTAGAGTCATATTCCTAAACCCTGCTTATAATTATTCCAACCACAGTTGCCCACTGGTTCTTCCTCTTTCTTACCCTGCAGATTCCATTTTTGTCTTCTATCTTTAGTATCCTTCCTCTCCCCCAACACCCTTCTTCAAGGCTCTGTTTCAATGAATTCTTCCTCAATGCCCAGTTGCCTTACCCTTTCTTCACCACCGACTCCAGAAAAAATTGATCTCCCCTGCTCTTGTGTTCCCTCAATCATTTGTTCATGTCTTTTATTTAGGAATGATCATTATCTTACTTGAACTAAAGTTAGTGTGTGTGTGTGTGTGTGTGTGTGTGTGTGTGTGTGTTCCCATTATATTATGAACTCCCAGCTGGCAGAAATCAGTTATTATTTTAACTTTTTATCCCCTACTACAATTACCACTGTATATTGCACATAGTGAATGCTCAATACACATTTGTTGAATTTGAAGCTGTTGAACAGTTGATCAATTTTCAGCTACATTCATTTTTTTGACTGAGCTGTACCATGAGGGAAACTAATTTGTACCAAATGGGGCACATTTCAACCACTTACACTATTAATGTTTTCATTGAACACAGGCATCTCTTAGTAGCCTCTAGGTACATTTAAACTTTAAGATTAAAGGTGCTTTCTGTCAAAATGATTTATAATCAATAACATTGCCAATTAAAATCTAATAATTAAGATACACATAAATGCCATAGAAGCTTCAACTAAGAGAAATACAAGGGGATGCCAGTAGATAATGGTGATATTTGGTAATCACAGCGTCCATTTCCCCTTTAGCAATTGTTCCGCTGTAGAATCAGTCTTAGGAGATTCTTGCAGCCAGATGTAAGCAGAGAAATATCATTACAAACTATAATCAACTCAACTACACTTCCGACATCCCTAGTTGGGAAATTCAAATGGATTAATATGTCTGACTCAGAGGAACTCAAAATTTAAAAGATCCCTTGCCTGAGAGCCCTGTGGTTACCATTTACAGCTCATTTGCACATAACGATTAAATATCCTCTTTGGAAAACTATTTTGTCATAGAAAAATGTAAAACTAAGAAGTACAATAATTACATTTGAACAAACAGCGTCTTTAATAAAGTTGTAATTCTGAATCAGTCCTGTTTATATTAGGAAATATTTTTTTCTCTTTTAACTGTAGCTATAGTACAATTAGAGATATTTTAAAATTAATTATTCATTTAATGACCTCCGCTTTGTTTGGGTGAATGTAATCTTCCGAAAGTTAGCAGTTTAAAGGTTATAGCAAAAAAACTGTGGGTTCTTTATCCGAGTCCACTAAGATTCCACTAACATTTCTGCGTGCCCATCCCTGGCTTTTGTGGGTTTTGCTTTTCCCGAATGTGCACCTGCATTTCTTTGGATGACTGTCTTCAGTCTTTTAAAGCTGCTTTGCCCAAAAGACCAGAGAACTGGCAGTGCCCTGGTGTTTATGTTACCTGAGGGTAATCTTAAGCCCATAACTGACTAGTACGGGAATACAAAAGCCCAGCTCCTCTACTTCAAGTTGGAACAAACTCTGAAGCATAATTTAGGCCCAGAGCATTCCCACTGGATCAGCCTGAGGCTGGGACTTTGCCTGCAACTGCCTCTTGCATGACTTCTTCCCTAGTGCTGTTCCGCTTCCTTTGCTTGCTTACCTGTCATCCCTGGGAGCATTTCCTTAATAAATGACTTACGTGCAAATCCTCATTTCCAGACGGGCTTCAGGAAAACCCAATCTGAAATAGGCATTCCCTCAATTATAGTAATAATGGCATCAGATTTCTATTTCAACACACTAGACATACGGTAATGGGGTAGAACACACCAGCGAGTGGTGATGGGAATTTACTAAGGCAACCAGCTTCCCCTTCCTGCTCTCACACTTAGAAACAGTCCGTTCCTGTAAGGCATCCAGCACTCACTCTCTACTATTGAGCTCCCAGCTATATGACTTTCTCCTCCTCGCCTCCTCCTTGAATTCAATTTTCCTTAATAGTTTACTATTCTTTTTCTTGGCTAATACCTTCTGTGTATTACCTGAGGATAATGAAAAAGAATATCTATCGGGGACAGAGAAGACGTAAATTCTATGTCATATCTCTACTGTTTCCTCTCTAAGTAGGCTCAGCATTTCTCCATGAGTCACTTTCAGTATTTTGAAAGGGAATTTTTTGTGCAAGACTATACTTTACATGGCAGGATATTTAACATACCTCACTCTCCTCACTAGATATACATAGCATTTCCTCACATCCAATCATTGTGACAACCCAAAAAAATGCCTACACACATTTCCAAATGCTACCAGGGAGATAGAATCACCCACCTCCCACCATCTTTGTTAACCTTGTGAACGATCTTTGTGTAAATAAGCAATAATGTTCTTCCTATTGTCCATGATTTGAAGTCACCCTTCAACTTACCTACTTCCTTCTCCGGCCTTGCTTTCATCCATGATGATCAGAGATGGGGCCATTTTGATATAGAAAGAACATTTGACTAGAGGAGTAAAAGCTTCCAAAATGACATTTTCCCATGTGATAAATGTAGCGTTTATTTTATAAGATTGGTGAAAGTGTGTTTAAAAAAGCTATCATTACTGGCCCATAATTTAAATAGGATACTTAATGAATGTGAGATAATTAAAGTAAGCTTGGGTTCAATTTAATTAGACTTTTGAACTTAATAGCACATTTAATAGCAATACACTAAAAATGATCAAGAAATAAATCATTTTAGTAATAGGATTTAATTATGAGATTTATTGCATTATGTTTTTAATAATGCCATGTTAAAAGGATTAAGTGAATCTTTAACTTCAACAAAATGTTAGGGTGCACAACTGTAGCTCTATGGAGATTTTTATTAGTGTTATAATCCATTCAGACAATAAATTACTAAAATAGTATTACAGAACATATTATGGTTTTCCTGGAGCGGGATCACAAAACAAACATGAGTATCTCTATCCATTACTCTAGGAAATCTCTAATAAAGTTTTGAGTTATCACACCAATGGTTCGATTAGATGATAGAATCTTATTGAGTTTTAAATAATTTAATATCGAAAGCTAGTTTTCATCTCTAATAATGAAAGAAAAGTGGTGAGGCAGAGGCAGGATAAATCTGCAATATTTGTATTTGATATAAACTCCTGAATCTATCCCTTATGTCATGTTATCCATGTGTATCAAGTCTCTTAACGCCTGCACATCTTACAGCTATTCTCCCTATACTTCCTGTAGCCAGAGGGATAACTGAAAGTCGGTTACCTTCCTCTTGGTAAAAATTTTAAGAGCAGAGGAGCATGAGGGTAGAAAGAATATACCTTAATGCCAGTGACTGTGGCAGACTTATCTTGGGCCTGGGGGAAAATGTGGTGACAAAGAAAGAATATTGGGGGAGGTAGGGTCACCATTTACATATGGACACATGACCCTCATGACAGTTTGTAATTCACCAGTTTAACTGTGAGCTTACCAAAAAGTTAGACAACCTCTGCTGCCCTCCCAAAATTATTATCACTTTTCTTGCTTCCCCTTATATGAAATTCCTATGTAAAGATAGTCATTACTAATCTCTTTTATTGATACCAGTTAGTAACAACTGATAGAAGTTCATTCAACAAATATTTATTGAATGAAAGAATGAATGAATGGCAGTGGGTTTAAAGAGCCTCTCACATTTTAATTTACTATAAATTGATATGTTTTCCATATTTAGAAAGAAAATTATGATTTGATGAAATTCAGTGTTTTCATCTTTGCTTTATTTTTGGTTTCTTAATTCCTCATATGAATAATCTTTTCCAGTTCAACAGGCTGGACAAGAAGTGTGGCACCATCAAAAGAATGCTCGGCTGGAAATCAAGACCCTAGTTCCTATTTCTGTTTCCACTACCAAATAGCAATGTCATCTTGCCATTTAACTCTTAGAGGGCTTCATTTCCACATCTACAGAAAGACAGAAAGAATGTCAGTATGCTCTTGCATGTATCCCAGCAATCAATACCTTAATTTAGGCATTCCTCTTCTCCTGTCTGAACAGACATTAGCCTCATAGGTGACCTTCTCACCTGTATTCTCCCCATCCACATTCCACACTACATACTGTGTCTTCCCAAATGCAAAAAGTAAATCTAAATATATTGTTTTATTTTTTAAAACACATTCATTGCTGCCAAGTGGCACAGTGGTTAAGTTTGTGCACTCCACTTTGGCGGCCCGGGGTTCGTGGGTTTGGATCCTGGATGCAGACCTACACACCACTCATCAAGCCAGGCTGTTGTGGCATCCCACATACAAAATAGAGGAAGATTGGCACATATGTTAGCTCAGAGACAATCTTCCTCAAGCAAAAAGAGGGAGATTGGCAACAGATGTTAGCTCAGGGACAATCTTCCTCACCAAAAAAACAAAAAAATCATTCATCTCAATTGAGTGGCATATCGTCCGTCCATGTTCTATCACCAGTCCTTCTTTCCTGCTTCTTCTTCAAATGCTTGCCAATCCCCTAAAATCTACACTATAGTCATACCAAAGTACTCACTGGTTCCTGACCACAACTGGTTCATGACTTCACACTACCTGGCATTTGCCTTATCAGCCAATAGGCTGAAAACTCCAACAGGGCAAAAACATGTCTTTTTCAGCTTAGTATTTTCAGCATCTAACAGATTGTCTGCATATAACAAGAGTTTGACAAATGTGTGGAGAGAGCTAGACTTGAATGCCCTGTCATACCCATGTTGGCATGCAAAATCCTTTTATTTTCAAGGCCAAAGTCAATGTCAGTTCAAACTCTAACTCATCCTAGGCCAAGCAAAGGTGGTCTCTTCCTCCTTCTGTCCCCACAGCACATTGTACAGACCCCTGTAGTAGTACATATTACATAGTCTTGCAATTGATTTTTACATATATATTTTTCCCATTCAAATGTCATCTCCTTCTAACTCAAGGGTGCTAGGTACATGGTAGAATCCCAGTCAAATTTGGTTGAGTTAAATAAACTAACATTCCTTTCAACTCTGAAATCTGATAGTTCTAAGCAATTTTTTTTCAAAAAGCTAAAGATCTTAGAGTGAATTACTTATGAATACAAACTGGTATAATGCTGAAATCATGAAGGAAATTGGCAAAACAAATTAGAATAAGTACAGCTAGGAATGGTAGACGCCACTGTCAGTCTACTTCTTTGAACTGTATGAGCTAAGAGAGCCTATTAGACACTCTGTGCACTTACTAAAACTCTTCTTCTTTGAAGCTAGTTCTAAATAATACAATTGAAGCAAAAGGAATTTTATCTCACTGGCTTTACCTTGGCTCTATAATATTTTGAAGTTAACATTCCAAATAGTTCTTGAAGCATTCTGAACTGAGTTGTTTTTTGGTAGAGAGAACATAATCACTATTTCTGAGTCCATTTATGAATAAGTTAAATATTAAATGTTAGGACCATACTATCTTTAAAACAATTTGATGTTCAATATTTATACTATTGCTCTTGTAAAAGTAATAAATAAATATCCTATATCATCACTAGCGAGGACGTCTTGAGCACTCTCAGTGGAAAATGTTAAATATCGTATAATGTCAGTTCTACAATGTCCAAATATTCAATAGTAGGCAGTAATTATTACTTATTAGGTCATAATTCACATCTTTGAAAAATACTTTTTCAAGAGAGCAAATTAATTTTGCAAAAGTGAAGGAGCTATAACGAAAATCACACTTTAATGGAAATACGAGACGTTTACACGTTGCCCTATTTTAAACATTGTGCTTGTTCGTTTTTTAATCCTTGAAATTCAGTGAAAATATTTTAATTATTACTAATTATTTAATAATTACTAATTTAGTAATATTTTAATTACTTTCTTTTCCTAATTTCTTATCAGAGAAATATTACCATCTGTGCTGGTTATTTATTTTTTTTCCTCAGATTCACACCCACTCACCCTTTTATACTCTGCTTTGTAATGCTGAGGCTGACTCTGCAAGCCATATTTCCATTTTGCTGGCTGACTACCTGTTAGCATCTGGCAATAGGGAGCATTATAGGAAGACTGGGGGGAGAAAGGACTTACTCATTCCTATTCACTTCCTGTGGACTCACTGTTCCGATTAGCAGTACCCCCGATTTGCTTCTTCATGCCTACAGCAGTACTCATTTTCAGTAACAGCTGTTAAATCCAGCTTGAGTTGTTTTTTTTTTCCCCAATACTTACAGAATCAGCTTCATTGCACCTCTGTGGTAGAAATACCAGCAGCAACTGGCTGGCAGAGGTCTGGGACTCAGTCCTATTGGGCCCCTTCTCTTATCCCAGAGACAGCAGCACCAGCCAATCAGTGACACCTCCTTGGAGGTCTGAGTTCCGGCACAGTAAAGTCCAAATCCTCTAAGCTGCTAAGTTTTAGTAATTCCAGCCGTTTCTCTTTGTTTTCTCAGTGCTAGGAGTGCTAGCTACTTTGTACAGTTGCTACCTCTGTTTGGTTTTCCAATACCTAAGTCACAATTCCTTATGTTAAATTCTCTTCTGTTGAAATAACTGGAGTGATATCTCTCTGTTAATTGGACCCTGACTGACACACGTTCCCAAAAACTTGTGAATATCACAATGGAAACAGAGAACAAGTTTTGGGTCTGAATTTAATGGGTAAGATGAATTTCTCCTATTCTTTCAAATGTCATTTACGTTTATGTTACATTCCAGTATTGTTTTCTACTATTTTCATAATATAAATACATTAATGATTCTATTATTAGTATAGCGATATTTAAGCATCTGGACAGCCATATGTGTAAATGTATTCCCTCTGTAGATGGGACTCAGTTACACTATAATCAAACATTTTTTTTCCATCCATAGACAGTTGAATGGAATCTTGCACTGTAATTATTTTTCAAAGGCAGCATGAATAGTAAAAATAAAATATGGTCAGAATGAGCCTGGAAAATCCCTATATCACCCATATTATATACATGGTTGGATTTTAAATCCTATACAGTCATCTCCTGCACACCAAAGTATAGGAACCACTGAGCTAAGCTCAAAGAACGAAAAGCAAGCATGTATGCAGCTTTCCTAACACGCAAACCTTCCTGCTTCTAAGCTAAGCTCCAAAGAGTTTCGCTTACCTGCAGGGTTTTCTGCATTGTGTCTTAAAACTAAACATATTCCATCATAATACTTTTAATAAACATGCTTGTTGTAAAGAATAAACAGGATCGTGTAGTCCTCAAGTTAGCACATAAATTGAGTGTCCTGCAATGTGAACCTACCCACACTGTCTCAGGCAAACAAATTAAAGAACTGAGGGGATCTGAACAAATCTAAAAGGATAATTCTACTTAGAAAGTTGTTCTTACATTATATATACCACGCTTGAAGTTTGGTGTCAAAAATCAATTTTAGTCAGAATGGCAATTTTATAACTTATTTATTAAATTTACAATACACTGAAATCTGAATTTTCTATTACTGTCATCTCTTATTTGGACACCAGTAATTGCCTCTTTCTTGTGCATTTCTAAAGCATAATTCCTGATACTAGCTGGCACCATTTCAACAATTTTTACTTTAACTATGAAAATTTCCTTTTAAAAATCACCATTCTACAGTTAATATGCTACTAGCTTTTACAAATTAAATTTGCTGTTGGAAAATAGCCTCCATTGTATCTTAAATTGATACTCTCAAAAAGTTATCCATTTTCATGATATTTCCAATATTACTTTTCTGTAGAGGCACTTGAGAGAAATTCAGCATATCTAATAAAGAAGGAAATAAGAGAACTACATAGTTTTTTGGTTGTGACCTGCTGTACTCCTTGTATCTGTTTGTCTTTGACCATTGCATATAAAGCTACTTAAACACACTGTCCCCACTGTCCCCACTATCCCCTACTCCAGGACTAACCTTGGCCCCAACCTGAAGGAATTTAAAGTTCCTCACTCCTTTATATTTGTAAGTTGAGGTCAAGGCCAAATTGCTACTGGTCCAGCAGCCCATTGCTTAAACTAGACTCTTGCCCTCATTTTATGATACAGGTTTACTCGTTGTACTCAATGTACTCCCACCTCTAAGACTGGGAACCTTAACCAAAGTCTTTAGAATTAAGTTCCACAAAGAGGGCAAAGACGTTGTCTGTCTTGTTCACTGCTTTAATTCCACCATTTGGTGGTGGTTCAATGCCTGGCCACCTCTTGAAGGTGATCAGCAGAGGTTGTTTGCATGTTTGGATGGATAAATGAAACTCAGCTGATAGCTTAATTGTAACCATTGTGTTTTTGTTCCAAAGCCCTCTGTTGCTTCGTCAATGCCTTTCAAAGTCTAGAGTAAAATCTTGAATCCAATGCCGATGGCTGGTTCTCCTATTACCTGCTACTGGAATTCTCGGTATAGAGTACTTTACTCTGACCAATTGTTCCTTATTTCACCCCTGATTTTGTGTTTCCTCACCTGCTAGAGGCTGCACTTGTCTCCTTCTGAGTTACTGCCTCAGCAACTGCTCACCTACCTAGATTTCTTCCTTCTCTTGGAATCTCCCCCGATCTGCATTTGTATCCTCTGGGTACTGACCATCCCTTTGTCATCTGCACCCTGACTATACCAATCCTCATATGTAAAACCAGGGAGTTAGGAATAAAAGAGAGCATTGCATTCTTGGTAATGCAGGTGTGGGAAGAGTGACAGGGCTAGGAAAAGCCATGAGATTCTTGGTGCAGAATTTAGCAGGGGCGTATAGGGAAGTGACTCAGCTCAAGAGACTTTCTTTAGTGATTCAACCTTTGCAGACACACCATCCAGGGAACACAGCAGACCCAGTGACAATTCTATACACATTCAACCTAATGATTCCCAATTAGGTAATTAGAAAACAAGGGAGAGATGTCAGGTGACAGTTGAGTGGCATGAAAATATATAATTAATTAATCAATATAATAACTAATAATCAATAAATTGTATAATTAAAGCTCATCATAGGTATCTTTACTGAATCCTTACTATGCGCCTGGCACTTTACATACATTATCTCATTTAAAATTCACCAAAACACTTTCAAGAAGACAGTGATATTTATCAACACATTTTAAAGATGAGAGGTCTGAAGGAAAATTTGAATAATTTGCCCAAAGTCCTAAAGCTGAGAGTGATGTTGCCAGAATTTGAACCAGGTCCACATGGTACCATAGCTTGGTCAATTGTCTACGGAACTACACTCCACTCTTACAACTCTAAACTCCACCAACACACCTTGGAACTCATGTCTTGTATACTTTTTCTCCTCAGTCTACTACCACGGAATGCACTAGCTTTAAAATTCTAATAAGAAATCATTCTTTTTTTTTTTTTTTGAGGAAGATTAGCCCTGAGCTAACATCTGTTGCCAATCCTCTTTTTTTGCTGAGGAAGACTGGCCCTGGGCTAACATCCGCGCCCATCTTCCTCTACTTTATATGGGACGCTGCCACAGCATGGCTTGATAAGCGGTACATAGGTCTGCGCCCGGGATCCGAACCTGCGAACTCCAGACTGTCAAAGTGGAGCATGCGAACTTAACTGCTATGACACCAGGCCAGCCCCTAGAAAGAAACTATTCTTTTAATTGACTCACCACCTTAGAATTACAAGTGCAAAAAAGTGTGAAAATAATCATTAAACCCACCAAACAGGGCTAATGTATCTATCACTACCGGCTTTGCATCTTTTCACGATGTTGACTAACTTTGTCTCCAGTTGAGTGGCAAGGAGAAAATCTTTTTGTTGCCCCTAAATTTCAGGTTTTCCTTTAGTTTTGTGGTGCATATTTAATGTATTTATATACATGCTTGAGCAACTGCTGTGTATTGGAAAGTCATAAGCTGAAGGTCAAGGAATATGTTCTTTATGCTCTTGTCACTTGATTTGTAGGGATCCTAGCCTAGTGCCACTCACATGCATTCATTCACTAAATATTATTTCTTGATAATGATGCTAATCTGCTCAGAGTCATGGGGCCATAAAAAAGGGAATATCTTCTATGGGTTAAGATATGCTATTCTCATTAACTGAACAAACTAGAATGAATTTAATCACAGCAGTCAAGGGAAGCTACTGCATCATTCCAAGACAAATTAGAGATACTGCACCCCTGTGGTGTAACCTTTGCTTTCGATTAGAGGTTTCAGGCTGCTTCCTATGGCTGTATGCAAAATAGTCAGACTACTAAAGAGGAGAGAAGGTAAGTTTATGACTTCGCATCTCAGAACTGCACCACTGATAACTGCAAAGCCTAAGGTTTTTAAAAGAAACTGGAAAAACCAACAGTCAATCATTATTTTCATAAATATTAAACTCCCCAATTGTATATAAATATAAAGAAAATATACAAATTACTTTTTCAGATGATTCAGGAGATAAATCACTGGTATAACTAATTGTATTACCAAAACTCATGCAAACAACATTAAGCTAAAGCAATTAGACTGCTTTTAAAAATTTATATGAAAGTCAACATTATTAATTAAAAACTAGAAAGTTTTGTTAAATGAAAGGAACCAACAAAAGAAATGTAAATGTGTTGTGATTCCCCTATCGAGGAATTGTAAAACAAAAACATCATATTGTCTGTCTGATACATTACACAGAATGTGGAAATAAAAATTGAGGGTTTAGAATAAAATATTCTACAGGTATACCTTGTTTTATTGAGCTTTGCTTTATTGCACTTCACAGATACTGCATTTTTTACAAATTGAAGGTTTGTGGCAAACCCGAGTCGAGCAAGTCTACCAGCACCATTTTTCCAAGGGCATTTGCTCACTTCGTGTCTCTGTGTCACATTTTCATAATTCTTGCACTATTTCAAACTTTTTCATTATTATTATATTTGTTATGGTGATCTGTGGTCAGTGATCTTTGATGTTACTATCGTAATTGTTTTGGGGCACCATGGACTGCGCCCATATAAGATGGCAAACTTAATAAATGTTGTGTGTGTTCTGACTACTTCCCTCACTGGCCATTCCCCCATCTCTCTCCCTCTCTCAGGCCTCCCTATTCCCTGAGACACAACAATATGGAAATTAGGCCAGTTAATAACCCTACAATGGCCTCTAAAGTGTTCAAGTGAAAGGAAGAGTCACACATCTCTCACTTTAAATCAAAAGCTAGAAATAATTAAGCTTAGTGAGAAAGGCATTGATAAGCTTAAAAAATTAAGCTTAGTGAGGAAAGCTGAGATAAGCCAAAAGCTAGGCCTCTTGTGCCAAACAATTAGCCAAGGTGTGAATGCAAAGGAAAAGTTCTTAAAAGAAATTCAAAGTGCTACTCCAAGGAACACACGAATGAAAAGAAAAGGAAACAGCCTTATTGCTGATATGGAGAAAGTTTTAGTGGTCTGGATAGAAGATCAAACCAGCCACGACATTCCCTAAGGCCAAAGCCTAATCCAGAGCAAGGCCCTAACTCTCTTCAATTCTGTGAAGGCTGAGAGAGGTGAGGAAGCTGCAGAAGAAAAGTCTGAAGCTAGCAGAGGTTGGTTCATGAGGTTTAAGGAAAGAAGCTGCCTCTATAACATAAAAGTGCAAGGTGAGGCAGCAAGTGCTGATGTAGAAGCTGCAGCAAGTTATCCAGGAGACCTAGCTAAGATCATTAATGAAGCTGGCTACACTACACAACAGATTTTCAATGTAGACGAAATGGTCTTCTATTAGAAGATGCCATCTAGGCCTTTCATAGCTAGAGAGGAGAAGTCAATGCCTGGCTTCAGAGCTTCAAAGGACAGGCTGATTTTGTTTGGGGCTAATGCAGCTGGTAACTTTCAGTTGAAGCCAATGCTCATTTACCATTCTGAAAATCTGAGGGCCCTTAGGAATTATGCTAAATCTACTCTGCCTGTGCTCCATAAATGAAACAATAAAGCCTGGATGACAGCACATCTGTTTACAACATGGTTTACTGACCATTTTAAGCCCACTGTTGAGACCTACTGCTCAGAAAAAAAGATTCCTTTCAAAATATTACTGCCCACTGACAAAGTACTTGGTCACCCAAGAGCTCTGATCTAACAAGAGTAATGTCATTTTCATGCCTACTAACACAACATCCATTCTGTAGCCCATGGATCAAGGAGTCATTTTGAATTTCAAGTCTTACTACTTAAGAAATACATTTTGTAAGGCTATAGTTCCCATAGACAGTAATTCCTCTGATGGATCTGGACAAAGCAAATTGAAAACTTTCTGGAAAAGAGTCACTATTCTAGATGCTATTAAGAACATTCATGATTCATGGGAAGAGGTAAAAATATCAACATTATGAAGATCTTTTTTTTAAAAAAAGTTAATATCATTTGATCTAATAATTTCAAGTCCTAGAAGTTGTCCAAAGGAAATGCAACAAATGGTCAGCTGAATTAAGATAGTAAAGAAATAAAGATAATCTAAACATCTGACCTTAGTGGAATTTTTTGATAAATCATGACACGTCCATATAATGGGATATTGTGTAACCATTTAGAGTGAGTCTCTGATAAAGTAGGTGAGTGATAGTAAATAAAAAGGATAAGAAGTTATAAATAATAGCATTATCTAGCTAAACAAACAAATAAGAAAATAAAGAGAGAAAAAATTAATTTCACATAGAAAGATGCCTGACCAAATATGCCAAAATAGCAATGATTGCTTTCCTTGGGAAGTGAGAATATGGTTGATTTTGTGTTTTATCTTCTTGTACTTCCTCTCACTCAATTTTTAATAATAACAACAATAAACAAGCACATAGGGACAGAGATTGGATTGGTGGTTACCAGAGGGGAAGGGGGGAGGGAGGAGGGAGAAAGGGATAATTCGGTACATGTGTGTGGTGATGGGTTGTAATTAGTATTTGGGTGGTGAACATGATGTAATCTATGCAGAAATAGAAGTATAATGATGTACACCTGAAATTTTTACAATGTTATAAACCAATGTTACTGCAATAAACAAAAAATTAAAAAAATAAAATTAAATAATAAAAAATAAATAAAATCAATTTTTAATAATAAATGTCTCACTTTTATTACTTACAAGTTTATCAAAAATAAACCACACATTTTTTAATATCAAATGTAAAAATCCTGGTTGTTTATTGCCTTCTCCTGCTTCCATTTAACTTCTACAGGTCAACAGCCCTGCTCCTACATATTCCTAGAATGTAGATTAACTTTTCTCATCCAATCAGCACTAAGAAATTGCCAACTGAAATTAGTTTAAAAGGTAAGAATTCAAACCGTTACTGGAGAAACCAATTATTTCACCTTTACAATGAGAAAAATATTCTACTTCAATAATTTTAAATAAGCTGGTTCCTGACTTAACAATGGTTCGACTTTACGATGGTTCGACTTTACGATGGTGCAAAAGTGATATGAGCTCAATAGAAATCATACTTCAAATTATTATACAATAGGCTTTGTGTTAGATGATTTTCCCAACTGTAGGCTAATGTAAGTGTTCTGAGCACGCATAAGGTACTCTAGGCTAAGCTACGATGTTTGGTAGGTTAGGCATATTAAATGCATTTTTGACTTAGATACTTTCAACTTAATGAGTTTATCAGGACGTAATCTCATCGTAAGTCAAGGAAGATCTGTATTAAACTTTTACATTTTTCCCAAAATGCATGTAAACATGATTGGATATTGAGGAAAATGATCAGTGTTGCAGACTAATATTTTTCACGTGTGGTTAATAGCCTTCTTTTCCACCTTCCCATTCAATCCACAAATAAAAGTGCTTTATCCACTTGCATATAACCATTTCAGCTAAAAATATATGAACACATTCCTCAAATTGTCACCAAATGTAAATGTTATATCTTACTTAAAAATTGATATTACTAAATCAATTGTAGCATGCAGGTGTTTAAGAAGAATAGTGTATTTAAAATATTCTAAATTTACAAATGTACAAAAGTAATTACAAAATTACTGTTTTGTGGCACCTTAAAAGGACTCAAACTCTTAGCTAAGTGACAAATTTAGATGAAAAACTTAAAATAACAAACCAAAGGGAAATGTTCCTTTCTGAAAACACAGATATTCTGGCATTGCATATATCTGTTTACATTGATCTCTTTTCATACCTCATCTACACTAAAATTGCCTACCAAGTCAACAAGATCTATAGCTACAAGTCACTTTCCAAGAATCTTTTGAGTTTTACATACAAATCCCCACTCATTTTCCCCACTTAGTGGAAAATCTCAGTGCTGGACAATAATCCAACGAAAGTAGAGTGACAAAAGTCTTATGTGTTTTCTGTTTACTTTGAATGCATTTTTGCAATATCAGAAGTGTTTTCATTTCGTTGGTTGCTTAACCCAGTACCTACACTTTCCCGACAATTTCTAAGATCAGGTGAAAAAATACATTCTACACATAAACTTCCAATTACCATCCAAGTTTCAAGTTTTTGCTGAGGAAGATTTGCCCTGAGCTAACACCTGTGTCAATCTTCCTCCAATTTGTATGTGGGTCACCACCACAGCATGGCTGATGAGTGTGTAGGCCCATGCCCAGGAATCAAACCCGGGCTGCCAAAGCAAAGCACTCCAAACTTAACCACTAGGCCATGGGGCCGGCCCTCAAGTTTTTTATTTTAATTTTGTTCACATAACCCCAGGATTTTTTTTAAGTTTCTATTTGGCTATTTGTGGAAATAATAATGTTAAATGAAATAAAACAATATTTAAACTTCCAATCACTTGGGAGAAAAGTTTTTGGTGAAAATCATTGTTTCTAAGAAGAAACCAAAATTCTCTCTCTCAATTCTTCCCCTCCTTGATGTTTCAGCTACTTTTGTAGGGGAGTGAATCACCTGTGGAAAAAAAGAGCATTTTTCTTAACAGAAGCAAGCTTAACAATGTAGTCAAGCTAAGACATAAGCCAATCAGCGTTTCAATTTCAACCTGAACATAAAGTATTTTCAGATGGGTCCCTTGGGCTCTTGAAAATAAGTCATCTCTTAATTTCTACATGATGGGACAATATTTTGAGATATTAACCAATATTTTTCCCTAAAATACTTTTCGTTATGCTGAAACCCTGCCCCACTATCCCTAACCAGACAATAGGGACAGTGTCCCATGCTTATACCCTTACGGAAATAGTCAAAATCCTGATTTTTCAAAACGTGAAGTTCAGGCATTGAAAATATATTTGTAAAAGAAAGTGAAACATCTAAGCCATTTTCCCCATCTCTGAGTCTAGATAATATTTTCATGGACTGGATAGAGGATGTAAGGTGACCGAGAAGCAAGGATATTAGACATGAGTGTGTTCCTCAAAGAAAGAAACGTTGCAAGAAATACCACCACCACCCTCACCACCACCACCACCACCAACATCAACAGATACATTTGGGGGAATCCAAGTGCAGAAGTAACTGGGTCTCATTTCCTAGTGCAGCCCACCAGGAACACAACAGGGCTCCAAAGTTACACCAGGCCTGGGATAGAAGCCTGTGCAATGCATTTGAGCAAATGGGCCTGAGATGGCCCCCTAGTACCTATGCACTTCAGCAGGACAGAGGGTGCAGTAGCATCATTTCCCACATGCCTCCAGAGAACAATGTGCTCCATAAGTTTTCAGAGGGCCCAGAATGACAAGTTAGCAGCCATGTGTTTCCTGTCTGTACAGAGATAGGAAAGAACCTAGGGCTTGGAAACAAGGAACAAGGTCCCTACGGGAACACACATAGGATCAGATAACCCATGCCCACCTTTAAATCTTGGCACTATATCAACCCCTTCCAAAAATTTAAGACGAAACCCCAGAGAAAAGTGGGGCACATCAGTACTAAATTGTCTGAGTAAATGTGTGGAATCTGGCAGAAAGGAGGCTTAATATATAAATTAAGTTCAAATACAGAAAAAATGCAATTACTGAGACTCATTGCCACTGCACTTAGGGACTTATCTGGGGATTTCTAAGAATCTCCGCCCAGCACTGCGGCGCGAACCTATAAGAAATCACAGACAAGAATGAGAGCCAAGTGATCTTGAGACAAAAGCCTGTGACCCTGAGAGAGAAACAGCAAGGAGACGTGAAGCAGACACCCAGAAGTCACAGTGAGTTTCTGAAATAGCAGTGCACTTTGATGAGTCTGCTGGAAAGAGTCCTATGGACTGCTCTAAATGTCCTGGGTAGATCTATAGGTCCTGGCAGAAGAAGAAAATAGTGAACTCCTTGTAGGATTTTGGAGAGGGACTTAACCTCAGACTCTGAGTTTCTGAAAGGACTGAAACTTTTCTAGATATAGGATATAAACACATCTACATTGGTAATTTTGTTTTATATAGTCAATTATCATTTCAAAATTATGACAAAAAAATTCTTTAACATTTATGCAAACATAAATGAGTAATTAAGTAAATAAACAAATACATACATAAGTACATAAATAAATAAATGAAGGGCCAAAACTTCTTCTAGAGCAGGAAGGGCAAATCTATTGGCACCAGGTGCTGACACGAAAGCAGGAGAACCCATTATGCGGGAAAAGGCACACCCTTAATCTGTCCTAAATGTGGTTCCCGGGGCATAGGTGAGAGATGGTATCTTGGAGGAAGGTTCTAGGTGTCTTCAACCCAATACCAAGAGAAAAACATTTCAAAGGCAACTGCTGAAAGAAAAAATACCAACACCTTTCTTTGGCTTTTGACAGTAAGAAGGCTGAACAGTCCCAAATTGTTAGGGAAATTCAAGAAGACAGGGAATGTTTTTCATAATCTGGAGCTGTGCTGTCCAATGCTGCAGCCAACTGTGGCTATTTGGAACGTGGCTAGCACAACTGAGGAACTGCAATTTTAATTTTGCTTAATTTTGCTTAGCTTTCATTTTAATTCAAAACCGAACCAGTGTAAACTATTTTTCATTAAACACAACTTCATTTGGTAGGACAACAGTTCACTTTAACCCACAAAAATTTGGCATCTGAATTCAGATGTGCTCTGAGTGTAAAATACTCACTGGAATCTGAAGACTTAGTACATTCTTATTAAGAATGTAAAATGTCTCATTAATATTTTTTATATTGATGGCACATTAAAATCATGTTTTAGATATATTGAGTTAAATAGAATATATTATTAAATTAATTTCATTTGGTTCTTTTTACTTTTTAAAGTGGCTATTAGAAAATTTTAAGTTCCATATGTAGCTCACATTTTATTTCTATTAGACAGTGCTGATCTGGAGTGTAGCTCCAAAACATGGCAAGAAACCAGTTACATTTCTTCCACATCTGAGTTTTGAGACCAACATTCATTGCTGCTACATATACACCAGTCTGTGTATCTAGCACATAACTAAAGAAAACCAGAGACTTTTTTCTCACCAAACCCATCATATATATAACAGGCTAAAAAAAGAGAAAGATAGAGATTAAAAGAGAGAGACAAAGAGACTGAGAGGTAAGTAGATCATGTAAATTAAGATAGAGTAACAACGTTAGAATCATCAGGATTTGAACGTACATCTTTTGACGACAGTGCAAGATTCACTCAAATTTAAAAATTGATCTAAATTTAATTTAATTTCCTTGTTCTTCCATGTTTTCTGTTTAATAGGTTTCATGGGAATCAGGGATTATAAGGGAAAAAATTAAGGCTGGTGGAGACGATCTGATAAAGTGACCTAGGACAGGAATGAGAAAATCAGGCTTTTCTCTCTGACTCCAGCACTTACTCTCACAACCTTCACGGTCTCTCTGCACCTCTGTTTTCTTATCAATAAATTGGGACTAAATCTGCTAGACTTACCAGGCTGTTGTGAAGACAAAACGAATATGTGAGGAGGATTTACAATCTATTAATCAGTAGATGATGTAACCATCAGTATTTTTATTGTTAATGAAGATGTGCAGATAATAGAAAACCATGACAATCAGAGCTGGCCAGTATAAAGGTGTAGGAGCTGCTGACATAGTCTGATTTGAGGTTACTTAAATCTCTCTTCCCCAGTCTAATAACTGAATTTCCTCTCCTCAGACCTGGAATCTTGCCATCCTTTGAGTTGGATCATAGTTTTGGGGATGCTGCCTACATATGCCCATGGTTGGTAGAGCCATGTGACAGAGAAATGAAAGCCACAGAACCCTAACTCATCAGATATTACATTTGCTAGTTGACAACTTGGAAAACATTGAGTACTAGACTTCAAGTGATTTCCTGAACAGCAGAGAGATTCTCCAGTGGTGGGATCACAGAACACACAGCTCTAAACTTTACCTACAGTTTGCACATGACCTGTCCTCTGGTTACGACTCAACCCCTCATACTCTGATCCAGTTTTTCATAGCCTCCCATCAGTCTTTAGAACTCACCAAACTCTTATACTACTCAGACACTTCCCTCTGACACTGGCAACAGTACTGATATTCATGTTTCAAGTCAGTTTTCAGCCCTGGCTGTATATTAACATCACCTGAGGAGCTTTTAAAAACATATCAATGGGAGCCAACTACACAGAAGACCTGATCCAATTGGTCTGGAGTGTGACCTGGGACAAGGTAGTTTTACAAAGCTGAGCAAGTGATGCTAATATGCAATCAAGGTTGAAATGGCTAGATTAGTTCATAGCTTGTTATGTATTGTATTTTAGCAGTCCAGTTTCTATGCTTCCTTCCTTTGGTAACACTATACCAAATATAATTTGGGAAAACTCTCTTCTCCTACACTCTGTGTGTTTACTGGCATCGTTTCCAGCTTGGGCCTAAACAATCAGCACATCTCATCCCCCTGGCCACCATGATCTTTTAAGCGTGAGCATCAAAGACTAAAACCATCTCACAGGCATGGGAAGAGTTAGGAATTAGGGTCTTCCATACGTGACGGTGACTGGCTGCCTTTATAGGACACTTTCTCTTGGGAAGTTTATATTAGAGTGAAAATCATCTATCACTAGGGAGTAGAGGTAAGAGTGGAAGTAAGGACTGAAAGTAGTTAATTCCTAAAAATGGTAGAACAACACCTATAATGATAAGTCAACTGCTGCCTTGTGTCCACTTCAATGGCCCAATTGTTCATGAAATTAGACTCTGTGGTTGCAGTTCTCTGAAGTGACATTATAGTCTCCTTAATGTTTGGTTATTCAGCTATTGAGACAACTTCCTGACCTTCCTTATATTCCTACGCACCCTTAAAATAAGCTGATTTTGTTTCTGTTCCTTGTAACGTAAAAGACCATATTTAAACAGATTACACCACAATTCCACTTGAGCGTGTTTGTTACGCATTTGCTCTTGTTCCCCATTCCTTACCTACAAAATTAGGAGAATAATATCACCTATCTCTTATGTTTGTGGTTGTGAACATATGTTTACATTATGTGTGTGATGTGTGTAAATTATCTTGTATGGTATGCACCCTTTAGGACATGATAGTGATCACCTTCCTCCTCATTATGTAATCTTTATCATAATCAGAGGCCTTTTAAAAAGCCTTCAGAGGTGATTAAATTTATTGTGGCAAACAGTATGGTTAGTAAGCAAAATAGTGAGCTGTGGACTCTCCTATATTTTTTATTGAACCACTATCATGGTTAAGTTGGAAAAATGAAATATATTTTAGATATTTTTCCATATTCATAAAAAAAGCAGCATATCCACTGAAACTAAATTCTTTGTGCTAATAAATAATGCTCTAGTTTTCCTACTGCAGTAAATTGGTTTCTTGGTCCTATTTTTCACTCCTAGATAATAAAATTATATATCAGGCCTAAGGTAGGACAAATGATCTCCTTTGGTCAATGGGATGTTAACAAACATGACATAAGCAGAGCTGTGAAATTTGGGCTTGCTACCTTGTAATCCAGTGAGCTTCCATGAGAATAACATGCACTAGGTAGCCAGTGACTTCAGCGTGGGCCTCAGTATGTGAAACATTGAACAAATCCAAAGTCAACCTGCAGCTTGAAGCCAAGCCCAGCAGACCTGCAAGACGAAGCAGAGCCACCAAGTCCAGCACACCTTAGGTCAGCTAGTCCTGCCTGACCATGAGAATAAACGCTGGTTGGGAGCCACGAAGTTGGGAGAAGGATTCTTACACAGCATTATTGCGGTAACAGCTGACCAATGCCTGTATCCAGATAAACCTGCTTTTTGCTATTCTAATTATGTGCCTCACTGGTTTTGTCACTGTTGTTGTTTTTCTGTGTGTGTTTTAACAAAATCAGATATCAGTTCTAGGGACAATACAAGTATCTTAGTCATCTTGGGCTGTATAACAAAATACCACAGACTGGGTGGCTCAAACAATAAATTTATTTCCTCACAGTTCTGGAGATTGACAGGCCGAGATCAGGGGGCCAGCATGGTCAGGTTCTGGTGAGAGCTCTCTTCCTGGCTTTCAGACCACCTTCTTGCTACGTCCTCACAAGGCCGAGAGGGAGAGAACAAGCGTTCTGGTGTCTCTTTTTATAAAGGCACTAATACCATCATGAGGCCCCACCCTCATGACCTCATCTAATCATAATTACCTCCCAAAGGCCCTATCTCCAAATACCATCACATTGAGGGCTAGGGTTTCAACATACGAATTTTGTGAGGACACAAACATTCAGTCCATAACAACAAATAAAGGACTATAAAATTTATTTTATCTAGTAATATTTTGTTTTATGAGCTACGTAAAAATAACGATGCTGTTGATACAGTTATGTGATACCGTGACAAAGATTAAAAACTAAACCAGAGCAAATATTTTAGACTCCTGTTTCAATTCATCATAACTATATTCTCCAGGACTATAAAAGGAGAGCTGTAGTAGTTCTAAAATAAAAAAAAGTCCAATCTTCCCACACACACGAGTGGAGCATGGGGTGCTGTACTAATCTAAGCCTGGAGTTTGGGGCTTCAAGCTAGGTCAGGGTCATGGCTTTGGCTTATGGTTTTTTGGCTTGTGGAAGATCATTTTCTAAAAGCATTCTGAAGCAACAGCCATTCAGACACTCCTGTTCCAATGGGACATAGTCTCTGATAGTCAAAGAGCCAGAATCCAGGCAGGTATAAGGCAATAAACTAAACATTGGGGGTTTCAGACCATAGCAACAAGATTCAAACTGGAAGTTTAAAAGCAGAACTGTAAAGATCCCTATCTGAGGGCCATAAAGGGATTTCTGATAAGACACACATATTTGCCTATGGGCAAGGAACTGCTAAGGTTGCTGAAACGACTTGGAATGAATAAATATATATAGAGAGAGGAATGAATGAATATATACTATATATACAAATATAGTATTGATGGGGTTCAAGGCAGGCCACCCCAAAATATGTCATTTGGCATAGTTATTATTTTGCATTAAAGTTACTTAAGAAACAACCAGGACAAGAACACTCTAACCGTCCTTTGCCCTCCTGAAAGCAGGAAATAAATCTTCAATGTGAAAGGTATCCTCCCTGTACCAGAAGAAAGAGAGAGACATCTTTATCACCAGAGATACGGAATTCAGGACCAAGAAGCCTGTATAAACAAACCTTGTTACTTCTTTTCTAATTTACTACCCAAAGCCCAAACCCTTTCGTCTTGTCAATTCTTCACAAATTTATTGTTTCTTTGTCTAAAAGGTATAAAAACTGTCTGCTTTGGTCACTTCTTGAGCATCATATTTCTATGAGCTCCCACACATACAAAATTAAATTTGATTTTCTCCTGTTAATCTGTTTTATGTCAATTTACTTATTAGGCTGGCCAAAGAACCTAGAAGGGAAGAAGGGAAAAGTTTTTTTCCCCTAAGGTATAAATAAGCAATATTGCTAGTCTTCTTTTCTTATAACTCTTATAATTGTCCATGAGATAAAGCACAGTTTAAAGAAGGGGATCATCTAGTACACTGGGAACTAGTAATACTTTTCTTGCCAAGGTTTAAATGAACGATAATGGCTGTAATGACTTATGAGCAAATTAAATCTAAGAGTACAACCTCTGAGCAGAAACCATGATACAGGGATTTACGTACACAGCTGTGCTATCAAAAGAGTTAGATGTGCTGTGACCTCATGCTTTTCCTCTGAAGAGTTCAAAAATATGTGGAGAACACCCTACTCCTTCGTATATCTCCAAGCAGCCTGCTCTAGCCTGCTTAATTGGTATGCTGTGATCACACCCCTCTTGATTACACCCCAAGGGTATAATAGGAGGCAGGTTTCACTTTAGCACCCTTCATCATACAGGAAGTAAACTGCTTTATGGATAAAAATAGCTCTGCATAGACTCACTATTGACACCAGCCACCCCTGGTGACTTCAGGGCTCATCAGCAATGCACAACTGTTTTAAAATAAAGCCAAGAGTCGCATATATAATTGAAACTGCAGGGATAATGAGATGGAAACAGCAAGAGGCCACATTGCTTTGAGGGCTAAGCTATAGATTAGAAAAAAATCAGGGTCCTAGAAGAAACCCTATTGAAGGGGTTTAGGGATAGAGTTATTTTTAAAGCAGTGGTAACAGAACAATTGGCGTCACATAACACTCCAGTAACTAAGAAAATTCACTTGACTGCAAGACAAATGAAACACAGGGTGTTAAATGGAGAACTATTTTTCAAGGTTATCCAAATTAAAATTTGGAGCAACTGAACATCTCCCATTTTACAATTACAAAATGAACCCTTAATTTTCACTGCATTTAAGAAAAGTGTCTTTGCCATATTAAATGCATTATCAGAAGATAAGTTTTATACAGCTGTATGTGAAAATATTTTTTAGATTCAATAACATTGTGGTGTACAGAATTTGAATTGTTTTATGATGGAAAAAGTTAAACATATAAGCAACTAAAACAGGAAATATTCAGGAAAAACCGTTTATAGCCTTTTCTTTTGAGGGTTTTTGCATTGAGGACGTATGTTTTCCATCTTCTCCAATGATACTTTAAAATAAGCCTTCAAGTATCTAAATAACAGTGATTACAAAACCAAATTGCTTTTACATTAATGACTGGGCATTTTATGTGTTTTTATTTTGCACATTAAATATGTCCTCAAAATGGTTCTTGTGCTTCAGTTCACTTCTTAGAAGTTCACAGCAAGGCTTTGATTAAACTCTAGTTTCTGGGGAAGTTTTTTAAAACAGTGTAAAAAACTATTAAAGGTGACTAAAATTTTAATCTTTTAAGAAAATATCTCATTACATCCTAAAATAAGAAATAAAACAAGAATAAAGGAAAGAGAGAGGAGAAGGTAAGGGGAGACGATGGGAGGAGAGGGGAAGAGAGAGGGGAAGAGGAAAACAGTGATTTTCCTTATTATCAGGTAAATGGAAGCATAGGTAGAGAAAGTCTATGACATTATGAAGTCTTTCCTAAGAAAACACACACACACACAGTTTTAGGTTGGAGTGTTTTAATTTCCGGAATCTTTAGTATTTGACCAATCGAAATTATCCTTTTACTGTTCCATGTGATTTACCAGCTTTCACGTCATCTGTTGTTAGTGCTGTTGAGTCCACTCCGACTCCTAGCGACCTGTGTACAGCAAAGGGGAACCCTGCCCTGTCCTTTTGCACCATCCTCTCACCTTTCAGTGCTCTATCAGACGATGCTCCGCTGCTATGCACAGGGTTTTCACGGCCCATTCTTCTCAGAAGTGAGTGGCCACATCCTTCTTCCTAGTCTGTCTTACTCTGGAAGAGAAAACCTGTCCACCATGGGTGACCCAGCTGGTATTTGAAATACTGGTAGCTGCCACAGTACGACAACTGACAGACAAGTGGTGTGGTTCCCTGACCAGGAAATACACCTGGGCCATGGTTGTGAAAGCGCCAAATCTTAACCACTAGGCCACCAAGGCTGGCTTTCATGTAGTAGCGACCAGTTAATGTCCCTTACCAACTTTAAATCATTTGCCAACTAGTGTTGTATATTTCAGGTTAAAGAGGTTGATATACCCAAAGGCTTATCTGGGTTTTGTCTTCATGTTTCCTATTTTAAGGTTCAAAACAAGTCATTTTTTTCTTTATTCTCTGCAATCAATATAAAATGTGTGTTCATAATATTAAGAAGAACATGGATGTGTTTAGCAGGCTCAGTTCCATGGATTAGTAGACAATAATTTTTCTAATTAGTCTTCCTCGCTGAACTTTTCTCCACTTTAAGCAGTAAATGAAAATGCATTGAGATCTCACAGTATTCTTCTTCCAAAATAAAGGAGCCATCAGGCAATAAAGTAGATTCATGTTAAATATAATCACAAATCCCATACGTAGAATTGTCATTTTATTTTTAAGTAATTTTTTTTTGCAGAAGCCAGGAATAAAATTACTTTGATGAGTAACTGTTGTATGTTTATGTAAATTTAGAGCAATTTACGCCTCTATGTGGGCTTTTTAAAAAGATAATTTGTGTTAAGGAACATGTTTTCACAAGATGTTTGTTTTTGCTGCAGAGAGATGCTCCCTTCCCATATAGCCACCCGCAAGAGTAAGGCACTGGAGTTTGAGAAGTCAGACTGTGATTCTGACCTATTTGAGGAAGTTCCTGGGCTGCTAGCATCATGCTACCCAGTAGAAAGTCACTTCCTATCTCTCCAATATCTAAAACAAAAGATTTGAACTGGAAGTCATTGAGCTAACTCATATCACAAGATATATTTTGTGGGAATTGTACAGAATTTTTAATTGGAGAAAACTTTTCAAACTAGTCATCAAATAAGCATTGATCACCTACTGTATGCCAGGCACTGTTCCAGATACTTGGGATTCATCAATAGACAAAACACATACACACACAAATCCCCCCCTTCTGAGGCAAATATGTAGTACACTAGGAGATAAAACAAATAAAAGTACACTTTTATTTTACATAAAAGTCCAGACTCTTAGCTCTTCTTGAAAAATGGAATATCTGGCAAAAAATAGCTCTAAATTCTGGCATAGCCACCACTGGGTTGAACTGAATAGCGGTTGCCCATTTTAAACTAGCCATGGGAATTCCATCTGCCAGGATTTCTGTCTAACTCAGACAATGTCCATATGCATTTAGATCCGCATGTTTTACTCATTTCCATTACCTCTCAGGTTCGTGTATGCCTTTTAGTTTTGAACTCCTGATCTATCCACTGCTTTATTTTATTTTATTTCATTTCATTTTTGGTTTCTGCTTTTTATCCAGTATAATATCACGGAAAAGGTTTATACTCAATTCTAAAGCAGAATGTTCTGGAGTCTTAAATTGGCTGTGACATAAATAAGTTGAGTAAATTTGAACAAGTCACTTAAACCCTGTGTGACCCAGTTATATCATAAATAAAATAAGGGTTTTGACTTATTAGTGAATTTGAAACAGTTCTAGGAACCCCATGCTTCAATTGAGCAGCTCTAATTTTGGTTTTATGTTTGGATCTTCTTTAAGTTAGATTTTGTTAAAGAGATTTTATTGCTAAAGAAAAAAAAGTTTGGAAACCATTAGGATATATCATCTCTATGATCCCTTACAATCTTATGCTTATATGGTTTAAGATTAATCAAAAGCAACTTCGTATTCTTATTTAACTTTTTAGGTATAAATGTCTTACTTCCTCAAGTTGCTTAAAATTCCTTAAGTTGGAATAATGTCTTATAGGCTATTCTTTCATAGTATTTCATCAAATGCATAATAAACTACTAATATTCACTGAAAATAGGTACACAACTGGTAAAACTATATAGGCAAGAATGGAAATATTAAATACAGAATGAAGATTTGGAGGACAGAATGGTAGTACATTGGGGAAGGGGCGCATAGGGGGTGCCTCCAGAGTATTGGTAATATTCTATTCCTTAAGCAAGTGAACATAAGGAATAGCTCGAGTCATTAGTGGTCTATATGCCTTACATATATAAATTTTATATGTACATATATTATGAATAAAAAAAAGGAAATTTACATCTATATTTCCTTTGAATAAAGCCCACATTTCCAGGCCAAAATGTCTCACACAAAGAAAATCAAAACAACCCAAAGTAAAGATATCTTATTAAAATTGTAAAATGGCATTCAAATTGTAAATAACATTTTAATTTAAAATATTTTATTATTTATTTACTAACAATTCTTTCAATAAGCCCCAAATGTGAAAATTCTTGTTGTATTAAGATATCTAAAATGTAGGGTACTCAGCACCTGCTCTTTCGATAAGACTAAAAGATGAAAACAGGTTTGTTATATAAAAAAATCTAAAATATAAAGTAGGCAGTGGTATATTTTGAAAAACAGTCAAGCAATAGTTTTTAATTTTTATGAAAGAAGGAATTCTTACTATATATTTTAATATAATTAAGTCAGACTTAAATACTAAGTTAAGATTTAATTTTTTTAATTGATGGAAAAAATTCGTATTACAAAAACATGATAAACAGTATTTATACTGTTAAGCCTTTATATCAATGTCAGAAGATAATCTCTCTTATTGCTACAATTATTTATTTATTTTTTGCTTCGGAAGATTCACCCTGAGCTAACAACCACTGCCAATCTTCCTCTTTTTGTATGTGAGCTGCCGCCACAGCAAGGCCACTGACAGATGACTAGTGAAGGTCCATGCCCAGGAACCAAACCTGGGCCACCGAAGGGGAGTGTGTCGAACTTAACCACTAGGCCATCGGGGCTGGCCCTACAATTATCTTTTAAAGGAAAAAGAATTTTAAAGGTGAATTACTGTATGGTTTGAGGAGGTTGTCTTCCTTAACAACATAGAAACTTTTAAACTATCTGCATTAAATTTTGACAAAAATTATCTTCAAATGTATCACTTCTTAAGTGACAAGCTCTGCCAGACAATTTGCTGCTTAAAACTCTCAAAAGACATTATTAACTACAATTTCCAAGCGTAGCCACTGTTTTGAAATACTAATTTTAAGTTTACTTTTGAAACTGCCTAAAGACAAATTGCCTAATTTGGAGACAATATTCATCAAAAATGCATATTCCACATAGTCATGTGTTAAATATCAGCATTATGAGTAGCTATTTCAAAACGTGGTTTTTTATGTACTGTATGCTATTTTAAAAATTTCCATAAATGTTTAACACCTATTGATAGCACTACTGATAATATTACAGGAAATGCTAAAATCACAATCATATAGAAAAATAAGCTTAGAGATGAGTATAGAGGGTCTGAACATGGATACAGGAAAGGGGTTGGGTATAGAGGATGATTTATTAAGATATTTATAATAGCCTTTTATCTACTTTTATTTTATATTTTCCTAGTAAATTATAATCAGTTATTCAACTCTTAACCTTTGACCTTATAAAAAAGCATAAGTAAGCTCTTCAGTATTAAATGACAATGTATGAACATTTTGTTTATAAAGACATGTTATTGTATTTTGACCAATCTTTGTGCCAATTTTTGTAACAATATATTAAGTAAGAATTTATAGGAGAATAATAGATATCATACAAATTATTAAAATGCAATAGCAAAATAAAGAACCATAACCAAAATAAATTCCTCCTAAGCAAGCTTCACACACACACACACTGATATTTTCTTTGCTAACACAATCAATTTTCACATAAAATATCTTGCAAATGCTGAAAGAGACAGAAATGAAAAATTTACAAAAGTGTTTATATAGTTCTGTCAGAAAGTAAGGTGCATTCAAGCAAAAATATTTGTGAGATTTTTAGAAAAAGACCAAATTTTGATATAACGAGTGGTCATTCAGTTTAACTCAGCAAGTATTGACCACATACAAACAATGTCCTAGGCACTGATAATTAAACACAAGTATTCTCTAAATCAGAAGTGGACAACATACATTTCCCAGTATATAAATGGGCAGATATATTATTCTATCCTTGTCCTAGGAGTATCCCAAAGTACTAGTCTGAACTGCATAAAGCACACAGCTCAATATAACTCATTAAATGGCCTTACAGAAAAAGATAATAAGCCATCCTTAATATGCACAAGAGAGGGAAATAAAAGCTTTCACTTCTGGGGGAAAAAAACCCAGAATGGCAGAAAGATTAGACTTTCGAAGAAAGAGAAAAAGACACTTATTAGTCCCTAGGCATACGTTCTAAGAAGCAGTATATATTGGAGGAAGAAAAAAATGGTAAAGCATGATTGATGTAGGAAAACAATTTTAAATTATAAATTGTATGGTGTCTATACACCAGGGAAATTTCCTAAATTAAAAACAAGGCAAGAAAAGATAACTAAAGAAATTCCATTTATTAGCAGCAATTAAAAGGATTAAGTGCAAAAAAAATGTAACTGAGAGCAGACTAGCCTTTTAAAATAAGAGCATTCATTGCAACATCTAGACCAAAGCAGAATTCATGTGTAAGGCTCTGATGAAGGAGTAATAACATTATGAAATTACATGATAGACAGGCATGGATATTGAACTCCTTATGGGTATAGTTTCTTCGGGCATTACATAAAGAAGGTAACATACAGCCACTGAGAAAAAAGAATAATGCACGATATTATTTCTTCAGGAGAAAAATACAAAATTACTCCTAGCTAAATACCTACTCATTGATGGTGTTATGGCCAAAGAACTTTTCTAATATGGTACACCTCTCCTACAAAATAGTCTAAGTCATTTATTCATTCATTCATTCATTTATCTAAAGTCTATGTGACAGGCACACACTTATGTGTAAGAAGTAAAAATAAAACAGTTCTCTGACTCAAGGAACTTACAATCAAATGAGGAAGAAGACAGGTAAATTACGACCATCTATGAGGCTACCCAGGCCAAAAACCTGACCTCATCTCCTTTCTTCCCGTCCACCCCTACATTTAATATCACTCACCTGGTTCTACTGACTCCCCCTCCTAACTCTATCTCCAGTGTGCCCCTTTCTCTTCATCTGCCTCCTACCGGAATCTCTCAATGTGGATTAAAAGCTTCTAATCTCCCATCTTTTCTCTCCATCAAAGACTTATCTTGTAAAACATAGTTATTATTGTACTAACACACTGATTAGAGCCACAACATGGCCCCTACCCCACTGACCACACCATAAAATTCCAACTCTTTAACAAGGCTTATAAAACCTTCCTGGCCTGCTTATCTCTCTATTCCCACATGAGCATCCCTCATCCAACTCCACATTAAACCACGTACTTTATAGCCATGCTTAGCATGCTCAGTTCTCAAATGACATAATGTCCTCTCTTGTCACTGTGCTTTGTAGCTGTTCCTAAGATAATCACCTCGACTAACTCTCATAAACACGGAAAACACTTCTTATAGGCACCATCCCAATACTTCATGATAGGATTAGATGCTCCTCCCCTACTACCTCCACCAGAGAGCTCATCTCTATCTATCCTTCACTAAATAACGTGTTCTTTCAGGGTTAGGAACACTTTATATTATTTAATAAGTCCACGTCTATGGCCTAGGGTACAGTACTTATTATATAGTAAATTCTTTTTTTTTTTTTTAAAGATTTTATTTATTTATTTTCCCCCCAAAGCCCCAGTAGATAGTTGTATGTCATAGCTGCACATCCTTCTAGTTGATGTATGTGGGACGCGGCCTCAGCATGGCCAGAGAAGCGGTGCGTCGGTGCGTGCCCGGGATCCGAACCCGGGCCGCCAGGAGCAGAGCGCGCGTGCTTAACCGCTAAGCCACGGGGCCGGCCCTGTATAGTAAATTCTTAATCAATAGTTTTTTTTTTCCCCCCAAAGCCCCAGTAGATAGTTGTATGTCATAGCTGCACATCCTTCTAGTTGCTGTATGTGGGACACTGCCTCAGCATGGCCGGAGAAGAGGTGCGTCGCTGCGTGCCCGGGATCCGGGCCCGGGCCGCCAGCAGCAGAGCGCGCGCACTTAACCGCTAAGCCACGGAGCCGGCCCCAATAGTTTTGAAATAGATGAGGGACCTGATAAATGAGTGAAGAAGTGAATGAATGAAATGTCTGCAGTCTAAAATGATAATTTCTACTCTAGTGGCATGCACAGAGAGCTGCGTGAATACAGTGGTAGTGTTCCTAAAACAAATAAACAGGCATGACGATTTTGAGAGCAATATAACTCATTCTATGCAGTTTTAAAATGTACGTAGTGTCTGACATAATCATTTCAGTTCTAGAATTGAGTTACTAATACAAAGAAATATAAGTTCTCTCTATTGCAATATTCTTTATACTAAAGTATCCTTTGTAATAACAAAGATAGGAAACAACCTAAACACCATAGGTTGGGATCTAGTTGAATAAATTACTGTATATCCATACCACAGAATAATAGGCAAATATTAAACAGATTGGTGAAGTTCCGTGTCTTGAGACAAGAAATGATAAACTGTCTTGTTAATTGAAAAAAACAAGGAGCAGAAGAATGTATATAATATGTCACCTGTGTATAAAAGTGTATACACACATATATAAGTATATTTGTATAAACATAGCATATTTATAGAATGATACATTAAACATCTAGAAATACTGATTGCCTCTGGGAGACTGAATTGGGGAACCGGAGTATCAGTGAGACTTATTTATATATATATCCATTTATACTTTACGTATTCTTTACCACATGTATGTATTAACTCATAAAATAAGAAATAAATCAATAATGAATAGGTAAACAACTAAACAAATAGAAGTTAGAGCAATGTCCCCAGAGAAGGTGATGCCAGACTTGCTGTTGGAAAGATGCACAAGAGTTCAGTTAAATTTAGAACCAAGAAAAGAGCATTCAGAGAGAAGGACTGGTCTGTATAAAGGCACAGTAAAAGTGCACGCACCCCTATGTTCGTTGCAGATTTATTCACAATAGCCAAGACTTGGAAGCAACCTAAGTGCCCATCAAGGGACGAATGGATAAAGAAGATGTGGTATAAATATATACAATGGAATACTACTTGGCCATAAATAAAGACGAAATTGTGCCATTTGCTACAACATGGACAGACTTTGAGGCTATTATGCTAAGTGAAATATGGCAGACAAAGACAAATACCGTAGGATTTCACTCATATGTGGAAGATAAACAAACAAACAAACACATAGATACAGAGAACTGATTGGTGATGACCAGAGGGGAAGGGAGTGGGGAGAGGGTGAAAGGGCACATGTGTATGGTGACTGATGGAAAGTAGACTCTTGGTGGGGAACACAATGCAGTCTACACAGATAAAATATAATTATGTACACCTGAAATTTATAGAATGTTATAAACCAATGTGACCTCAATAAAAAAAAAATGACCCCTGGGGGAAAACCAAGATTTTGTATAATTAGAATGAAGTATATATTGCTGGGGGTAGGGGATTAAGTGGGGGAAGAAGGGAGTTATAGCAGAGGAGGCCAGAGAGAGGGAGGCAGGGACCAGATTATGAAGGGTCTTTTGGACACTGATCAGGAGTTTATTTTTAGCATAAAAGCTGGAGAGAGACATTAAAGCAACGGTTCCCAAGCCTGGCTGCACATTATAGTCGCCCAGGGAGCTTTTTAAAAATCCTCACTCTCAGGTCTCCATCTCCACAGCTTTTGATTTAATTGATCTTTGGTGGGGCCTTGTGATTCTAATACACAGCCCAGGTTGCAAACTGCTCCATTAACAGATTTTAAATAAACTACACGTACAAGTTTACATTGTAGAAAGACCACTAACCCTGGCAGTGTTTAGACTGAATTTGGGGTAGCTAAAGTGTACAAAATTTCTTAAGATAGTATCATTATAACATAGGAATGAAGATTTAAAAACCTTAACTTAAGACAGGCAGTAAGGATAGATAAGAGATGGAATATTCAGTTTTTAAGAAGATGGAACGCATGAGAGAGGTAAGATATATGGTGATTACAAATATTGGCTTGGATTCAAATTCTACTTCTGCCATTTTGTTGCTCTGTGCCCTAGACAAGTAATTTAGTCTCTCTAAGTCTCTGTTTCCTCAAATGAGAAATGGAAATAATAATAATAATACCTGCATTATAGAAATTTTTGAGTGGCACACCAGGTAAATAGCAGATCACAACATCAAAGATATAGCAAGCACTCAACAACTAACAGCCATTATGGAACTTTTGCCGTCATATTAGATGTGCTGGATGAGTGAGAGGGAAAGGTGAAGCTTGGCTTCTAGAATTTCCATGTAATCTTTTTATTGAAATATGACATAGAGAAAATTGTACAAGTCATAAGTGCATAATTCAATGAATTTTCACAGAGTTAATGTACCTATTTAATCAGCACCAGGTCAAGAAGTGAACACTGTCAGAATCTCATGCTCCCTTCAAGTCATTACTCCTAGGTTTTTTATTTGGCTCGCTAAGTATTTAGAAATACCCTTCACCAAGAAAAATATTATAACAAGAAGTACAATAGAGATGATGATAGGTTTAGCTTGGGACAAGTGGGGTCAGCATCCTCTGGGATATTCAAATAGAAAAGTCCAGAGGTTTGGAGCAGAGTACAGTGAGGGTATAGACACCAAGTTGATATTAGCATTTAAGTAGTAGTTAACATTAAAAACAGTCCTTTTTATAATTTGTTAAAGGTACATAATACAAATGATTAGGCACCATTTGTTGGTCACATTGTTCCAAAAGCAAGAAAAAGAAAAGAAAGAAAGAGATCCCACTCTTTTGCCAGGTTTAAAATCACGTCGTGTATCTGTTGTTATTTAATATACTTATTTAGGGGCCGGCCCCGTGGCTTAGCAGTTAAGTGTGCACGCTCCGCTACTGGTGGCCCGGGTTCGGATCCAAGGCACGCACCGACACACTGCTTCTCCGGCCATGCTGAGGCCGCATCCCACATACAGCAACTAGAAGGATGTGCAACTATGACATACCACTATATACTGGAGCTCTGGGGAATAAAAAAAAAGAAAAGGAGGAGGATTGGCAATAGATGTTAGCTCAGAGCCAGCCTTCCTCAGCAAAAAGAGGAGGATTGGCATGGATGTTAGCTCAGGGCTGATTTTCCTCACACACACACACACACAAAAAAATATATATATATATATACTTATTTATTTCTGAAAACATTCCCCCACTGGGACCAAGGGATCTTCCACAGAGAAATAATATGATTTGAAATTGTTTTAAATATGTAAAAGTATTATAATATTCTATGTTATCTTGATAAAGAATGACAAATTTTGTTACTGATTAGAGATACAGCAACATTTTGCATTCTGAGCAAATTAGGAGCCCTATATACATCTTTTCAGACAATTTTACAAATAATGAGCAGGAGGCACATAAAGTTGTGGATTCACCAACTTTGTGAGGACTTAATTGTTCACAGGAGACAAATGCTAGACTAGTACCCTTGGTAAAGAATCTGTGATGAAAAGCTTCTAAACAGTAATTTGAAGTATCCTCAGTTACAATAAAAGGACATGGTTAAGAAAAATGCAAAGCTTTACTGTTGATGTTCAATAAATATTTACTATAAGCTGTGGCCATCTGCCTTTCATTCCTCTGGTCTTAGCATTAACACCACCTCCTCCAACACCACCTGCTCTAAAGTCAATTTCACTGGTCACTCTCTTGTCCTCTCTTCCTTGAGAGCACTCAACATGATTTAAAAGTAATTATTTAGTTGTTTATTAACCAGCTTATTGACTGTCTTCCCTCTAATGTATTAGTTTATGAAAGGTTTGGCCATATTCATTTAGTTCACCATCATATTCTTGGAACCTAGAAGAGATGTTGAATTATTTTCAGGGATTCTCAATCTTGGTACTATTGACATTTTTGGCCAGTTCATTCTTTGTTATGATGGGCTCTCCTATACACTGTAGCATAGTTAGCAGCATCCTTGGCCTCTACCCACTAGATGCCAGTAGCACCATCCCCCTTCCTCAGTTGTGACAACTACAAATGTCTCCAGACATTGCCATATGTCCCCTGGGAGGCCAAATTGCTCCCAGTTGAGAATCACTAACTTATTGAGTAAATGAAAGAAAAAACTGAATGAATGAGTAAATGAATAAATGTCTGATTGCTCAGGAAACAGAAGCAGGGGGAAAGAGGATTCAAGTCAGAGAAAGCTGTAAATAAGTAGACACCAAGGGGGTCAAAATTTTATCACGTTCAAGAGCTGAGAGGGAGCTGGCTTGTCTGAAGCTACGAGAACGAAACTGAGTTAAAATTGGAGAGGGAGGTTCAGTCATATAGGTCAAGGTACAAGATTTGGAATTTACTCTTGGTAGAATGAGAAGACTTTTAATGAAGAGATGAGATGATTTAATTGACCTTTTTAAAAGGTTGCTCTGAGTGCTGCGATTAGGATGACAGAAGTGGGGCAAGAGTGGATGAGGAAGACCAGTTAGGATGCTATTTTGTTACTCTAGGAAGGAAATGATGGTGGCGCACAGAAGTGTGGAGGTTGAGAGAGATCATACTAATTTGTAGGTTAGGCCAAATCAATCTGCCAAGCAAAATGGATTCTCTATAAATATTATCATCAGAACAATTTATTACAATGACATTATATATATAAGATATAGGGTTGGTTATTTTACATATATTAAATGAAACTAAGGCACTAATTTTCTGGAAGATTTTAAAAATCACTTTCTCCATGCATTTCTTCAATGACTGTGATGTCTTCGAAAGTTCAGAATAAAAATATTCTAGTTTAAATTCATGAGCAAGTACCCTCCTGAGTATTATCGGACCTTATAATGAAAGTTTCACTTAACTTTACCATTACTGGAATAATTCCCTCACTGTGATATTCTATTCATTTTGTGAAACATGTTGAGTGAATTCTTATTTGCAAAACCACTTCAAAATGCTTCATTTTAGATTTTAATTTGAAAAATTGTAGTGATATTTATGTAACTGCTTTACCAATGTAAGGTTTCATATGAAATTTGTTGTTTGATTTTCTGAAAACTTTGCATCTTGCTTTTTTGTTAAATCGTGACTAACATGCATTTTTATAATCAAGCTTTGTCCTTTTCTCATCATCTTCTTCCCTTCACTGCCCATTATAGATTGTACTAAACATTGTGTCTATCTTCATGTACATACAGCCCTATGAGGAAATGAGAAATCCAAATGTTTATTTGATTTAATCATTAATGAGGGAGAACTGATCAAAATTTGCTCTAACTGTCCTCCTTCAAAATCATCATAATCTTTTTAATATTTGGGCTGCACACATTGGTGACAATTCAGACATTGATAGCTGAATATAAAGGAATTGTTTAACAAGATCACTGAGGGAATATTTACCCTAGTAAAGAAAGTTTTCAAACATTCAAGAAGAATCCAATTATGCAAAAATTAACATAATAATATTTAAATGACAAAATATTTTTGAATACTTCTTAATGCACACCCCTCAGAGATCTGAAATTTGCAACACTATGTAGCTTAATTTGAATTTTCTGACTGACTTTAGAAAAATAAACCTAGGCTTCATAAAAACATTGAAACTAAAGAACTGACAAACTCCTCATCCACTCATATTGGTTGTGAATATTTTTAGGCATGAACTTGGACTCAGAAAGACTCACAGCTCACCTGTCTATACATTATACATCTCTCACATCCCTCCTGCCTCATGTCAGCCCAAAGGCCCCTCTACCTCATAGAATTTGCTATTAACTTGCTGTTAACTTTTCAAGAAGAGAAAAATAGTCCTATAGTTATGAATCACTCATGATCCTTTGCAAGAGTAAACATGCCAATGATTTAAAATGTAGGTTTTAATCAATCATAATGCTTTCTGTTAAGTTATAACATATTACATACTTTATTTTACTTAATGACATTAATATCATCATCAAACACTATGACAATTTCCCAAATTTTAATCTCCTTTTCTACCAGGCAGCAGAGCATAGCTGCATAATCTCTTTCCCATGGGAAATATCAACCATCATATGCCTTGCAGCCTAATTTCTCTCTCCTTTTTAAAATAAAATATCTTTAATTTCAATAAACAACACTGAGATGATTTTTAAAAGTACCTTTTGCACAAAAGGTTTTAACCTGTCAATAATCAAATTCTAAACGTTTGGAACGTACAATGGCAACAGTAAAAGTCAGGAGCAAAAACAACCCTTTAGCATTTTATGAGCGATCTTGCATCTTCATGTTGATGAATTTAAAATCACTTTAAGTTCTTTCTTTCCCCTCATGAGAGTTTACATCTAAGCAGTCTGTCTTCAGCACTAACCAGGATCACTTTAATACGGCAACATTTTCATCAAACACATTTGCTGTCAATCAACAAGATTATAATTACAAAATAATGATGCCTTGCAGACCCATTCTAAAAATACTTTGACATCTGAATTTCTGAGAGTAAGAGCTCAAACACCACAAAGAATCTTCCAGATTCACATGAATAAATTTCCTGAGATAGCTGGTGTTTAAAAAATTCTGTGTCATGCCAATTACATGAATCTATGCTAGTTAGATCACATCTGCAAATTTAGGATGTATTGGCATGGTATGTGAATCGACTACAAAAAGTATCAGGTTGATATTTGCTACATGAGTGAAAGAATTGCTCAGGAAATCTTTGGTAACAGACATTTTTGCATCTCATTAGGTTAATGGGTTAATTACATCTGAAATCTTATTTTGATTGGGACTCTGGTTAGTTAATTTAAGGTGACCCTGGTACCATCTAACTGTTCTGTTTTTATTTTAAATAGGGTTTGACTCTGTCTAAAAAGGATTGTATAGTCTTGCCTATATGCACAGAAAAGGAGTACCCTGAGTATAACTAAAAAATGGTATCAGTATATGTAGATAGGATTTTTCGCCATAAAAAAAAACTGTTTACTGCTATGAGAATTTCCTACAAGAAACTCTACTGGACAATCAACCTTCTGGTCAAGTTCCAGGAAATTAAATGTAGTTTGAACTCAATATATATTAGGGAGACTACAAAATGAATATGTGGTCATTCCATGGATGAGCTCACGATCTAGATACTATTTCCATGTGGATAATGAGGCGTATTTCACCATGTAACAGCAGAGAGTCAAGTTTTTGTAGGACAACAGGTATTTTCCACCAAGTCTCAGCTTAGTCTTTTATTCAAGTTTCTCGCCATGTGATCCATATAGTTTCTGTAGCAATGTGACCACAAAACTTATGCTATGTATGCAACAAGAAAAACACTACACACATCCAATAAGAAATTGAATTCAATAACTAGTAAAGCTTGGACAAATACTTGAAGTTCAAAAACTAAATCATTTATTTCAAGATAGTAAAGAAAAAGGTGGGGAACTGAAAAATAATGTAAAATATTCCAGTATATTTTTACTATTTTTAACTAACGAAGCAGAACATTTTACAGACCCGTGCAAGCCTTCTATTCTCCTTTCCTTTCTCACTATGCTAACCCTGCTTCATCCCCCAACCCATCTCTTTCTTTCATTTGGAATTTTGGTTTACAACATTCAGTTCTACACCCATGCACCTAACTTGTGTTTTGGTTTTTTCCTTTACACAAAGACAGAAGTACATGCATATGACACATTAATCAGAAAAACAGAAATAAGCTATTTCCAAAATTTCTAATCACTGACATAAATGTTTTGAAATTAGATAATAATTTAATAGATCACAGAATTGCGTACACATGAACCACATTAAAACCCAAGCTAAACCAAACCAGGGCAAGAGTCACTATAGATAAATAGTTTTTCCAGACAGCTGAGGGTTGAATGACAGAACACTACATTCTCGATGAAAGGTTTAAATGAAAATGTTTCTGTAGGGTAGCTTCCTGCCTCCTTAACTACAGTATATTTAATGTAATATTCTCTTGATGATTTAGGGGTAAGATAATGATATGAAGATGTGACTGTGGATGATACTGATCCCATGTACGTGTGGATGTGTAGTCCTAGAATGTGTTTCCTTAGAGAAGTTCAAAATATCTTTTTGCTGTTGAAGTTTTTTAGGACTCTGAACATTTACTAGTAAAATAAAACATGAGGTTGCCTTCTTTCAAGCAGTTTTTCCTCCCTCCACAAAGTCATGCTTTTAGGGTTCTCTGAATTATCAGCAGTAGCAGTGACCAGCATGACGAGCATCCCAGGCAACAGACACTGCCATGTCCACATGGAATTTATTTTTCGTCCTACCTGTACTCTTTAGTAACAGATCGTGAAGGAAAAGCCACCTTCACCATTTCAATATTTTAAGCTAGAACATTTTGGGAATTACTTCACATCCTAAAAAATTGTCTATATTTTTTTTAATTGATCATAATTCTCAAGGAATGATATAGTCTGCAATTTTCTGTCGTCCAAAATTTTCTAGAACTTTTGATAACAAAAATCTTCTATTGATACTGAAAGTCCTATATGGTGCCTACAAAATGGACAAACTTTGACACTCAATTTTATACAGAATCCACATATTCTTAACGACACCACAGTAAGTTATCTTATGGATGGTGACGAAAGGGATTGGGGGAGGAGTAAACATGATAAAGTGTGTCCTAACACAAATCCATTTTCAAAAGGTTGTGCTCCCCAATTATTATATTTCTATAACATATTCCAATTTCTTAGTTACACATAGAACTGTATCTAGTATATAGTAGAACTTAACGTGTGTTAATTAAGTGAATGAACAAATAAAACAGAAAAATTGAGAAATTTTGTATGATAGTAAGTCAAAATTTATTGATATAAATTTTGTGTGATACAATTCAAAATAAAATAAATCTAAAAGAAATTTTATTAAAGGAAAGTTATATTTTATATTGGACAATTAATTGTCTGCATTTAAAACTTGCCAATGGAACTAGGAAAAAATGTTCAACTTCATTTTTAATTAGTGAAATAAAAATTAAAACCACAGTGAGAAGCAATTTTATATCCTTTATAGTAGCCAAAAATTAAATTGTGACGTTATCAAACATTGGAGAGAATTTGGAGCAAGAAAAATTTTTAGTGAATTGATGAGAATTGAAATTGGTGTAACCAATTTAGAAAAGAATTTGACATAATTTTGTAAAGTTGCAGATGCATCATGTCAGTCAGTGTCTAAGCAGAAATTAGAAGCCTTTTGATATTTTAAACAGAAACCTTAGCTTATGGAATTTAAATAGATGATAGAAGAAAAGAGATGGCAAACTGTGGAGGGTGAAGCAACTCAATGTTTAGCAGCCACCTGGAGCCACGATTACCCTTAGACTGAAAGGAGAGGGAGAGAGGGAAAAAGAAGGGAGGTGAGGGAAAGAGAGAAAGAGAGAGAAGGAGAAGGGAGAGAAGATACCTGAATTCAGTGGATGAGGTTGAAGGGGAACAGAATATGCCACCCCAAAATATGACTCTTTGGCATAAGGATTATCTTGAGCTGATTATTTTAAGAAACAGGAGAAGCTCTGAAAACCAAGTAAAAGTTACCCTTTTGTAAGAGACATTTACACTTATAAGGGAAATCTCCATTCGTAAGGATGTCTCGCTCTCTGTACCAGGAAGAGGGGGATGACTAAATCTGTATCGGGGTTAATTTCCAACATATATAAAGAACTCATACAACTCAACAACAAAAAAACGAACAACTGGGTCAAAAAATGGGCAGAGCATATGAACAGATATTTTTCCAAAGAAGATTTACAGATGGACATCAGGCACGTGAAAAGATGTTCAACAACACTAATTATCAGGGAAATGCAAATCAAAACTACAATGAGATATCACCTCACATCCGTCAGAAAGGCTATTATTAAAAAGACAAGAAATAACAAGTGTTGGAGAGGATGTGGAGAAAAGGGAACCCTCATACACTGCTGGTGGGAATGCAAACTGGTGCAGCCACCACGGAAAACAGTATGGGGATTTCTCAAAAAATTAAAAATAGAAATACCATGTGATTCAGCTATTCCACTTCTAGGTGTTTATCCAAAAAACATGAAAACACTAACTCAAAAAGATATATGCACCTCTGTGTTAAATGCAGCATTATTCACAATAGCCAAGTCTTGGAAGCAACCTAAGTGCCTGTCAACAGATGAATGGATAAAGAAGATGTGGTATGTATACATATATATATATATATATATATATATATATATATATATATATACACAATGAAATACTACTCAGCCATAAAAAAAGATAAAATCGTGCCATTTTTGACAACATGGATGGACCTTGAGGGTATAATGCTAAGCAAAATAAGTCAGACAGAGAAAGACAAATACCATATGATTTCACTCATATGTGGAAGATAAACAAATAAACACATAGATAAGGAGAACAGATTGGTGCTTACTAGAGTGGAAGGGGGTGGGGGAAGGGTGTAAGGGGTAAAGGTGACAGATGGAAACTAGACTTTTGGTGGTGAACACGATGTAATCTATACTGAAGCCCAAATATAATGATGTACACCTGAAATTTACATAACGTTATAAACCAATGTGACTTCAATAAAATAATTTTAAAAAAAGAGAAACTCTTATCAATGGAGAAGGCAATGACCTAATTCTGTATGACAACCTTACCCTTTTTTACTGTGCTTTGTCTGATAACCTCCCATAACCCCATAACTGGCCTCCCCCCACCCAACATCTTTTGTCTTTAGCTGGAGATGGTATTTAAGGTGGTGGCTTGGGGCATTTTGGGGAGTTACTCAGTTTTCCTGTGTACAGGAGGTATACATGTTATTAAACTTCTGTTTGTTTTTTTGCTGTTAATCTGTCTTTTTTATTATGGGGGGCAGGGGTCTCTCAGCCAAGAACCTATAAAAGTAGAAGAATTCTCTTTCCTCCCTGACAGGGTCATGAGTTCACTCAGTGGAAGCTGGAGCTCCCATGGGCCTATCTGACTGGAGCTGGAACCTCAAAGCAGCTGCTGCCAAAGACACTGCTGAGGCACAAACGGAGGGAGAGAAGTACCCTGGGGTCTTCTCTGACACCGCAATCCTCCAGCCAAACAGAGCTGGAAGCCAGGTGACATGGAAGCCTGGCACTCAGAGCCTGCAAGCGTCAACGTCCCAGTGGTACCCAGTAGAGAAGGGTAAAGGAGGTAAGGAGTATGTCTGAGGGCACATACATGAACCCTACAACCCAGCAATCCCACGCCTCAGTGAGGAAAAGGGATAAAAATGGAAACAACACAAATATCCATCAACAGCAGAATGTATAAATAAATTGTGGTTTATTTCTCTGACAGAATAGGACATTGAATATGAAGGAACTACAGCTATATTCACCGACATGGATGAATCTCAGCAATACAATGCTGATTGGAAAAAGCAGTCACACAAGACTAGATGCAATATGATTCTAATTATATGAAGTTCAAAAGCATGCAGAACAAAATAATTTATTATTTAGGAAAACAGACATATGTGGCAAGACCATACAGCAAAGCAAAATTCAGGAGAATGCTTATTTCTGATGACAGTGTGGGAAGTGATAGAATCGGGGAGGGATAAATAGGTGGCTTTAAATTACTGAGGATATTCTAAATTAATAAGTTGTTTATTTTTATTATTTAAACCATATATATTATAAATATTATTTTATCCCTATGTAATAAAAATATTTTTAAAAGTCAAATATATGTTTGAATGATTGACAAGTTAATATAACAACTGAAGAGGTGCAGAATATGCCACTTTGGCATATTGATTATTTTGAATTAAAGTTACTTAAGAAACAGGTGCAAGCAGGACATTCTGACCCTCCTTTGTCTCCCTGAAAGCAGGAAATAAATCTTGCACGTGAAAGGCACCCTCCCTGTACCAGGAGGGTAAAAGGCATCCTTATCACTGGAGATAGGGAATTTGGGGCCGAGAAGGTTATATAAACAAAACTTGTTACTTCTTCACTAATTTATTACCCCAAGCCCAAACCCCTTTGTCTTGTCAATTCTTCATGTACTTATTGTTTCTTTGTCTAAAAGGTATAAAAGCTGCCTGCTTTGGTCACTTCTTTGAGTCTCATATTTTTATGAGCCCTCACACATACAAAATTAAATTTATTTTTTTCTCCTATTAATCTGTCTTACGTCAATTTAATTATTAGGCCAGCCAAAGAACCCAGAAGGGAGGTAAGGAAGAGTCTTCTGTCCCTACACAACTATGAACTAAAAGGTAAGTGGCTGTTTTCTCTGAAAATTCTTCCTCTTTCAGTTTGCAGTTTTTTGCACTGAAAAAATGGGTGTTTAATAATCGTAGCAGACCAGAGGCTTCAGTGGGGAGGAGGCGGGGGAAAATGAAAAATGATTGTTCCCCTAGTTTAAAAGTGACCTCTGGTAACATTTTTCCTTGAAGCTTCTAGCTTTATATATTACTGTGAGTCACTTTGCAACTTTGAAGAAACAGTCTTTCTGCTGAAGGCTCTATTACAGTTAATATGCGTCTCCAGGATACAGAAAGGCATTTCAAAATCATTCCTTTAAGAAGTATTTACAGAGTGCTTGCCATGTGAATAACATCAAACTGTGAATTTAAAATGAACTTGCATGATTTAATCATCATTTCTATCAAGGAAAACAGGCTATAGGGCTTTCAGATGCTAAAAGAATACCTGAAAAATAAAACAGAACAACTGTAAGCCACATGATCCTAGGCATGAAGAATTAAGCAGCAGTGGGCCAGAGGTACATTGTATCCTCTTGGGACATACAGTCATGAGTCACTTAAGGACGGTATACATTCTGAAAAATGCATCATTAGGCGATTTCGTGATTATGTGAACATCATAGAGTGTACTTACACAAACGTAGATGGTATAGCCTAGTACACACCTAGGCTATATGGTTCTAATCTTATGGGACCACTGTCATATATGTGGTCCATCATGGAATGAAACGTCATTATGTGGTACATGACTGTATAGGCATATCTCAGAGATATTGCTGGTTCAGTTCTAGAACAATGCAATAAAGCAAATATCACAATAAAGTGAATCACACAAATTTCTTGGTTTCCCAGTGCATGTAAAAGTTATATTTAAACTATAGTCTATTAAGTGTGCAATAACATTATGTCTAGAAAAGACATTAAAAATACTTTATCGCTGGGGCTGGCCTGGTGGCCTAGTGGTTGGGATTGTGTGCACCACTTCAGCAGCCCAGGGTTCACGGGTTCGGATCCTGGGCATGGACCTACGTACTGCTTATCGAGCCATGCTGTGCAGGCGTCACACATATAAAGTAGAGGAAGATGGGCATGGATGTTAGCCCAGGGCCAATCTTCCTCAGCAAAAAGAGGAGGATTGGCAACGGATATTAGCTCAGGGCTAATCTTCCTCACCAAAAAAATAAAAATAAATATTTTATTGCTAAAAAATGCTAACCATCATCTGAGCCTTCAGCAAGCCATAATCTTTTTGCTGGTGGAGGGTCTTGTAAAAAACACAATACCTGTGAAGCGCAATAAAGTGAAGCACAATAAAACAAGGTATGCCTTATTGTCAAAGATCATGGCACTAGACAATTGGGAAATCCAGTTTGAACTAAGTAGCAGAAGCCACACACTCCATTCTGTTGGCCTACTTTGATTAGCTCTCTGAGGGGCAGTCCCCAGGCACACTAAAGGCTCGCCAGATCAAGCACACACTGCATCTGTTAGTGTTTCTGCCTCAAGTCTTTCTCCAAAGTCATGGAAACTCATTCAGCTTCCACAGAGCAGGGAACCTGATGTTCCTGAGCAGCCGTCAGTCAAGGAGGCACAGGAACCACAGACACAGTCCCCAGCCTCATGTCCTTCAGTGTGACAAATATAAGTGCATTCTTCAGCATTCCTCAGAGGTTTCCAGTGGGATGAGCAAAGTTTTGCACAGCGGTAGCCAGCTCAATAACTCACTCAGTATTGTTCATTCCCTATTTCCTCGCTTCCTCTGCTCTCCCACTTGTGCTTTCTGTGATCAGCTACCAAACGAACCACTTGCTCTCTAGTCCTTATCTCGGACTTGACTGTTAAAGAAACCCAAACTAAAACAGACCATGACAAACTACAAGGAAAAAGAGATTCTTTCTTCCAAAGGGGGTGTATAAATCCCCATCAAGTGTCATTATCAAAATGAATGCAGACAACAGAGTACAAGGGTATTTGTCCTCACTGAGCAAAGCCAGACACTGGACCCTCAGGTTAAAGACAAAGAGTGATGCAAGTAACGTTGGAGTGAATAGGTAAGGATTCAGAGTGGAAAGACTTTAAGACAAAAAATAAAGTTCTAGAAATAAAAAAGCAGTCAGCTGAGTACAGACCAGACTCTGGGAGCAAGAGCACTGAGGGACTCATAGAAAAGGATTCAGGAGGGACCAGCACAGCGACTTGACTCTCATGGCAACCAGTTAACAGTTGGTTCTGGCTAAACAAGAGACAGGTATTGGAATCGATGGGTGTAGACTTTGGATTTCATTGCGTAGCATGGTGAAATCTTGAGATATCCATTTGTGGTGTGAAAAGCCGAGCAGTATTTGCACCAGGAAACATGTACAAGAATGTTCGTAGCAGCAAAATAAGCAAAAAAACAAATCTTCAAGCAGCCCCAAAACCCTCTGGCAGGAGAAGGAATAATTAAATTGCTTATACAGTAGCGACAACAAGGGAACAACTGCTACATAAAACCAGGAAGATGAATTTTAGCGATATGATGTGTGAAAGAAATCAAGTCTCAAGTATCTTTTTAATAACATTCAAAAATAAAAACAAACACAAAGCGTTATGTGCCACGCACCAAATTAAATATTTTCACAATGGCCCTATGGCACATTTACTATTATTCCCACTTTGTGCATGAGAAAACTGAGGCTCAGAGAACCTAAGTAACTTGCCCAAGGCCAGATGTCCAGTAATTAATAGAGACAAAACTCAAATGCAGGCTGTAGAACTCCACACTTTTAACTACTACGCTAAAATTCAAAGAAATATTGTTGAGGCATATATATCTGATAAAATATTTTTAGAAAGCAGAGGATAATAGATTCAGAGTATGTTTATTAGCTCATGTTGGAGGACACTGGAGGATGGGACAAGGGAGGAGCACATAGGTAAACGTAATTACCAAGGTCCTAGTCCTTGAGTTGAGTGGTGAGGTGGAGATTAGGATGAGGCCAGTGTGGTGAGTGGTGAAGTGCAGGGTCAGATCCTGTATTTATTCAAAATGTTGGTATTTTGCTCACCGTGAACTGCATTGCATTTTTAGAATATTGAACTAAAATGTTATTTATCTTAATTCCTGAATTTTTAGATACTCTCTTAAATTTTGCACTGGAGGCAAGTGTCTCACTAGTCTTATTCTATTCCTAGCTCTGGTTCAGACGTGGCCATCTTGCTAGGAGAGGAAGGCGAGGGAGAAAACACAGCACTTGCCTTGAATGTGGGTTTCTCTATTTCATAGACTGTATGTTTGCTTCAGGTGGCTTGGTGTGGGGGCTGACGAATATTAAATGAAGGCTAAATTACCCCCCTCTCCTTAATATCACCACTGAAGTCCCTTCTCTCCAGTTAATAAATTTAAAAAGGGCAATGGAATTATGGGTATTGAGCATCTACACTGTGCCAGGGCTTTAGAAACAATTCCTCACTTAATCCTTCCAACTGCTCTATAAAGTCAGTATTTATATTCCCATTTCATGGATAAGAAAGTTGAGGCTCAGAGATGTTAAGTATGGGTCTAAGGGCATATATTTCATGTGCCATAAATTCTTAAATTCCATGTGCCACTCGTATTATTTTTTCACCCTCTTTTGCTTAGCCTATTCTGAGAGGTGGTAGTAGCTATTATGATTAAATGAATTAAAATATATGAAAATGATTCATAAACTGTGAAGCATCATATCAACATTAACATACTCATTAATAATATCAACAATAATAAAACCATTTACTTCCATTTCTAATCCTCATAATAGACATAAAAGTACATTTTGCGTTTTTTTAGAGTGCCATATGAAATGAAACAAAATATTACAAAGATGAAAAAATCTACTCTTCTTAAAATGGAAAAATATTAATCAGAGTCAACAATCACTATCCTCATTCTCCCTGAAATGGAATTTGTTGAGCTTTGTACTATATTTTTTAATTATTCCTATTAATACAATTAAAATGCTGAAATGCCTTTGAGCAGATGTTTATTCTCTGAGGAAGGGTAACTAGAAATATTATCTACTCTAAATAGAGTCAAGTGTGATATTATAAATATAAATGACAAGCAAAATACACAATTTTGTGATTTACTGCTTGATTCCGAAGTCCAGGAGAGAGTGAAAATATAAATCAAACAACATTCTAACCAATTTAACCAACCGTATATCCCATTAGACCTCATTAAATTTACTTTTTCTCTGACAGTAGCTGATACCACAAATAAGTGAAAAAATATTTCAAATGTCAATATTTTGTCTCTCTGGATAATATGTTTTATTGTTTTATATTCCTTATTGAAATCTGTAACAATTTTTTTAGATCTGATATTAGTACTGGTATGTGTTCAAGATATAATCAGCTAAAAGTTAAAAAAGTAAAATATTTTTATCTATTTTCAAGCAAAGCCCATTAGTACATGTGATTTTTATTTATTTTGTCAGAAGCACCTAGAAAGAGAGTTTAGCAAGTATTGTGTGGTGGGTTAAAAGGCATGTTTGTTTGTTTACTATATATCTTAGATGCTTTGCAACCACCTTGACCATACACCACACTCAAAGTCGCAAACACAAAACACTATCAAACACAGAAAATCAAATGAGAACATTTCCTAAAGCTGTGCTTTTTCAACTGCTAGTCAGCAAGGAAACTGAATTCCAAAACTCCTCTCCTTACAATTTCTCTCCACCCTTATATTGTCAGCAATGGTGAAAAAAAAATGAAAGTAAATTGCATCTTCTGGCTATGTCCACCCTTTACAGTATAAAAATTTGGTGGGTGATCCTTGTTATATGGATTTTATCTGTTGGGTTTTCTGGTTTACACTTAGATTTGCTGAATAAATTCTCCTAATTTCCAGAAAGGCAGCCCGGCTTTGTGGGAGTGCTAGAGGCATCTCCCTTTGTCATTTCCCACTTAAGGGAGAGTCCCAGTGTGTCCTGTCACTCCAGGATTTGCCCTGCTGAGAAGCAAAAAAGCTCATGATAGTTTTCTGAATAACTGTGAGAAAGGAAGCTGCTCTACAGATACCGTCACCAGACCCCAAACGAAGATTATATAAAATTCCACTGACAGTAAAAAAGAGAAGTGTTCACTTCCGTATCAGCACTTGGTAGAGATTAGAGATTTTAGGAGAACTAAATTCAATCCAGATCCAAATTCCAGGCAATCACTAGCCACATTAAAATGCAGGTTCCATCTACTGTGTTGTAGTCTAATCAAGACAATGATGCTCATTCAGTTTTCTTATTTCCTAAGTAAAACCTATGACTGTAGGATTTCTCTGGTGGACACACACACACACAGACAAGGACCTTAGTATCTATTACAAAGTTCTATATTATTGGTATTCCTGTATATTAAAGAATTTTATTATATGGAAAATGTAAGAGTCCATTAAAGATAAAATTGAATCTTGCAATTCAAGGCCCATTTAATCTAAACTTCCATCAAAACACCCCAAAAATTTCAACATGTATTCTTAAAGAGAATTAAAATACTATCTTCAGAGCATTAAAAACGGGTCTCAAACACCAAGAGTGAACCCTAGTGTATACTATAGACTCTAGGCGATAAAGATGTGTCAATGTAGGTTCGTTAACTGTAACCAATGTACCACTCTGGTGGAAGAGGTTGATAATGGGGGATCCTCTGCGTGTATTAGGACAGGGGGTATAAGGGAAATCTTTGTACCTTCCACTCGATGGTGCTGTGACCCTAAAACTACTCCAAAAAAGTAAAATTTATTAAAAACAAAATAATGTATCATTATAATTCATTTGAAATCTCTTATGGAAGTTTAATAAATTTCTAACACAGGATATACACAATAATGTCAAGTCCTAGCCCTTCAGGCACTCATAATCTGACTGAGAAGAGCATTTGGAAAAGTAATTAGCATGCAATACAATACCTGCTGCAATACAGGTTAGTCCGAAGTGCTACAGGGGCATCAAAGGAGAGAGGGAGAGTAATTCCACCTCAGAGAATTAAGGAAATGTATCACCCAGAAGATCAGATTTTGTCTGAGTCCCAAAGGATGATCAGAAGCTTATCAGGTTGAAAGAGTGGGAAATATCATTCAAGGTCTAAGGAGACTGCCTTAAAGTGTAAGTAGGACAGTCAAGGGGTGGAGGAAATGAGGAGATAAAAGTAGAACAATGACAAAAGATAGAGAACTTTGTATGTCAAGCTCAGGAGTTGAAACTTAGGACATTAGGGATCATCAAAGACCTCTTACATGAGTAACTCTAAGAGTAGTGTGTGGAAGGATTGGCTTAGAAAGATCACAATCAAGGAGCCAGATAGAATTAAGAAGACATGCAAAAAGTCTTGGTCGAAGATAAAGCAGTGGTGATGTTAATGGGAAGGAGATTCCGGAGACAGTGTCCCACAATAAGGTTGCATGTTCAGGATATCCCTAGGGAATAATCTTTTTTCTCTGCATTATTTTTTACTATTCAACCATAAAACAAATAGATGCTTATGAGTATTGATCCTTTCCTTGCACTCATTCCATAAGTGTCAGAACATAAAGCTACACCTATTGTTTCTTTTACCTTTTAACTTTTACATTTCCTATATTTACCAGTTTTCAGGTTATACTACCAAATTTTATATGCCAATTTTTGGTGTTTTTTTAACTTCAAAAAAATTCTCCAAATGACAGGTGAAGTAAGAGAAGATATCCATTATTCTGTAGATGATCTACTTTCCAAGCCCTATTTCCTAGGTTCCCTATTCTAATCATCTCCTTTTCTATATTTTCTCCATAGCCAAATACAGGTAGTCACACTATTTGTGAGTTAAAAGCCATTGATAAATTACATTTTACATCACCTTTAATAGTTTCTTTGGAGACATCTCACCCAAAATACTCTTCTTCCCCTCAGAGGGCTTTAGGGAAACCAAACACCAAAACCAAAAGCACCAACTCATGGTTCAAAGGGTCAGTCAAATATCTCTAAAAAGGAAAGCCTCGATTTGTTCCTTGCAAACAGGACTGGTGATCAATGGCTGAAAGATTAAATCAGTGCATGTACAAAAAGAAAGGTTGAAGCTTGATATTTTATTTATTGAAGTCATTCTTAGATTGCAATTAATTTAACTTTATACAACAAACTCTATCCCCAGTGAAACACTAGGTAGATAAAAGCCCCTTTAAGATGATCATTATCATGTAATAGTCAATATACCCAGGTGGCTCCTGGCATATATGACCTATTGAAATACATATTCTGGTGAATTTTAAGTAAGAGACAGAATGTAAAGCCCAAGCGTTACGTTTAAATTTTTGTTTTACCTGAGAATTGTTAAAAAATGAGGTTTAAAAATCATTTTTAATAAATTTCTCCAAGCTTTGCATTTATCCATCAATTATTTCTGAACCTCAAAATACTCTGGTTGTATTTGTCTCAGAGCAATGATGATGTCTGACCTTGCAGTTTCTTTATTTGTGAAATCCATTTGCAGTGAATGATGAATAAGGCAGGAGTAAAAACCATAAGCTCCTTGAAGAGTCCATGCTCTCTCTCTCTCTTTCTCCCTCTCTCCATCTCTCTCTCTCTTCCACTCTCCCTCTCTCCCCCCTTCCCTCTATCTCTTTGCTTGCACATAGCAAAAACTCAATTGAATTAAATTCATCCCACTGAAAATACACATGTGCTATAGTTCTAAAGTAACAACTGAATTTTTGAGAAACAAACAAGAACTTAGATGAGTCTCTTCACTTACTCCTTCTACAAATATTCATTGAATGTTTATTTTCTGCCACATCACGCATCAGGCAGTGTAGCCAAAACAATAAACAAGACAGACATGGAGACTGCTCTCATGGAACTTCCAGCTTATTGTAGGGAATAGCAAGTAAATGACAAAATAATATAACTACTGAAAGGGGGCAAAATTTGTCACCCCAAAATGTCTCTCTTTGTCGTGAGGATTATTTCAGGCTGATTTTTCTTTTCTTTTCTTTTTAGATTGGCCCTGTGCTAACTTCTGTTGCCAATCTTCCGCTTTTTCTTTTTCCTCCCCAAAGCCCCAGTACATAACTGTGTAACACAGTTGTAGAGTTGTACCTCTGCTATGTGGGACGCAGCCTCAGCATGGCTTGATGAGCAGCACACAGTGCGTAGGTCTGCGCCCAGGATCTGAACGAGTGAACCCCAGGCCGCCAAAGCAGACCACATGAAATTAACTGCTACACCACTGGGCCAGCCCCCAAAGCTGATTCTTTTTAAGAAACAGAAAACTCAGGAAGTTTTACTTTTTACTTCCACCTTAACTGTCTAAAAGAATTTAGAGAGAGGGCCTATAGCAGGAAGTGAGCTATCACCAGAGATAACTACAAAGAATATGAGCTAGGTGTGGTGAACTGGGGGGAACTTAGCAAGGCCTGTTTGTTCACATGCCTCTCTGTGTCCCTCTGTGTCTGCATGGCATGGCAAACATTTGTTTACCAAACATTTGCTCTTTCCATCATCCTGTGACTTATCTTCCTTCTCTTTGAAGTCCCAGACCCCTACCACTTGCTCCTGAGCTCAGGACAGGCATATAAGCCTCAATTGCCTGCCTGTCTCTGGGCCTCATATTCTTTTTTATTTTTTAATTGGTGAGGAAGATTGGTCCTGTGCTAACATCCATTGCTAACCTTCCTCTTTTTGCTTGAGGAAGATTGTCCCTGAGCTAACATCTGTGCCCATCTTCCTGTATATTGTAAGTGGGACACTGCCACAGCATGGCTTGATGAGTGGTGTCTAGGTCCACACCCGGGATCCGAACCCACGAACCCCAGGCCACTGAAGTAGAGCGTGCAAACTTAACCACTATGGCCACGGGCTGTGGGCCTCATATGCTTATGGAGCCCCAGGATGTATGAAATTAAATTTGATTTTTTTCCTGTTACTCTGTCTCATGTCAATTTAATTCTTAGAAGCCAGAAGAACCTAGAAGAGTAGAGGAAAAACTTTTCCTCCACAACACTACAAAATATGATAAATGCTATGAGAAGGAATAAATAAGATATTAAGATACAAAATACCTAAAATAGAGAGTCAGGAGAGGTTAGTCTAGATTTAATGATCAAGCAAGGTGTCTTTGAAGAAGCACAATTAAACTGAGATCTAGAGAATGAGAAAGATTCCATCGTGCAAAGTAATAGCAAAGGTTCTTCCAGAGAACAGCCTGTGCAAAGTCCCTGAGGTGGAAAAGAGTCCTCCATTACTGTTTTTGGAACCTCTTTTCAGATCTGCCTTCATATCCTAAAGGATATTTTTTAATATGGTCAAAGATGTCGAAGCTGTCCTCCTTGACAGTGTAGTTTATATTTTGAAGCAATGAGACAGTTAGCACTAGCGCTAAATCAAATGAATTAGTAGATTTGAATATGTTGGATAATACTGCTGCTGATCAAAAATAAAGAGACTGGTTCTCATCAATCAATTGCATCTAAAACAATTTTAGAAGGAATTCTAAAATTTGCAAAGGAAATGAACAAGAGTTCAGAGAGAAAAATAACAAAAACAGCTTTTAAACATTTGAAAATACGGTCACTCTCACTCATTATTAGATAAATGCAAACTAAAGACAATTGTTCACCAATCAGATGGGCAAAGATAACAAAGTTTGACAATATACTGTGTTGTTGATGGTATGAGGAAATAGGTACTCTCATACCTTGTTGAAAGGTGCGAATTAGTATGTGTGTGTGTGCGCGCGCACACGTGTGCATGCATGTGTATAGCATATCTCTGGAAGGATACATAAGAAACTGGTAATATCAGTTCACTCTGGTAAGAGTGAAGAAGGATAACTAGGGGGCAGGTTGATAGGATAGGAGAAATAATTTTAATTTTATATCCGTTTTTGTCTACCTTTTTGAAATTTGTATGATATGCAACTAGGTAGATAATCAGAACTTTAAGGGCACTTTAGAGGTCACTATGTCTTGAAAAAAATAGTTTACATGCAAAGGATTTATAAATATATCCATCCAACCATCCATCTTTACATCTATCCATCCATCTATCCACCCATTCTTTCATCCATCATTCATCCTTTCCATGTTTAATTTACACAAATATTTGTAGAACTCCTAGACTCTATGTATGGTACATAGAGAGAACATTAGGGATACAGGGTTAAATAAGACAGTTTCTACTTTCATTAACTATGTACAGTCAACTTGGAAAAAACCTACTCCATGATTACAGACACGAAGAGTCTAGTAGATGCACACCGAGGCACAGGAAAGTAGGAAAGGGTGGAGAGAGCTAAAAGTCTCCCCAAAGGGGTTGAAACTTGAAAGGCATTCTGAGGGCTAAAGTTCCAAAGCCTGGCTATGAATTACTTTTTAACTTTTTCCTATTTCCCTTTGGCCCTTCTGAGTGACAAAATTCCTTTAATGTATACTTTCAAAATAATAAGAACAATTATATTCTCAAAAACAAACAAGCAGACAAACAGAAGTTCAGTTCTCATATTTGCAGGTGATTACAAATGATTTTATAACAATTGTACTTTTAAGTATCTATTTAGAAGCGTCTTGAGAAAATATTTAAACCTATCCCTGAGCTTGAGGGAGAACAGCAGAGGGAGAAAGCATTTCTGAGCTAGCTCCATATTTCTGTCAATAAAATAATTATGGTATTGGCATCTAAATCTTAAACTGTATCATCGAGTCTCAATAATGTTACTAACTGAGCAATTCAAAAAAGAATTCCCCATAATTAAATTACAAAAGTAAAATAGGTTTGCTACTATATAATTTGCATATAAAACAAATATGACTTTCCCCATTTTTCACTATATTCTGGCAGAAATTGCACTTGTGGGAGGCATAGATTTCAATTTCTCTTATTTCCAGACATAAATCGGTACATTTTCATAATCAATTTTACTAATGGAAACAGAACTTTACCTTCTGGGCTACATAACACCTTTTCCATACATACAAAAAACTAATTCTAATACTACTAATAATTATAAGTGATCACTATTAGATGTAGTGATCAAATTCCACTACAGGGATGAGACTAGGATAAAGTGAAAGTAACTGTCTATGCTTTTCTATTGATGTTAACAATGATTGTCTTTGGTCCTGCATGGATGTATTTATTAACAATCACTAAATTTTTAAAAAATCCAAACCTTTCACTATAGTGGTGATATAAAAGAGTAGTTGGTTTTTATCACATGGATTTGTTATATTTTTTAAAAATAATTTTTCATAGGTTTTGCAGAGCCTGTTTTATTTGCTTAATTAAAAATAAATAAAGCTCTGTCTCATTGTAAAATAAGACTTTAAATTTTAATTGGGAAAAGATACCCAAAGCAGAAACACATTAAAACTAAGATAATCACTGTTAATTATAGAAAGCGAGGCCTTCAAAAAATTAGTTGTAAGTTTACAGACACATAAAAACGACCAAGTTTAAATATCCATTTAAGTACCTGAGTAATCCTAAGTAAATATCAACTTTGGAGTATGCTGGCATGAGAAAATTGAGGAAATGTCAAGATAGAAATACAGAAATGATCAAAGAATTACTTTCTTTTTTTCATTTAAAGATTTATTGATATTGGAAAATGATAAATCCCTCAGTCATCTGTATTCAAAGATTTCTCATAAGCCTATGGTCATAAAGTGAGTCTCAATTTTATGACTTAAAGAATTAGAATGTAAAAATGTTAATCTACCAGTTTTAGCTTAGTTCAATAGACTAAAGCATATTCAAACCACAGCCCATATTGTAGGTACAATTCTTATGTGAGGGCATTGATTAGCTTTATGTTTTAAAAAAAAACTGATTTTCTTTCTCTGGGACAATGAGAAAATTATTTTTCAGAGACACAGGTTACATTCCAAACCTTAATGAATGGATTTGACAGGTTTGGCAATGGAAAATGTGTGTAGAGTTGGAGACTAGCTGAGACATTAGAAGCAGCCCAAATCCATTACTATGCACACTGAAATACTGAAAAATGCAGGTCAGCAGTAGAATCCTCACATCCAAAAAGAAAGAACATTATCTTTATGTGTAAGTTTTTTAGCATCAAAATGCATTTATAAAATTAAATATGATGGAATATTAAGCATAACTTGGATATTTAGAATGAACAAACGAGTTAATTTGGAGGGTTGGAGGAAAGGTAGAAAGTTGCTCCAAGGCTAGTGGGTTTGGCAATATTTAGAGCTTCTATTTTAATATTTAGAGCACAATTTTCAATGTTATAGTCCAAATTTTTCCAAATGACTAAGTAGGCTTTTCAAAAACTGTACCTATATTTTTAAGAAAATCAATTACCCATGGACTACATTTGCAAGTTATTTTGTCATGCTGTGCATAGCCTATGCACTTCTAAGAATGTGACTTATTAGAATTTGGGTGACCACATCAGCAGATACTAATGTTATAGTGGGAATACTTTTAAATTTAAAACCACAACGTTGTATTCTGAAAGACTGCTATTTTGAGTCTTTTCATTCTGATAGTATCCTTCAAGGAACTTTAAGGGATAGAACCCCTGATTTAGCAAATAAAATCTGAATGCTTTGGATGCACCAGTGGATAGGAAGGATTCATGCACTTTCAGAAGTCGTTAACTTTTGGGCTCCCTGAGTAACTGAACCATGTCTTAAATCCAGTAAATGAACTACATGAAACTGTCACTAATCTAATGCAATTGATGAAAGACAGAGTGACTTGAAAAAATATAGTAGGCATTTCTGGAAAGGCTTTAAGAAAAGCAATGAAACTTTTTTCAGTGGGATAACATAAAAGGATCGTCTATGATAGCAACCAAATTTAGTTATATTAATTGTGGGAGTTATTTTAATCACCACATGCCTATGTAACAATATAAACTGCAAAACATTTTAATCTTTAAGAAATAGTCACAACGATGGAAAAGGGTATTGGAGAATATATTAAGTTCGATGAAAGATCAGTGTAGTGGAAACAAAGAATAGCAGTTAGATAGCTTACAGTGATTTAGTCACTGACTAGCTAGCTGTTGGATCTTGGTTGACATAAATATTTAAGCCATGGTTTTCCTATCTTTAAAATGGATGTGATTATCAAGTCAAATTCAATAGGCTGTTAGAAGATTTAAATGTGATATCTTTTGGATAGGTCTTAGCTTATTGTCTGGCACATATTAACTGCTCAACAAGTACTAGCTATAATTATTACTGAAATGCATTTACTGACTTATTGATGCCATAATGTGTATCAGTAAACTATGTGGGTCTCTATTCCTCCTACTTGGAAGGCTTGCCTCTGTGAGAAAAATCTCCACCTTATCTGCCCTTTCTCAAATCTCTCCTTTCTAAATCATTCCAGTCTACTCTGAAACTAACCCCTTTTGACACAGAGTACATGTTTCCGTGACTTGACACATGATAGGTGCTCAATAAATATTTGGTTATTGCATATATGGAGAAAGTTATGAAGGAAATACTACTCGTTTACTGAAGGGTGACAAGTCTTTCTGTTATCTTACTATACACAAACAAATAATAGGCAAAAAAAAATCTGTTAGCCAAGTGAATACAAACTTTTTTTTTTTTTTTTTTTTTAAGTTTTCAGATATATAGGTTGACTTCTCAATTAGGTTGTAAATTCCCTGAAGCAGATTTAGGGTTTAATCACCTAATCCTTTCAATCCTTAATTTCCATAATAATCTTCCTAAAATTTTGCTCTTATGTCCTTCTGGAACCTTCATGTTCCTAATAAGGATTTTAAATCTGATATTCAAGGCAGCCTGGTGCAGAGACAAGATTATTTGGCTTTGTAACAAGAGGCATGTGTTTTCCTGCCCCGTTGTAAAATGCATCAGGGGTGCTCAAAAATAAAACCATCCCATATGTGATATTGTGATTTATAATAAGAAATATATGATCTTCGTCCGCCTTTCTGGAACAGAACTCCTAAAACCCTTGTAATTACCTGTGATGAGAGCTATAAAGGTGTCTCTTGTTGAGTTAATATGGCGACTTTTGGACCTCACCTAAGCATGGGGGCTGGTTGCCAGGGGAACCAACCAAAAATAGAGGGGTGGAACTTTTAGTCCCATCTCCTGACATCCTGGGAGGCGGGAGGGGATGGAGAGTGAATTGATATCAATCACCAATGGCCAATGATTTAATCACTCACACCTGTGTAATGAAGCCTCCATAAAAATCCAAAAGGACAGGGTTTGGAGAGCGTCTGGGTTGGTGAACAGGTGGAGATTTGGGGAGAGTGGCACGCTCAGAGAGCATGGAAGATCCATGCCCTACCTTGCCCTATGTATCTCTTCCATCTGGCTGTTCCTGAGTTATATCCTTTTATAATAAACTGGTAATCTAGTAAGTAAAATGTTTCTCTGAGTTCTGTGAGCTGCTCTAGCAAATTAATCGAACCCAAGGCAGGGCTCTTGAGAATATCTGATTTATAGCCAGTTGGTCGGAAGTACAGGTAACAACCTGGACTTTGCAATTGGCCTCTGAAGTGAGGGGGGAGGGGGAAAAAGGGCAGTCTTATGGGACTGAACCCTTAACTTGTGGGATTTGATGCTATCTCTGGGTAGACAGTGTCAGAATTGAGTTGGAATCTTCCCCCCGACCCCACATGGTGGAATTGGGTCCAGAACCTTTACCATGTATTAAGCAGCCTACATTTTCCCAAGAGAAATATGTCCCTTACTGCCTCCCCCAAAAAGATTTTAGGCCAACATGGATATATAAACTTTAAGAGCTTTAGATGAAATAACCAAAAACCCTTTTATAACATTAACAAGAAATTACATTTTACTAATTATATATGATGATAAAACACACATTAGATAAAATATTAGAAATGCTGATGTTTTTCCTTCAGTCTCACATTTCATGAACCAATTTTATTCAATCTCTTTGCAGGGAGCTTTAATATCATTGCTTTCTTTATCCTAAGAACCACTTTTTTGTGTCATCTAGCAGTTTTTTTTTTTTTCCCCAGAACATGCCATCTCCATTTACAGCTACACAGTTTAAGATACAGTACTCGAATATTTGTATTATTCATCATGAAAATTTTCTCTCACACCACACTCATTTTCTTGCTGGTAAGAAAGCTGTTGTTTTCCTTTCCCCACTTGTCTTTTAGGTGTATATTTAGGTGTATGGTACTGTTTTAGGTGTATATGAGTGTGTATGTATGTGTGATCTTTAAAAGACTCATTAACAATAACACCTAGCAAGTAAAAAGATGAAGTCATATCCCTAGGAATAATTTAATACTTACTCAGTGTTTGCCTTCATTTTAAAAATCAATTTCATCAGGTAACCACCTTATGGATCTAAAACATGCAATGATGTATCTTCTAAACAGTACTATCTTATTCAAAATAAAGCAATTTAGAGTGGCTTTGAATATGAGACATTTTAATATGATTTAAGAGACTTTGAAAGAATGTACATGTAAGGAGAATACTTCATCACAGGATTAATTTATGTGGAGTGGGGGCAGCTGCTTACACTCAGATACTTCACACATTGCAAACTTGAGGTTGTAGAACTACAGATAAAATGTATTGAGAAGAGTGAATATTTATTTGTGTCTTCATTCTCCCGTCCACTGATTCCTTGATTTGTGTAAATGCAATCCAAAATATTTACCCAGAAAGTAAAGAAAGTTATGCATAGAAGTAATTTGAGAGAGTAGTCAATAGCATTCAGTGACTGAATGGATTTAGGGATGGAAAAGGAGTGAAGAAAGAAACGAGTCTAGGAATTTCCGATGTAGGAGCCTAGAAGCAGTGGTGCCTATAATAGAAAGGGAAATAGTCATGGGGAGCTGGTTTATGTGGGAGTAGATAATGAGTTCCATTTTGGATATTTAATTTTGAGACTGATGGGAGGACACTTAATTGGAGATGTTCTGTAGGTGTAATGATATTAAGAAGGGGAAAAAATTCAATTAGAGCTCCACCAAATTATATCAGCTATGTCCAAACCATATTGATTGCCTGTGTGTATAGCTGGTGTGCAGCGTAGTGGAGCTGAATGCTACTAAGCTCCCCTTCAGCTCTACATTCTTTGATTTAATGAAGAATGTGGAGAGTGACACAGCAGATACAGCACGAGTCTAGCTGCTTTCTCTCCCTGTTCCTCTGACTTCTCCGTTTCCTCTACTGCAAATACATAATAGTGTGCCAAGTTCAACCAATTGATCAGGGTTACTGAGGGTGTCAAAATCCACCATATACTTGAAAATAACTGGAAAACCAAAATGTCTTATAGAAATGTATGATACTGTATTATTATTATGTCTATTATTCTACTTAGAGAAGAACTTGCACTAAGTACCTGGGTTAAGAGGAGCTTTTATTACTTATACAATTACAATTTTGTAGAAATTATTTCCCAGCTGCTTAAGATGCTTTTAAATATCTTCACAAACTCATCATAACCTGCTTTTCTAGCCCCATTTGTGGCACTTCCCTCAAGCATCAAACACTTCAGAAACATATAACTACTCACTGTTCTTCCAAGACACCATGAAATAGCGTTGCTCTAAGCTTTTGTATTGCTAGATCTCCTCTCCTGGAATGTAGCCCTACTCCTCCATACTGCCAATTCTCCATTGTAGAGGTGGAAGCAATTTTCCTCTACCCTTCTAGGTTCTTCTGGCTGGTCTAAGAATTAAATTGACATGAGACAGAATAACAAGAGAAAATCAAACAAGTTTAATTACGTGCATACATGGGAGAAACCCAGGAAAACTGAATAACTCCCCAAAATGGCCTTAGCCACTACCTTAAATACCGTCTTCAGCTAAAGACAAAAGAGGACGTTGGGGGTAGTGGTTTGGGACTTCAAAGGGGAGGAAGGCAATTCACATGGAGGTGGAAAAGCAAATGTTTGGCATGCCTTGCAAAGACAATGAGATAGGGAGAGGACTTTGATCAAATGGGCTTTGCTAGGTTCCTCCCTGTCTACCACACCTAGTTCATATTATACTCTAGTTCTCTATGGTGATAGCTCCTTCCTGGAACAGCTTTCTAAAATTCTTTTAGGCAGTTAGTGGGAAGGTCAAAGTTGCTTCCTGAGTCTTTTGTTCGTAAAAATAATCAAGCCAGAAAACTGGACAGCCACATGCAAAAGAATGAAAGTAGACCATCTGCTTTTGCCATTCACAAAATTTAACTCAACATGGATCAAAGACCTGAAGGTGACATCTGAAACTATAAAACTCCTGGAAGAAAATATCGGCAATACACTATTTGACATTGGTCATAAAGCAATATTTTTGGATACCATGTCTACTTGGACAAGGGAAACTAAAGAAAAAATAAACAAGTGGGACTTCATCAGATCAAAGAGCTTCCAAAAGGCAAATGAAACATGGATAAAAATGAATAGACAACCCACCAGCTGGGAGAGAATATTTGCAAATCATATATCCGACAAGGGGTTAATCTCCATAATATATAAAGAACTCACACAACTGAACAACAAAAAAAAACAAACAACCTGATCAAAAAATGGGCAGAGGAAATGAACAGAGACTTTTCTAAAGAAAGATATACAGATGGCCAATAGGCATATGAAAAGATGCTCAACATCACTAATCATCAGGGAAATGCAAATCAAAACTACACTAAGATATCACCTTACACTTGTGACAATGGCTATAATCACCAAGACAAAAAACAACAAATGTTGGAGAGGTTGTGGAGAAATGGGAACTCTCATTCACTGCTGGTGGGAATGCAAACTGGTGCAGCCTCTATGGAAAACAGTATGGAGATTCCTCAAAAAATTAAAAATAGAAATACTCTATGAGCCAGCTATCCCACTACTGGGAATCTATCCAACGAACCTGAAAACAACAATCCAAAGAGGCTTACGCACCCCTGTGTTCATTGAAGCATTATTCACTATAGCCAAGAAGTGGAAGCAACCCAAGTGTCCCTCGACTGATGATTGGATAAAGACGATGTGGTATATATATACAATGGAATACTACTCAGCCATAAAAAAAAAAATCGTCCCATTTGCAACAACATGGATGGACCTGGAGGGTATTATGTTAAGTGAAATAAGCCAGACAGAGAAAGACAAACACCACATGATTTCACTCATATGTGGAATGTAAACTGACAGAACTGTATGGTGGTTACCAGGGGCAAGTGGGTTGGGAGGTGGGCATAAGGGGTGAAGGAAGGGAGGCATTTATATGGTGACTGACAAACAATAATGTACAACCAAAATTTCACAATGTTATAAACTATTAAGATATCAATAAAAAAATTAATCAAGCCAAAGAGACACATTTTGGGGTAGCAAATTCTGCTCTCCTACAGCATCTTGTAAATCTTTACATTCTTTGAGATGCATTTCAAATATATCACCCCTACCCTAAGCAGAATCATTCACTTCCTTTTGCCTCTACACCATTTAAGATATATCTTTACTATTGAATATGCAACCTGCTAAATTATATTAACTTATCTACCACACACTGTACTAGACTGTTAAGTCATTAATGACTTTATCCGTTTCTCCATTTTTCTATCCTCTACACTTAACCCAACCCTATATGTATAATATGTGATTAGTACAGGTGTGTTCAATGAATTGTGAAAGCCTAGGTTTTGTAGGGAACTGTATTCACCATCTACTTAAGCAGTCAGTTTTACTGATAACTTGCTTTAATACAAATATACTGAATTAAGAGTAGAAATGGAGTCCTAATAAGGAGATCATTCTAAAATTACTGTAGTCAAAGAGAAACAGAATACACCACCCCAAATTATGCCTCTTTGGCATAAGGATTATTCTGAGCAGGTTATTTTTAAGAAAGAGAAGACATACGAAAAGCTCTGAAAACCTAGTAGAAGTTACCCTTTTGTAAGAGACATTTAGATTTATAAGGGAAATCTACATTTGTGAGAGTGTCTCCCTCTCTGTACCAGAAAGAGAAGGATGACTAAATCTCTAGAGACTCATCAATGGAGAATGCAAGGACTTAACATAAGAACCTTACCCTCCTTTACCGTGCTTTTCCTGGTAACTACCCATAGGTGGCTCCCCCTATTCCTCCCCAATGTCTTCCTTTGTCTTTAGCTGGAGATGGTGTTTAAGGTGGTGGCGTGGGCCATTTCAGAGAGTTATTCAGTTTTTCTGGGTCTCTCCCATGTATATAGGAGGTATACATGTTATTAAACTTGTTTTTCTCCTGTTTATCTGTCTTTTATTACAGGGGTATCTCAGCCAAGAACCTAGAATTATAGAGGGAAAATTATTTTTCCTCCCCTACATAGTCATGTGGCCCAATGGAGAAACTGTTCTCTAGTTGGTATGGGGAAAATGCATGCTTATTGTTGATTATTGAATTATTTTTGATTATTGCATTGTATAGGTAATGTATGCTTACATAAATATGCAGATTATATAGATAACACATATGTATTACAAATGAATTGAAAAACAGTAACTATATCATCCCAATTTGCTGAGTCTTTTGCTCAAGTTTAGGCTGAGCTATAAATAATAATAAAATAAAAGTACCTTTACTGTTTAGGTCATTGAGAGAATTAAACAAAAGTATAAGTGTGTAAGTATGTATACATAGGCATACATATATACTTACATGCTAACATATAAAATTGATTTAAAGTTAATTTTAAAGGGAATAGATTCGTCATATTATCAAATGCTAATGAATGTATGAGTATTGAAAATGTACATGAGTGAAGACCAAATGCCAGCTAACTGAATATAACATAGGCAAGTAGCCAATTGAGAAATTATTTTTGTTCACATAGGTATATTGAAATTATTTATACCAATTTATATTGCATCATAAAGGTTTATTTCATATTCAGGTTTGAAAGTCAAATATCCATAGTATCCAGGCAGATACAGTTCATAAGGGAAATGGGTCCAGTGGTAGCTGTGATAAATTAGATTGTGCTTGCTCATCTAAAGGAGGAAGTCCCTATTAAGGACGCAAGCAATTGTTACCAAGCTAAAATTGAGGACCTAGAGTTTCTAGACCTCTCAGTTTTTCAGAAAGAAAAGCAGGAATTTTGATTTTTTAATATTCTAACTTTTAAATGTTCTTAACTAATTTGCATTGCTGGATTCAACTAGCAAGCCATAACTGATATAGTATGCTTTATCTTAATTATATAGACATATATATATATCACACACTCACACACACACATTATGCTAAGGACCAACTCTCTGCTATATAAGCAAAAATAATAAGCAAACTTTTGTGCATGCATGTAAAATGACATCATAACCATCAGTTTACTTTCTCAAGGCTATTTTCTATCTTGGCTAATGGAACACAGTTTCCTTATCGATATGGCTACAATCTAATGTTTGAACAAGGTCCCACTGGAATAATGCATTTGATTTTGTAAGTTGTGATCACAAATCCATGCCTATTTGGCACTGATTTATTTAACATGAATGCTGCTCTTTTGTGAAAGGTACGTGTGTATAGGACTTATATTTGAAAACTTGTACAATAAATAAAAAGTATGTAATATAAAAGTAATGATGATATGTGTCACATCATATATAGTTTCCAGCACTTCTCCAATAGACTGGGTAGATTTCAGTTTCAGGGAAAGTTCCAACCTTATACACAATTCATCAATATATTTCCCACATGTAGAGTAAAAATACAATAGGGAGAATAGCAATATGGTCTATACCAGGCCTCCAAGGCATTTGGAATATAGGTAGAAATAAGAGGACAACATTTAATATTTTAATTAAATCTCATAAGGGCAAAGAAAAGGGAGTTGTGGGTACATATTGAGAGAAAGGCAAATATATATTGGTATAACTAAGAGAGAAAGGCAATGAGCTCTGGTGAATGATCCACACTATAGCGTAATTTGAATGATGGAAGAAGAAACCCAAGAATACTCCCGGCTATTGGGTCTGCTGGTCAGAAGATGTGTCTGGCTCCCAGTTCCAGCACTACAGCTGAAAGAAATCAGTGATCCCAGATAGGCGGCAAATTTACATGCAAATCTTCTGAGCAAAGTTATCTCCACTTCTGGAGCTGGGGATTCAAACCCTCTGTTCTTTCATCAAGAGAACTGGGTTGATTCTGGGGATAGAGATCATCTATAATCCGTTCTGATGCAGCCTCCTGAGAACTCTAAAACCATCTCCAGGATACAGAAAGTCCACCGTATTCAAACTTAGATGACTAAAATTTCTTTGAAAGGCAATACCTATTCCTCGTATTTAATTAAAAATAACTGTATTGAAAATTGAAAATGTGTTTTAATGAAAGAAAAAATGACTGTAGATCTTTTTCAATTTTGATAGGAATGTATATTTAAAAAACAAATTAAAACATAAAGGCGCTGAAAAATTAAGAGCTGTAAAGGGGGTACTGCCCTGAGGAAAGGGAGCTAGCAGTAGAGAATGGGGACATTAAGAAAAACTTAATTGAATTTATATTTTGGCTCGGAGCCCACCCACTAAGGGAGCAAATAGACCAAGTCACAGAGGTATATAAGTCTTACACCTTCCACTGGTTGTGGCTGGTGATCAGACATGAGAAAATGGTGCTTTATTTATTCTGGGCATAAGAAACTGGACTGGAGGTTTTAAATGAACTGGAGGAAATTCAATGCAACAGCTAAAACGAATGACTAAGGAGCTAGAAGATCTTAATCTGGGTAAAGCAGAAGGAACAAAATATGTGCAGTTTAGCTCTGTGCTAATGAAAGGAAAGAGATAACACTAAAAATAACTGAATGGTGCAAGCTTCAAGGCAGTAGAAGAGTTCTGGCACAAATGGATCCATCCAGAAAAAAATGAGACTTAATTACACAAAGGAAAAACTGTTGACTGTGAGGAAAAGTGTCCTGAGATTAAATGACTGCTGTTGAACGGGGAAACATCAGAGAGGCAGTGACGAGGGTGTTATCTTGATGTGTGAAGCAGCTAAAATCAGACACGTTGCCGGAAAACCCATCACAGGATAAATACCCCCCTGGTCCTACCGAGATAGATGCACATCCATGTAGGGAGGACACGGGGTAGTGAGTCAGGATGTGGGTCTGTGTCCCAGGGGCATGAGGTGTAGTCTTGCTCAACCTATTTGACTTCTCTGTTACTCAGCTTCCTTTCTGACTGTTCCACTTCAGTGGAATGTTGTGACCAATTTTATGGCTATCTAAAGGCTTTGATAAATAAGGAAATACAATTCACAATAAAAATTTAATGTGAGCTGATGCCTAAAGAGTTGAAGGCATTAAAAAGTATAATAGTGAATCAATGAATGATGGTAACCATCATCAAAACAACAGGTTGAGAGTTTTAGTCAAACTATTGAGAAGCATTTACAAGTATATTATAAAGGATTTCAAATGACATCTCTTTTAGAAACAAAGCAATAAACACTAGGCTTCTGAGATGTATTTAAAATGGTGAATAAAGCATGCTGTACTGTGCCTCCAGTTCTATGCTTGCCTCCAATTTTTTCTGATTTTTATTCATTCTTTCCCTTCTTGTCATATGATATTTGATGCATAAAAAGAATATATGCATCAAATATCATATACCAAAAAGAATATATAGTTAAGTTACAGAGCATAATAATATAACAAACACATGCCCATCCCAAGAACTGAAATATCAACTATAACTTGCACCTGAACCTAAAATAGCTCCTACACTACCTCTTCTCTGTGTTGTACCCCTCCTCCTACCCAGGGTTAACTACTTTTGGTTTTTGTTTGTTTGTTTGTTTCATATTGGCTTTTTAGATTTATCACATATGTATGTGAAGGGGAGCAAAACATACCACCTCAAAATATGTCTCTTTGGCATAAGGATTATTTTGTGCTGATAATTTTTAAGAGGTTGCTGACACAGAAGAATCTCTGTAAACAGAGTAGATGTTATCCTTTTATAAAGGATATTTACATTTATAAGATAAATCTCTGTACCAGGAATTTATAAGGGTATCTCCCTCTCTGAACCAGGAAGAGAAGAATGACTAAATCTCTAGATACTCTTATCAATGGAGAAGGCAAGGACTTAAATCTGCATAACAACCTTACCCTTGTTTACTGTGCTTTTCCTGGTCACCTCCCATAACCGTATCCCACCTCCAATATCTTTTGTCTTTAGCTGAAGATAGTATTTAAGATGGTAGCTTGGACCATTTTGGGAAGTTTTCCCAAAATCTGAGTATTTTCCTGAGTATCTCCCACGTATATGTAACCGGTCCCTCCAGGACCAGTTCAATTGACCCTATCTTAACAAGAGAGTAATCAAGAAATCGTCTTTCAGAAAATTTGCAAAGTCATGTAGCCAGAGCATGAGCAGAAGAAGAAATCTTGACACGAAATGACCACAGAACCAAAGATTCTCCTACACACAGAACCAAAGGACGGGGACATGACCAGAATATAAAAGCCGGACTCTTATCAGAAGTGAAGGATCCATCATTCAGGAAGATCCAGTGTTAAAATCCCTTCCTCACCTCATCATAAGTTTTTAGAACCTCACCATAAATGTTTAGAACCTTACCATAAATGCTTGAAGCCCACCAATCAAAACCTGTCCCACTAGCATTTCTGCATGCCAGCCTGTTCTCCCTAACCTCTTAAATTTCACCCCAAATCCTGAATGGGGGAGATATATCTGAGGGCACATGCCCCCTGTCTCCCTGCAGATCGATCTCACAGAATAAAGCTGATCTCTTTTCCCAAAAGCTGATGCCATAATTAATTGGCTTGTTTATGTGCATTGAGTAAGAGAACCCCATTTTTGTGTGGTGACATATACAGGAGGTATACATGTTATTACATTTCTGTTTTTCTCCTGTTCATGTCTTTTATAACAGGGGAGTCTCAGCCAAGAACCTAGAAAGGTAGAGGGAAAATTATCTTTCCTTTCCCACATACACATGCCTAAACAATGTTTTGATTAGGTCTTCCTCTGCTTGAGATTTCCTGAGTGTTGTCTAATAGAGGGGTCAGCACACTAAGGCTCAGGGGCCAGCTGACAGTTTTTGTAAAGTTTTATTAAATTCATCCACACCCATTCACTCACATGTTTTCTATGGCTGCTTTGGTGCTGCAACAACACAAAGTATCTGCAATAGATACTATATGGCCTGCAAACTTAAAATGTTTACTGTCTGGTCCTTTAAGAAAATATTTGCCAACCTCTGCTAATGAAAGTTATTTTTCTTAGTTTACATTATCATATTATGATTCTTCTATGTTCTTCCATGTGGCTGTAGCTCACTCATTTACATTGCTATGTAATATTCCACAGTATGACCTTAACACAATTTTTTGTTATTATAAAGAGTGCAGCTATGAATATCCTGGACCTCTTCCCTGACCCAGTGTAAATTAATGTTTTAATTTAATTTTAACCTTATTTTTCCTCTGAACAAGGAAGTCATACGTACTCATTAAGGAAAGTTTGGAAAGAACAGTAGAGTGTAAAAAATTTAAAGAAAAAATTTGCATCCCCTCCAAGACAACCACTATTATTTAATGGTATACCTTTTTCCCTTCTTTTGCTGTGAAATTCCTCATCAGTTAACAGCTATGAGTGGATCACTATCATCTCATTTTCTCATTACTTCCTGCCTATTATGAGTAGTTTATAAATCTCATTTTAATGATTTTACTAGAAAGCATTAAATGTAATCATGGGGGGTAGTGGAGACAAGAGGTAGAAATAGACAAGCAAAAGGAAGTAGTAAGATTTAAGAAATCTTATTAAGCTCCTGAAATGCATATAAAGTTTTAACACGTGCTCTATTCTTGGTATTTGTCAAAAGAACTCAGTCCAGCAACTACAGGTGACTTTCACACCTCTACTTGAATCGCTTAACCCTGTCATAAAGGGACATAGAGCATTTCTTTAAACTCCAACTTTTTCCTCTCATTTTCATTCAGCACAAGCTAATGCTACTCCTGAAACTCTGTCTCCAAAGCTTTCCAGAAACACTACACTCCTAGCCCATAGGCCTCTTCTCTACCTCATTTCTTCTTACCCTTTTCCTCCTTCCTCTTTGCTTTCCTGAAACAATTTCCAAAAAAGCTAATCTGCCACTACATCAGCCTCCTCAGATAACCGAATAAGGGAAAAGAGTGTGGCTCAAAGTGTAAGCAGGGAAAAGTTGGAGATACCTCCACCAAAATAGTTTTGGAGCCATAATAATCTTTATGACAGTAGAATCCTGAAATGTTACCTAGAAGACTTGCACCTAGTCCCAATTTCTGGTGGGAGAAAACAATATATGAAGGAATCATTGCAGGCACTTGTGTCTGAGACATTTTTGTCTATGATAATTTGACTCTCCTACTTCCCCATAACATAGTTATGCGAGGGTTTGCAAAAGTGAGTTCCACAACCACTAGATATTTAGGTGTTCCACACAAAGATTTACATTGTCAAAAATATGAAATGCTATATTAACCAAGAGAAATGGCCATTCTCAGAAGAGTTAATATGCTAATGTACATAGTGACTTTATAAGAGGGTAGTGTGTGCAAATTCTCCCCAAACGACTTAATCAGAGTCCTGGCAGGAAAAGAATGGGTTTCCCAGTCAGGGAGTGTCTGAGGAGAGTTTAATAAAGGAGTTAACAATAGAAATGTGGGCAGCATTAGAAAAATCAACAAGGGATGGTGAAAAACCCCAGAGTTGACCTTCGACTTAATGGGTTAAGGGGAAGGAGGTTTTTCGGTACAGGGTCATAGCTCATCTGTGGAGATCCTATAGGAGCCAGGAAAACAAATATTCCACTATTTTCCTACCCAGTGAGCTCTTGTCTGGCCTCTCTCCAATGGAAACCAGAGGGGAAGGGAATGCTTTGATGCAGTTCTTAAAGGGAAGCCTCCAGGGCACGAAGTAGGCTGGTAAAGAACGGAAAATGGATCTGAAAGGTCAGAAGGAAATATTCGACACAATTACACGAAACTTTTTTCCCCAAGTTCATCTAGTATATTCTGTTAGTTGTTCTTTTATTCAATTATTTTGTTCCTAAAGCCAGGAGATAACTAATACTACCAGGGATTTGCTAAAGTAAACATCCTTAAAGCACCAGTCCTGGTGCCTAGCCAGAGCCACTGAATGGATGAATGGATGAATGGATGGATGGATGGATGGATGGATGGATGGATGGAGGAAGTAGGCCACACTACTGTTTTACAGACACATTTTACACAACCCATATCTGAACATGAAGAGTCTCTCTTTCTCTTTTCATGATGGCAGCTAAGGGTAAACACTGAGGTAATCCATATTATACTGATTTCTTGTAGGAAAATAGCTACCCATCACCTCTTTGACTATAGATAATTTGAGTTTGGGGGTTATGATTAAAGAAGCTGGGGAAAGCAGTGGAGTTGCTTTTCCGTGACCCCTGAATTCCTTCCATTTTACAGTGGTTCTCGATTTTAGATGCATATTAGATTCGACTGGGGAACTTTTCAAATCCAGATGCTGGGACCACAGACCACGTAAGTCTCAGAATCTCTGGACATAGGACCCAGGCATCAACATTTGTAAGAGCTCCAATGTGTAGCCAAGTTTGAGAACTACTGGTTTTGTGGGCTCTCTTTAAGACCTACTCTTATGAACCCCGCACTAATTCTGATTTTCTTAGTTATTTACATTTTTTATAGGAAACTATACACTACTTTGCTGATAATTTTATATAAAATAGGGATTGAAGAATTTATTGGGTTTAGGGTCTGGGAAAATCATAAAAAGAATAAAAAATACCAACAGCTCATGAAATAATCTGTGATAGTCCAGATTACTTGCATATTTTACCTTTTATTTCAGAGCCCTTATCAGTATTCAAAGGAGCATAGAGTTTTTAGAAATGGTTCAGTGAGGAACACTTTATACTCTGTCCCTGATAAATCAAACTGTTCATTTCCTCTCAGAGAAGTCAGTAACAAACAACTATTTTCTAGCAACTGGACTATATCCACCTATTCATTTCCCATGGCTCATTGGACATCATTAGGAATGTAATAGGTTTTAGTTACTACCAACCCCAGTTACTGTAGAATTATTCAATTATAGGAGAGTTTAAAAAATCATTAAGGCTGTTTTTCATTTTCAACTGTACTTGTCTGTTTCAAAAATGGGTAGGCACAATTTATTTTTTGTCTTAACTCTATCTGTCAACCCAGTCTATTACATTTAAGACTAGAACATCTTTCCATATGCAGAATATAGCTTCTGAGTGGTCCTTAGATCAAATAATAATATACTTCCTAAAATGTTCATTTTTTTAATACTTAAAAAAAATAAATTACAAACAATTTGCAATGATTCGTTAAGAAATTTATCACACTTAAGAGAAGAAGAGGTAACCTCCAGTAAAATCTGACAATACTGATAACTTTAAAAACACTCCCCAAAAAACCAAATTGTTACTAAAGAGCAGAGAAAGGGTAGGCACCATGTGTCCAGAACAAACAGGAGTCAGGTTATGCGTGGTTTCATGTTTTTCACAATGGATAATATGAGTGTATATGTTTATAATCAGAAATAGCCTGTCCACTGGCAGATATTGTATATCTGTGTTGGAAAAAACTCTGTCATTTCATTAATATTTCTCTCCCTTTGCTCAAATTGTGTACTCAGCAAATAACCTTCCAATTATAATTTAGCTTCCCAATTAGATGGCTCAATGTGTGTGTGTGAATTGAGGGTGAGTGTCTATCGATATGCAGTACACAAATTTGAACCAGTAGGCAGTAATATTTTTCACTGTCTATTGGCACTTGGCTGATACATCCATAAATCTTTGGGAAATTTGATTAATATGAAGCAGTCTGTGGTCATTCCTGGAGTGCATATTGACAAAGCCAAGAAGTTCAGTAGGGAATAAAATGACCCACTTGAGGTTCTGTTCCCAGAAGTTCTGGCCATCTTTCTCCCTTCTGACGATTGCAAGAGCTAAATTTTCTATCACTTTTAGAGATTCTGAAGCATATAGGCATAGGAAGGGCTCTGAGAAGGTCTGAAAAAGGTTGCTTCATTTCACTGATCACAACATTTCACAAAAAGTTTGACACTTCAACGGGGCTGGCTTCATGGGCATGTGACCTGTGCTCTCGTACAGGGCCCTGCATTCAAAAGAGCTGCACTCTTGGTTCAATGCTCTGCTATTGCTATCCTGAAATTTTTAATAATTTTATCTTCGAACTTGTGTTCTATATGTGAAGTCACATGGGGCAATGGAGCATGTGCATGAGGAGAGGAGATGCATGCGATACATGCGGCCACTATTCCTTGGTGCTCCATTCATATTTGGCATTTGCAATACGCCATGAACACAGAATTCTCATGGAACCACAATGCACAGGAGTTCAATGAGACTCCAAGCTAGTACAAGGTAAGTGTGTAATAAGTAGGTGCATAGACAGCCATGAAAGCTCATGCTTTCCCATGTGAACCAAAGCTTGCTTTGAATGCAGAAAGAAGGCAGTGGCATTCTAAGAAACACTAATGACCAAAAAACCCTACTATACCCGTTCTCACTCGTGTTCTTCACTTGTATTAGCCAATCACTTACACTGAAAATGATGACACAGAAAAAAAGGTAAAAATAGGGCAACCCAACATTCATTTCCCTTTCAGTCCTTCCTTATTCATCAGTAAACCAAAATTAGAGTGTCGATACAAGGTGAGCATATGAAGAAGTAAAATAAAAACAGTTGAGTTCGTTTTGTGCAGCATTTCCATTATTCTGGTAAGAACAGAATACATATACATGAATGAGGTATGAAATACAAATTGTATAATTTCAGTGATTCTGCATATGAGTTAAACATTCTTATATTTGCATCTAAAAATGGCATTGAACAATATCAAGATGAACAGTAAAATTCATACTAAATGTTTAAATTTATTTTAGCTTAGAAAGACATTAAATAACAAATTAAAAAAAGACCATGACAAGTCCAGAGAGAAACTAGGAAAGGACAAAGCTTTATACTAAGGGATGAGATTGGACTCAGTAAGAATAGTCAACCACATGTAGATTCTATTTTAAATTTATGAATGAGATATAATTTGGAGCCAATTGCTGATTTATCTCTCAACCTCAAAGACAGGAAAGTCTTAGCTAGTCTTGCTCACTGTTGACTCCTTACGAGTGTTGTTTTCGCTAAGGAGACAATAAATTACACTAATTAGATAGTCCCTTGAGCTGTAGAGGAGGCTAGATAGAAGCAATGGTAGAGAAAACCAGCCAGAGAATATCTGACTTCTTCAATGTCCTATTCACATTAATATTCTCCCCTTCAAATAAAACTTCGTTGCTATTATCTTGTGTTTCTTGATCTGATACTAACAATTTTGCTATAAATTGACTCATATTTGATGGAAGATGAAGACATGTGTGATTCGCCCAAGGTCGCTTAGCTGGTAACCAGAAAAGCCAAAGCTAGAACCCATATATTCAAAGTCTCCCTTTTACTTGAAAAGAATTGCATTGAATTTTTATTGACTATTAAATAATTTACATAAATATCATTTTGGGGCAAGTTATGTATATTATGTTGTACTTTTTTTCACTTTAATTACTGAGATGTAAACTGGCCAAAAAAGTTTAGTTTTCACAAAAAAATTTTTCACAGATAGTTTTTCAGACTTTGAGAAAGTTCTTCTTTGGCAATTCTATTAACCATTAGACAAGAAATTAGAGAAACAAACCCACTCTCTGCTTAATTCAGCTCTTCAAAAGTGTTTCGCCTAGGAATATGTATCTCCATCTCAGAAATGATTAGTAGATGGCTAAATTACAGCAGGAGGGGGAATTAACATTTTGAATAAAAGAGTATATTATGAGAGAGTTAGAAGTGGAAGAAAATTGCTCACAATCAGAATACTATATTGAACAAGAGAAAAACTGGTCCCATTATCAATTTCAATCATACTTTGGGCTCCTTTACAGTTCTGGCTGATCTTTCTTAACCTGCTGAATGCTTAAGCTTTACTCTCCAGAGTTTTGCTGGAGTTATATTGCTAAAAATAGAAGTATATTATCCAGACGGAGCTCCCTGAGAAGGTATGCGGCCAATTCAATGGCATAGGAGCAAGATCAAGCTAGTCTCTCTTTCTTTTTTATATGATTCTTATTACTCGGTTGAGAGTGGTTTTGGTCTATAGGGAGATGTACTCGCTGAGGGTCTTCACCCACAATGTCAGGAAGGGTCTTCAGGTTCTATAGCCTGAGAGAGCCAGCCAGAACTCCAGCTCAGCCCCTACCCTCAGAGCTTGGGAAGCAGGAGAGAAAACTTGCAGAGTACTGCCAGGAACAGCACCTCATTTCCTCATAGACCTATTTATCTTTGATATTCATCACAACAGAAGGAAAGGCTGTGATGTTTGGAACTTATTAAAATGTTGAAATTACTAAAAGAAGGTTTAAGAAGTGAGGGGCATCTCCAGGTAAAGCCATGCAAGTCCTGTCAGGTCTAAAGTTTTTTGCTGTATCAATATGGGACAACCTCTATGGGACCTAGTCCTGCTAATATGGTTGTCATATGAGTCTTTGAAAACTCACAAGTACAAAATGCTGGAACCTTTTTTTTCCATTTATCTATTCATCCTTCACATACTGGTGAAATGCTTAACATCTGCCAGGCAGGAGACACTTAAGTTGGACGCTCAGCCATTCTGGCAAATCATATACCTGGAAGGGCAAGGGAGTTAACGCTCAGGGGCGACCCTTGGCCATGAGAGATGGGCCAGTGGATAAAGACTCCCCTCCTCCAGGTCTCCAGTGGACTATTCTGAGGTGGGTCTTCTACAGGCCCTCAGGTGGGCCTGGGGCAGTTGAGCTACCCTTGCTAAAAGGAAGAATTCCACAGTGAACTACCTGTACATAAGCTGTTGCCTCGAGATCTGTATTTGGAGGGAACTGAAGCTAAGACCCAACATGCGCATCTGTTCAGAAAAATTGGATGAGGGAAAAGTCATAACTGAAATATAAGTGCTATCAAATGACGATGGCTGACACAAAGCAGAAACAGCTTGTCCCAAACATATCTGAGTAAACTCCCATGATCTCTTGGTGTATCCATGAACAATCAAAATTATTCCCTTGATGACCGATCCAACTGTTCAAGGGAAGAATACCCTGACTTGTGTGGACCTGGACCCAACAGATCAATGTTCTTCTGGCTGAACTTTTCTGCCCTTGGTCAAAAGGAGGGATTGATGAAGTGAAAAACAGCCCTGCCGGCAGCTAGATCATGATGTTCCCAGTTGAAGATAAATAGCACTCATGGAAAATAAATGATGTTCAGAGGAGGCCACTCTGTGACAATGTTTGGAATTAGACAGAGACAAGGCCACTCCTCAACAAGAAAAATGATTGAACCGTCCATCGCCTCTCTTGACTAACAGGACTCACTGTAGCTCCTTTACCAAGGACAATTCTAGCCACTTCTTAATCTCCCCAACCTCTCAAAGAAAAATTAAAATACCGAAGACAGCATTGCCTCTACCTCTTGACAACATACAATTCAGAACTTGCTTCTGCTTCTAAAAACTCTCCTTAGAATCCCTCAACACTTGCCTAAATCCTGTAATAACCACCCCCATCCCATTCTCTGTTGCCGAAATGCCCCATGGTTCCCAAGGAGTGAATTGTTACTTGCTGCAGCAAGTTAATCGAAGTTGTCTTTGTTTTCTGTGTGTGTGTGTGTGTGTGTGTGTGTGTGTGTGTGTGGCGGGGGTGGCAGGGGTGGCCAACAGATGTATTCCTGATAATTTTGGTTAGTAGACATTGATACTGGCCTCTCTGCTTGCTGCCAGTTAATAAGCACCTTTCCTAAGGAAGATAAACCTCATCATTTTCAAATGTCTGCGATTTTTTCTTCTCTCTCTTCTTTCTCCTAGATAAATCCTGTCTTTGTCTTTGTTATATGGAATTGATCTATTATTGGTTTGTCTGGTATACACATAAAATAATTGGCTACTAACTATATATGTCTCTGAGTCGGATTTTTACACTCCGGTAGACATTTACTGAGGATTTATTTGTAAACAGCAAAAAGTCTACGTTGCGGCGCCATATAGTTGATACTTTAAATTCAATATCACACATATCTCTTTTTAAAACCCCCTTCCAATATTTCTTTTGATTTAGACTCCAGCTTCCCAACAAGGTGTTTGACCCTCTTTCTTCTTCTTTACTCCGTAGCCCAGCAGAAAAAAAAAAAAAAAAACAACTCAAACTACGAAACAACAAAAAACTCCGCAGCCCCCCCCAAAGGAATATGATGAAATAAGATATTATTAAAGGGTGAGTGTTCCAAGATCTGGAACACCGACAACACCAAATGCTGGTGAGGATGTGGAGCAACAGGAACTCTTACTCATCGCTGGTGGGAATGCAAAATGGTAGAGCTACTTTGGAAGACAGTTTGGCAGTTTCTTACACAACTAAACATACTTTTACCATGTAATCCAGCAATCGTGCTCCTTGGTATTTACCCAAAGAAGTTGAAAACTTATGTCCACACACAAGCCTGCACATGGATGCTTTTAGCAGCTTTGTTCATAATTGCTAAAACTTGGAAGCAACCAAGATGTCCTTCAGTAGGTGAATGGATAAACTGTGGTACATCCAGACAATGGAATATTATTCAGTGCTAAAAAAAAAATGAGTTACCAAATCATGAAACGACACGGAGGAAGCTTAAAGACGTATTACTAAGTGACAAAAGCCAATCTGAAAAGGCTACACACTGTATGATTTCAACTATATGACATTCTGGAAAAGACAAAACTATGAAGACAGTAAAAAGGTTAGTGGTTGCCCGAGTATGGGGGTGGGGGGGAAGGATGAATAGGCAGAGCACAGACAATTTTCAGGGCAGTGAAAATACTCTGTATGATACTATAATGATGGATATACATCATTATACATTTGTCCAAACCCATTGAATGTATAACACCATTATGTGTTATACATGGAATCGATCTATTATTGGTTTGTCTGGTATACACATAAAATAATTGGCTACTAACTATATATGTCTCTGAGTCGAGTGAATCATAATGTAGACTATGCACTTTGAGTGATTATAACATGTTAATTATAGGATCACCAAATGTAACAAATGTACCACTCTGGTGGGGGATGTTGATAATGGGAGAGGCTACGCATGTGTGTGGGCAGGAGATATATGGGAAATCTCTGTACCTCTCCCTTAATTTTGCTATGAAACTAAATTTACTCTAAAAAAAAAAACAAAGTCTTTCATTTTTTTTTAAATAAGAGGGTTAAAAATAAATAAATAAATATTCAAACTAAAAACTACAAAACAAAAAATTCCCCCAACAGGAATATGATGAGACAAGACATTATTCAACTATGAGTGTTCCCAAAGAAGTTCCTGCCACTAAACAGAATCTTCTTCTACCTCCTGAGAGGTGTGTGTAGGGGCAAGCGCCAGGGGGAAAAAGAGAGAGAAAGGCAGGGAGAAAGAAAGAAATTTAGGAGATAAAGACTCTGGAGACTCAGTAACCTCTGTATTGTTATTTGAATTTGAGAGATTAGTGGAGCAAAGAAAAGAGAATCTGTTGGAACTTAATTTAAAGACTGGGACATCCTCTTCAAAGTAGCAGAGGGAACCTGTTATTGAAACTGTAGGAAAGGAAATGCAAGCCCAACACTACAGTAGGCTCTATAATAAAATATATTTATGGCGCCATAATAATGTGCATGCTGTTTATATGTTTTCAATTTTTAGAATGAATCTTTGACAAGACACAAGAGACCTAATTATAGTTAGAGGACAAAGAAAAAATGCAACTCAACATAAAATTAAAAGTAGAGTTTATAGAATTTGGAAGAAGAAAGTCGGTAGAAGTGAAAAAACATGTAGGGTGACTAAAGTCTCCATTTACCATGTGAGGAATTGAGAGATATTGTCGACAGTTTACAGAAGAAGAAAAAAAAGATTTATGGATTGCATTTAAAATGAAAAATAATCAATAGAAGAAGTATGTGAAGTATATGAAAATGAGTTAATTTTTCCTCATCTCTCATAGAATAAAGACCATAGACAATGAAAAAAAAAGAGAAAACCAAAGATTAGAGATGTGAATATGTTATTAAAGATTTAAAAATGTAAGCATTAGAAAAATAAAATGACTCAAAGTATTTGCCTTTGAGGAGTGACAAATGGGAGAGGGACATAGTACGTTTAAATAAAAGAACTTGTGAAATGAAAAGTACTTTAATCCTGTATAGATAATAATTTGATTAAAATTCAAAACATTGCTTCAAAAATTTCACAATATTCATCGTATACATTTTTGAAAATCCTGATAAGTGAAAATGAAAGAATTAAACTTATGTATAAATCCACTTTGCAGAGGTAACAAAGATTTATATATATATATATATATATATATTTTAAAACAATTGCTTATAATTTAGTTTGTATTGAAATGTTTTCTATACACAACCCATTCTTTTTTTTTTTTTTTTGATGAGGAAGATTAGCCCTGAGCTAACATCTGTTGCCAATGCTCCTCTTTTAGCTGAGGAAGATGGGCGCTGAGCTAACATCTGTGCCCATCTTGCTCTAATTTTTTATACGTTGGATGCCTGCCGCAGCATGGCTTGATAAGCGGTGCATAGGTCCATGCCTGGGATCTGAACCTGTGAACCCTGGGCCACCAAAGCGGAGCATGTGCACATAACCACTACACCACTGGGCCGGCCCCAACAAAGATCTATATTTTGATATATACTCATATAAAAATGAGATCATACTGTAGCATTATACGTATGCATACTACATATTATAGTCTGCTTTTTTCCCCCTTTATGTATTTGGAATACCCTTAACATCAATGTAATTAAATTTCTTTTCTTTAGAGATATGCCATCATTTTTAAAAGTCCCTTACTGATGAAAATTTGTATTACTTACATTTTCCAATGTAAAAATAATAAATATTTGTGTAACTCAATCTTTGCACATAGACTTAAATATTCCTTTGGATTATTCTCCAGAAATGCAATACCTCAGTCAAATGAATGCACACTGTTAAGGATTCTGCTGGATATTACAAAATTGCTCTCGTGAAATATACCAATTCAGTCTCCTGTCAGTGTACAATGTAAAAAAGTTATTTTTATTTTCATCTTTTTGGTTACAAGTAAGGTTGACAGTGCATTTCTTTTTTTTAATTGATTCGTAAGATTCAATTTCAGCTTATTTTTAATGTACAGATTTTTAAAATTATCTGTGTATTTTCCATTTAAAATTTTGATTTTGTTGTCACTAATTATAGAAATATTTACTTATTTTTTTTCTATTCTTTGGGCTTCTTGAGCTTATTTATATTTTAATATTTTATCTAGCTGAAATTTAATTTACTGCATTATGTGATGCAGAGTTCTGACTTTTTATATGATTACCAAAACCACTTCTTTCATAATCCATCTTTACCCAGGAATTTGAAATATCATTTTTATTACATATACTTGAGTATATTTGGGGACTTCGTCTTTCACTAATCTGTTTTTATATTCTTTTAGTAGGAGTTTTATTATACATTTTAATATGGAGACGGGCAAATGAACTTTCATTTAAGTTTCTTAACATTTTCTAATTAAGTCTCATCTATATTGCTGCCAAATGAACTTTAGAGTAATTTTTGTCACAGGCAAAACCCCCCAAGCCCCCTCTCCAACTTAATTTTGATGTGCTTTTATTATATTTTAGGTTAATTTTGGGAGAAATTATATGTCCAAAATATTGAACTCCTCATCAAGAAATATTGGATATATCTGTCCATGTATTCAAATATCCATTTATGTTTTTCAGTAAAGTTTTGTATATCTTCAAATACCATGCTAAATAAATTCATAATAATTTCACATTTTGAACTGCTACTGTGGAGAAGGAGAGCTTTGATTTCTAATAGCTTGTCTAAATAATTACTAGTATGTAGGAAAGCTTGCATATAATTAATATCTAATTATTTCTAGGTTTTTTTTCTTTACCAGTTATATAACTGAACAGTTATTCACTTAGGTCCAAGTGGACAATAATAACATCTTCTGATATGAATAATTTGATTTTCTTTTCCAATATTTATATTTCTCATTTCTTTTACTTGACATATTTCATTGGCTAGAAAATCCATATTATTAAAAAAAGAGCATTCGATGGGCATTCTAGCTGTGTTTCTGATTTTAATGGAGATACTTCCACTATTTCCACATTGATTATAGTTTGCTGTTGTTTTGATAGACATTATTTGTCATGCTTATCAACTGTCATCTATTCTTATATTGCTAAAAGATTTTTGTTTGTTTCTACTCTTAAATCAGGGACAGATTTTTTTATTTTATCAATTTTTTAAATAATTTATAGAAAATATTCTATATTTTTCTTCTGATTTTTATGTACAATGAAGGATGTAAATAAAGTCTCTTAGATTAAGCATATCTGCTTTCCTGAGATAAATCCAATTTAAGTATGGTAATTTAGTCTCTTATTGGTATAGTTTGCTATAATTTATAGAATTTTAATATTTGTATTCCTGAGATTGGCCTATAGTTTTCAACGTGCAATATTTTTCAAATTTCATAATCAAGGCTATGTGGGCTTTAGAATATGAATATAGAAGTTTTAAAGCTATTGTTGTGGTTTTGAATTTTTTAAACAGATGATAATTCGTACCTGGATGTTTGAAAGCATTTGTCTATAAAATATTATTGAAGATATTTTTTCTACTGTTTTTTTTCTTATAAAGTCAAATGTTTAGTTCTCTTATTTTCCCTTTTATCTTGAATATAAAAGCATTTAAGGCTATGAATTTTCTTTGGTTACAGCTTTGTTCTTATCCCACAAGTTTTAATGTGTGGTTTCCCTATTTCATTAATTTCTAAATAGCCTACTTTTAAAAATAATTTAAGAAAACAACACTACTTTTTCTAGATACAAAAGCAATGTATATTTACCATAGAAAAATACCAAAATAACTATTAAGAAAAGTAGAAATAACTCATTTTCCACATTAAAAGAAAAAAACTGCTAATATCCTGTTGTTTATTCTAAGTGGTTTTGCATATATATATATACACACATTGAGTGTTAGTTTCCTATATTATCTAAGAGTTATGCCATATGATCTACGAATTGACTTTTCCTATTAGTTTTAAATGGCTTGCTGATTTTACTATGTTATAATTAATTATTCTATGCATTTTGTAACAAAAAAATTGGTATACCAAGTTTTTCAATCATGTTCAGTGATATGTTATTGCAAATGTATGCTTATGACATGCCTGAGTTATTGACATTGAGTTTTTTTGCTTATTCTTGTGTCTAAATATTCTTTGAATTTACTGGCTTTTGTATAGGAAATTGTATGTTGTTTACAAGTTCACTGGTTTTGCAACCTTTCCTGCACATTACAATCACCTGGGGAGCTTTAAAACATCCCAATAACCAGATTTCCTCCCAATTTAATTAAATCAGAATCTTCTGAGGTGGGACCCAGGCACCTTTAAGTTTTAAAGGCTCTTGTGAAATTCCAATTAGCAGCAAAGGTAGAGGACCACTGGACTTGTTAGACTATGCAGGAAAGGAAGTTTCTAAGCTTAAAATTTAAGGTTTATATATTTTGCAAATGCAACTACTTTAACAAATTAGTAACAAATTGGTAAACAAGCTAATCCTAATATCTTTGAAAAACACAAGTTTAATTTTGCCTGGAGCTGCAGCTCTCAATATATTGTCCAGCATATCCACCATGCCAAGAAACCATTATACTCACCAATATTTATGAAGAAGGATAATTTTTCAACTGCAAACCTTTACTTGCCTTTTGAAAAATTCATCCAGATTTCCTTAAGCAGATTTTAGAAAGCATATACATGAGCAATTACAAATCTGGCCTTCAGCCTAACTCAAGAATAAAAAAAAATCTCAAAAGTGAAGTTATATTCATTAATTTTTTTCTCCTTACTTTTCTTCTGTAAAAATAGACATCTCTGCTTTAAAACTGGCTTCATGACATCACTTGAAGCCACTTTCCTTCCCAATGACTCTTAATGACAATTCAAATTACATTTACTTGTTTGTGCAATCATAAATTAAACAACAATAATCAACAAAAAATGAAAATAGTTTGTACTTGGGTTGCCAAAGAATGGTCTAATTCAGCATCAGACCAAAGATCTAATTTACCATTATTTAACCATCTAACTAAGAAAAAAACAAAACAAAAAAAGCACCTAGAAATAATTTAGCCATGAAGCTGTTCATCAAAGAATAAAAGCAATTGTTAATTAAGTTTTCATTGGGGAAAGTCATACATTTTTCATGTTATCATAACATTTCAAAATGCCCTGGGAAATTAGAAAATTAAGATAACATAAACTACCGAAATATTATAATTCCAACAATGAAACATTTTGCCCAGGCCTCTAATGAGAGTACTCAGTGAAGTGGGAGGAGGAGAGGAATGCATAAAGACATGAGAGGAGGGGAAGAGGAAAACCAGCTTCACCAGGAAGATGTTTTAGAGGAAAAACAGATTCCTAAGCTGTTTCAGGCATAACAGACCTAAGGAAATATGCAATGTAATATGTCTCCCTCGATTTATCAGTTCTGAAACTGAATCTTAAATCTGGTTGTACAAAGACACACAACTAGTTATTGCTCTATCAACAGCTCTTTCAGAAATTTTTCTATTATAGTTGTCACTTTAAGTAAACTCCATGGAACCCCACTCAAAATTGACAGAGAGGGAAAAAGTGAGAGACCATATTAATAATTAAAATCCCTCTTGGCAGTGGGACTAGCCAATGGGAAAGGATCCCTTTACTTTCATCTAGTAGAGACGGAGAGAGTAGCTTCCCTTTGAATGAATCACATTGCTTAGATAATACTGGATTAAGGGCTATAGTCCTCTCCCCGCTCTCTGGATGCCACATAGGCCCACCAGATTCTTGTGGAACACCAGAGAAGGGACTGGATAGTCCAGAACATAAAAGGTCGTATTTATGTCTGCCCTAGTAGGTAGGGCTTTAGCAGCATACTCAATTTGATTTAGAAAAACAAAGAGAGCTGACATTTCTTTCACCTGGGCATTAGAGAAGAGATTCAGCTGGGATCATCCAAATACGAGAGCATGAAATCTGGAATATAGTAGGTTGCTTCTACTTGTTCATTCTTGCTTTCTTTCTACCTGCCTAACTATCTAATTATACGTTACTTCTATTAAATGCATTGGCAGTGAACATTTCATTTATTAAAGAGGTATTTGCCAATTCCATATCCCTAGATTCTGAGAAAGGCAAAACAGAAAATTTTATTCTGGAGAAGCAAGCGAGGCAAAAATACTTTAAAAACTTGACCAAGGCTAAATTATAATATGTAATTGATATGGGATGAGAATTTTGGGACCATGTTACCTATCACTTTACTATTTTCCCCCAAAACGTGTTTGGAACAATGTGAAACACAACAATAATATTTATGCAGCATTTTACATTTTCAAAAGCCCTTTAACATTGCATCATGCATCAAAATACCCTGGTAACTTGTTTTTTTTTGTGAGGAAGATCAGCCCTGAGCTAACATCTGCCAATCCTCCTCTTTTTGCTGAGGAAGACTGGCCCTGACCTAAAATCCGTGCCCATCTTCCTCCACTTTATGTGGGACGCCGCCGCAGCATGGCTCGACAAGCGGTGCATCGGTGCGTGCCCGGATCCAAACCTGTGAACCCTGGGCCACCGCAGCGGAGCATGAGCACTTAACTGCTACACCACCAGGCAGGCCCCTACTGTAATATATTCCTAATAGACTCAGATGAATTTGTCTTAGTCTCCACTGCTGTCTGAACAAGTTAAAAAAAAAAGGTCAGCATAACTGCAAATTTGACAGCAATCAAAAACTCACCCTTGTTGAAAATGTCCCTGAAAGAAAGGCTTAGCACTGTATGCAACAAGGAGGTCACCTTGTCATATGGCCCCAAGAGCAGCTATTAGGAGAGATATGACTGAAGGCAGAAGCTGCGGCGCTGGCCTGCCATGGACCATCACTCCTAGTGCTTAGAAAGCAAGCCTTCCTGAATTTACCTAATGGTACAGGGTAAGGACTATGAACATACCATTTGGTAGTCTCAGAGGATAGAGAGGAGTTTGTCAGGGCAACAGGAGGTATTCTAGGCAGAGTCAACAGCCTGTGCAAAGGTGCAGAGGTATAAAATAGGGTGGGCCATAGGAGGAATTACAGATGGGCTGGTACTGCTAAAGTGTAAGATGTGCAGTCAGGAGCTGGGGAGGACGAAGCTAGAACTGTATTCCAATATTAAGAAACCAGTATTCCATCTTGGAGAGTTAGATTTCATTATGTAGATAGTGGTGGTCACCTATGGGTTTAAATAAGGTACAAGAACACATGTAAAAATAATAATAATAATAATAGGAGCAACTATAACAGTTAGGATTTACTGAGCACTTACAACAAGCCAGACACTGTTCTAAGCACTTTGCATGTATGAGCTTTTTAATTCTCATAGAAGTGGGTATCACATTAACACCATTTTACAGGTGAGTGATGAAGCAACCATCACGGAGTAAGCAGTGAAGACGGAATTCAAACAAGAATCCATGTGCTTATCCACTGCACTACCCTGTACGTTTAGGGAGATCACCATGTTTGCACTGTGCAAGGGAAGGAAGACATTAGAAACTGTAGTCAGCATGGCCATATATTGTGTGGTGTTATATTTCTTGGACAGCACACTTTGGGAACACCATAAGCAGAGAAAGCAAGTAATATCAGCTGCTTTTGCAGGTGAGAACTTAGAATGTTTAAATGATTTGGCCTTAGTCTTCTGAACTGTCATTCACTGTACTTTCTATTCATTAGAATTATCTGTTCTAGCTTTCAAAGATCAGACATTACAGAAAACAAACTCTTTTTTATGAATTCAGAAGGACAGGAGACAGCAACACAGGATGCACGAACACAAAAGCATCTTAAAATCCCAGAGAATTATTTGTCTGTGCACTCTCTCATTCATTCATTCAGTCAGTAATATTTACAGAGTCTTTTGTGAACTATAAGCTACGCCCTGGGAATACAAGGGTGGGTAGACAGACAATTGAGTTTGCTGTTGTCCACTGAATGATGTTGTCCAACTGGTACTTGGCCAATTGAACTTCCTCAAGTTACCTTCTAGGATTATCAAGCTCCCACCCTCTACTATTTTCCATTTTACAAAATCATCACACACATCATAAACTGAGAAAATTATCAGTCCAGGGAGGCTCAATCCTTTTGTGCTAAAGAACTCCTATACTGTCAGCAATATTCAGCTGACAGCCGTTGGGATAAAACTACTGTGAGGATTTCAACATCCCCAGGTTCTGATTATACCCCACCTTTATGTTGTACAGGGGGTGGACAAACCAGCAGCGTTCCTTCAGGCCACATTTCTCCAGCCCAAGTGGTCCTGAAATGTTGGTGAGGCAATCTAACTTCATATTTGACACTTTTATTTATTTTTTTTAACCCTAACAGACTGCTTCTAAGGACAAGCTTTTCTAGACATATAATTTCAAGGGAAAAAATATCAATATTGAAGAAAATAAGTGCACTTGAATGTCACTCTACCTTATGATTCATTCTCTTGTTATTCCTACAGTGTTCTCCAGCAGGTTAAGTGGGCTATTGAACACAAAAAACCCTGGAATTCTGACATCTTCCATTACCTTAAACTGATTGAAAATCAGCTTTTCTTTTGTTAAGATGAAATACTTGACAGTCAGTAGAAAAATTCTTACCATGGGTTTCTACTTTCTGAAACCTTTCCCACCCCCAGTTCTCAGAAACGCACGTTGGTGAGTTGCACGCTATCCCAAGGCGGTATTCACATAATGCAAGAAAAACTGAGCGAGACTTGATGACTAATTTGCAATGATCTGAGGTACCTGAAATATTTTATTCATTTTATTTTTATATTTCTTTAAAATAAATGCACTTACTATCCTAAGGGTAACTTTGATATTAAAAAGAGTCACATTTATTACATATATACCAGAAGCCTGAGCAGCTGCCTTTTAAGCTTATATCTCAAAATAGAATTATTTATGAGAAACCTTAACGCAAATAAAGATACTAAACCCTCAGGGCCTCTTGCGCTTTTATATTTGACATCTCCTCTTTTCAAATATTCGTGTAGAATAGCCTTAAGTAGAACCTTCAAGATGTGCTATGATAAAACATTCTCCTGAGCCACTTTGCTGTTGATGGGGTGTTTTCTCAGTTTGGATTCTCAATAATAGTCTTTCCCTTAAATGAAGAAGGGGTAACTCTCCAACCACTTGTGAATGACAGCATTTGTTCTGCTTCTTTAGCTTACTTCAGAGCAATCACAGGCCGCCACATGTTTCCAGCATTAGAGATCAAGTTCAGATCAATTTTATCACACATTGATTCTAAAAGTCTCAGTCTCAGGAGAGGCCAGAATATCTTCCACAACCCGTAATACATTCTCCCACTGCGTCATGCTCCATATATTGGAAATCCATTTGCCGCCCATTTCCCCAAATTTAGAAGTTTGAGTTTAAAGATAAAGTTTTAGGACCGGCCCTGTGGCTTAGAGGTTAAGTGCGCGGGCTCCGCTGCTGGCGGCCCAGGTTCGGATCCCGGGTGCGCACCGACGCACCGCTTCTCCGGCCATGCTGAGGCCGTGTCCCACATACAGCAACTAGAAGGATGTGCAGCTATGACACACAACTGTCTACTGGGGCTTTGGGGGAAAAAAAAAAGGGGAAGGATTGGCAATAGATGTTAGCTCAGAGCCGGTCTTCCTCAGCAAAAAGAGGAGGATTAGCATGGATGTTAGCTCAGGGCTGATCTTCCTCACAAAAAATAAATAAATAAAGATAAAGTTTTATAAATGAATTCACCTACTTTGTTTTTCAGGATGTAAATTCTAGCTCTCATAAGCAAGCACTTAATGGTCTTTATTTTTTACCATATTAAAATTCAGATTGATAAGGTTTACAATAATTTTGGAAGTTCACATTACTACATTAATAGGGCTTCCAAATTCAAATTCAAATTTAACTGAAGGAGTGAGAAACTGTTTCTGACTAAAAGGTCATTTCTACATGCAAAAAATGAAATTATGTTCTCTGCTATTAAAAAGGGCATAAATAAACTAATACCTAATGCAAAATGAGCATTATAAAAGATATATAAGATTTAGAAGAGGCAAAACTATCCATTTCTGCATTTTCTGTTCATTCAGCAAAGAATTACCAAGCAAGTCATATATGTCTAGTATAGCGCTTAAGGATTTTGTCCATCTCTACAATAATGATGAAAGTGCAGGACTTTTAAAAAATAAAAATACCTATTTATTATAAGTTAAATATAAAAGATTATCATTGATGTATATAACCAGCATTTAACCGAAATCGTTAAAATCAAGAATTTTAAATAGTTGAGAACATTAAGGAAGACATTGCTTGACACTACTCACAAACAGCTTGAGAAAATAAAAAACAAAACCAAATCAATACAGAAATATTCACTATAGATCATTAAACCCAATGAAGTGGGACAAAATTTAAGAAAAACAATTTTCTACTGCCTTGATGGAATAGTCCGGATTATAAAATTAGATGGAATTTTCAACAACAATATGCTATTGTGAGAAAAAGCACGTGTGGAAACTAGGAAGAAGCTGTAACCTGAATTTATTGCCAAGGAGAAGTTACAATGAATGTAATAAAACATCTTTTTTTGCAGTAAGAAATATGGAAAGACAGTAGCTGTTCCCCTACATTAATCTCCTTCCAGGTTAACAGGTGCAGCACCAGTTGGCTGCAGAAACTCTTGTCAGTGCGCTACTCAGACTGTCCCATCTGCTTCTTACTGTTTGCTGTATACAAAGGCATGTTAGGATGCCTACTCACTTATCATCATTTTTTCATTTTGTTCTTTGCTAACTCGACTGTGCCAACATGCTAGAAATGGATCAAGCCTAACATAATTTTAATATATTAAGAAATATTTTAATAAAATATTTCTGGAGTTTAAGTTCTTTATGGACTCATGATAGAGAACCATATTCTGTGCAACAGGATCCTTTCACCTCAACCCATTCAACCAGCATAAAAAATCTCAATAACAATGCTCCAAGGACCTATGAAAAGTACATAGGAACCAAGGATCTCAGAGTTGAAAGGAAACTTTCTTCAAATGAACTGTGACACCAAAGCCCAATATGAAACATGAAGAGTGAGCTATTCAGCTAAAGGAATGATGGTGGTGGTAAGTTACTACTGTAAGTCAGGGACCATCTGTACTGAAAACTTTTGACATAGGTATGTAGGAAAGTGAGGCTTAGTTCATGGTCAAGCTTGTACATGTAAGCCGTGGTTTGTTTGATTTTCAAGCCAGCTCTATTAACCACTAGGCCCAAATAAACACTGTCACCTATTGTAATAGTCTCCTGACTCTGTTGAGTGCTGATTCTTTCATCTGGAACTTTGGAATATACTGAGATTTAAGGGCGTAGGAACAAGGGAAGAAAGAAGTGAAAGCAGAGAGCCATTAAGAAACCATTTTTAGAGCCAGAGAACACCCTAAAATGAAGAACAAATGAAAGATACACAGCAGCAACCAAGGCTAGGAACAAGCAGTTCAAAGAGAAAACTGGTTTGCCAAAGCGGAAAAAATATGGCAGACAGAATATCTGATGGCACAGGCTCCAGATGGGACAAGAAATACGCAGCTGCAGAGAAAGGCTATCTTCAGACAGGTAATTAGAGCAGCCTGATCATCAGAGGGGCTAGCCAATGTCTATAAACATATAATAATAAAATAAGTGCAGAAATCATTACTAATCTCTAATTATTAACTTTATAAAAATAACTCAAGAACTGTTATCTTGGAACCATTATATATAGTAGGATAAACCAAATATGTAATTACATTAATATCATTAAGAACTTAGATTTTTCAGCATAAGAGGAGATTGCAGTAAAAATCAAATATATTAATTTCTATTTCTTGATGCAAGTGGTGGTTATTTTATTCATGGTGTACGCACTTTTCTGATTTATATTATGCTTCAATAACAAAGTGTATTAAAGATAAATAAAAATACAATATATAGCAAGAGTTTAAGAAAACCAAAGGGCAAGAATAAAGGTAAATTCTTTATTTAATAAACTCAGTGCTTATTAATCACTATTGCAAGTTTTATTTCCTTTAAGTTCTCAGAAAAACCTTATCTGTACTGAAAATCTCTGGGTCTCCAGGCAGTGCATGGACTCCTGCCAACTTAATTGTAACTTAGATGTTAATATCTTAACACAAATTCCTCTTGATCTACCTGAGAACTGTCAATTACCTTAATGGAGATCCTTCAGTTTATTTTATCTGCAAATTATCTAGCAATCTCATCTCTTGCGAAAAGGTATATTTTCACCCATCAAGTAATCTCAAGTAAGATTACAGCCTTTTAAGGAAAATGTCCATCCATTCAATTAATATTTGTTAAGAACAGGGCCGCAAAACGTATTTCCTCTTTTCCTTCTTTTTCTTCATGTTTGTAACATACAAATTCAACCTGGAAGTGGTTTCTTTCCAAACAGATAAGGAATCTTATTGGTTAATTTATTACCTCATTTTTAAATTCTATATGTTACTTAAACTCTTTTTCAACCAGAATTTACATTATTACAATTGCAATCTACATTATTACAAACCTGATATTTAAGATAATTAAACTTTTATAGGTACTATAAATGCACAAAACTGTTTTAAAATAGGCATACAGGAATATTTTTTTGTTGGGGGAATGGGTGGGTTTGTTTTTAATATGTCAAAAGGCAGTACAATTCATGAACTATACAGTACTCTTACTAAGCTATTCCAAATATGTTCATTTAATGAATTTTTAAATTTTCTCTTAAATATAAAGAGAGAAAGTATATTATTGAGGTAATAACTTATAGTAATGTGCCAGACACAGTTCAAGGTGATTTCAAAGCTTACTCGTCAAAACAATCCCATGAGGTTCATACTCTTGAAGTCCCTTTTTTTCAGGTGAGTAAACTGAGGCACAGAGAAGGTGAATGACCTGCCTGAGAGTCTATAGACTATAAAGTAGACCGTACATGATTTGAATCCAGGCAATCTGGCCTCAGAGCCCAACTCTTAATAACTACATTCTGGCACTGCTAGATTCCGGTAATCTCCTCAGCCAATCCCGGTTTTGTTGTGTGTTGTTTTGTTGATTAGTCAGTTTGGTCATATCAAAGCTAACCAAAGTGCGTCAAGGTCATGTAATTTTCAGAACTGGAATTCTCTCTCCAGGAGAGAAGCCATAACCAAATCATCTGTCTTTTTTTTTTCTGGCACATAGTGGTTTTAATAAATTCTGTTTCACTGAATACCAGAAACAGTTTTGCCCTTTTGTAGCAGTATTAGTTAAGGGCTGAAAATAATGTTGCAAGAACAACAGCAAGACATTAGCTTCCCTGGTTATGTTACAGAAACAGTATGATGGGCCATATGCCTACTGCTAGCAAGCAGCAATGTAGTTTTCCTTTTTTCTTGTGCTATTATCTTCTAAAAATACTATTCTCCAATGCATATTGCACTCAATTAGTTGTTACTCTTAAATACTAACACAACAGACCATTTCTAGAATGGTAATGAGACTGAGAAATAGACTCTTCTGTATGTATTACCTGGTTAGAAGTATAAGGCCCGTAGGAAACACGTTCATAATATCCAAATTGTTTTGTTCTTGCTTCCATTCTAGGTGCCTTTCCCACAGACCAAGAGTCAGAAAGTCTTGAATATATAGATCAAAATTGGAATAACGGGATTATGACTCAATTACCTTTTCTCCATTTTGGCAGTCTTCTTTATAAATCTTTTAACCTAACCTTTGGCCCTGTACCTCCATGCAAATCTCTTGCATTTATTTTACTGAATAGGCAGTTTTTCACAGTTTCACCTTAGGTTACACTAATGCATTTACAGACTCCTATTGTGAGTTCATTAAAGATCTTGGGCAGGAACTGGAAGGTGACCATTAAAGATACAACTGAACCTTTCTTTCTGGTCTACATCTAACTGTCTATGGTTGGGTCTCAAAATGTCATGCCATATGGATAAAACCCTGCATGCCAACATCAATGAACATGCCAAGAAGGGAAACACGATCATTTTATTGCAATGTTTGTAAAAAAAAAAAAAAAGTATATATATGTATTTAAACATCAGATGTACTGCATCATTGGACTCTGCTGAATAATGTTCAATTTTTTCCTCATAAAATTATACATGTTAATTATAGAAATTTTGGAATCTACATAACATGAAAGAAGAAAATATATATTGCCTGCCATTCTCAGCAAATCCTGTTGAAGCATAAGGGTATTTCATTGCAGTTTTTTGGCTTGGTTTGGTTTGGTTTGGTTTGGGGTTTTTGTTGCTATTGGTTTTTGTTTTTGTTTTGTTTTGTCTACACAGGTAGATACTCATTTACTTTCTTTTATTTCTCACTTAAGGAAATATTTGTCTTTATAAATGGTTGAAGTATGGAATAGTGACTGGCATATAATACCCACATAATAAAGGTTTTTTATGGTATTTTGATTCATCCATTCTACTTAACTTCATCATGCAATTATTCCCACTGCTATTTTTTAAACATGCAGTATATATTTTGTTTTAGGTTTAAAATGCAGTCATTATAAATATTTTAGAAAATTCTGATAAGGCAAAGACTTTAGAACAATGTTTGTGTCATAGAAACTCAATAAATCTTTGTTAAATATTGAATTAAATGTTAATTAAATAATTAATACCATAATCCCACTAGTCAAAACTACTTCAATATTTTGTTCAGAATTTTCTGTGTATTTTAATAAGCATATTGAAAGGAAAGTAAAATTGTTTTTCCTTTTTAACAAAAAGGAAACACTATATCTACTAATTTCATCCCTGAGGTAATCTGAAGCAGTTATCATGAGCTTTTTTTCAATGATCTGAATGACACCTTTAAGCAAGTACTGCTATGTAATTTCCAGGCCCATGTATATTTGCATCTAGGATTTCCTTGGCTGTTAAAGCATGTAGTTTCCCATTGGGCCTCTTCTAATGATAATCTGAACAAAGTCATCCCAGTGGTGCACATGTTGTAATCGTGTTAAATTCTTTTCTAGTTCTAAGGGGACAACTTCTCTTTCTTAGTCATAATTTTTTGTGTGTGTGTGAGGAAGGTTGGCCCTGTGCTAACATCTGCCAATCCTCCTCCTTTTTTTGCTGAGGAAGACTGGCCCTGGGCTAACATCCGTGCCCATCTTCCTCCACTTTATATGGGACGCCGCCACAGCGTGGCTTGCCAAGCGGTGTGTCGCTGCGCCCCCGGGATCTGAACCGGTGAACCCCGGGCTGCTGCAGCGGATGGCGCGTGCTTAACTGCTTGCGCCACCGGGCCGGCCCCTCCTAGTCATAATTTTAACCGAACATTTTTTCAGACTGGAACTTCAGTTTCCTAAACTTACTAAGTTGTGCCTTTAACTGTGGGATAATGAAAACAGCAGAGAATACTAGACTTTTGTAACTGGTGCAGGCAGATGACATAAAAGCATAGGACTGCATGACGCAAAAACATGGTTATATTGTATACATGAGTACTTTGCAAAGGTTTTAATAGGGAAAAGCAGTGAAATAATTGAGCAATCACAACATATATAAAACAATACGGCATATTGTAAATAAAAGACCTTGTACCACTGCAGCTGGTACTGTATTCGCACTACAAAAGCTGTTTCATTTATCCAAAAAAACATAGGCAGTCGCGTTAACGTTGTACATTGGAATTTTATTGCTTTGTGTTGTACTTTTAAAATTTAATTTGAAAATATTATTTGGTTTTATAGATCTATAAGCCCTTTAACCATAAAATGTGTGCCCTTTGTTTTATATTTGTGCTTATATAAGTAACTTTTAATAATTAATTTGCCAGCTTTGGTTAACCATAGGAATTTTTCATTCCTTTTCACTTGGCCTGTTTATTGCTCACGTTTGAGAAGCACTACACTATAACAACAATCAAGTAAAATGTTTTAACACTGGGGGAATCTGAGATTGGTTCTTTGTAGAAAAACACTATTAAAGAGAGGTAGAGTAGATTAATATACATTTTTACAAACATGTCCACTCATATAGGAGAGTTTCTTTGTTTTTTTTTTAAAACAAAATGTCTCACAATGTTGTTGGGCAGCTGTAACTGATTTGGCTTAATAGTAAATGGGAATTAACTTCCTGTGCTCAATATCCTTGAAGGCAATATCACTGCAGTACAAGCCAGGGCATCAGTTTCATTATGGTTGAGTCAGCATGAAAAGTACCACCAGAGGACAAAATGAATTATAACCAACGAAACCTTTATACAATACCCTGAAGGATACTAGTGCAAGACAAGGGACAAATAGAAGGAAACAGTGATGACCTGCGATGTGAGCTGTCCTTCATAGGTTTACACCACATCTGAAAATGCCTTCTGCCTGTAAGAAGCATCAGGAACCCTAGAGCATGTGTTAATATAGCATAACCTAGGAGGCAAAGACAGTCATGCCACTCTATTGGACCAAATTTTTATACACATACATACACACATAAAAACACATTCAACATACACATCCATACATGCATGTATGTGTATAGTAGTTTGAGTTTCAAAATAAAACTGTGTCAAAGTGAAGAGAGTTCACATAAAAAAATCAATGATATTATACAAGAATATAGAAATGGTAAGGGGGTATAAATAAGGAAAACAATACAGAAATGAGGAATATTTGCTGTTTCACTGCTTCCTTGTTAACTCCTAGCAAGTGTTAGTCACCAAGTAAATGAAGATTTAGTTTTAAATGAATAAATAATCCAGAAAGAAAAGTCAAACCCACATCTTAGGAATGCCCATTTGTGGTCTACAATCAAAGTTCTATGTGGCTTATCAAAGTTCATTAGTGTATTATCAAAAGGACTCAGGAGCCAATGTGAAGCAGCTTCTATTGGATATAAATGGAAAAATATGAGGACCATAAGAATAACAAAAAAAGATTGAAATATATCAATTGTATTTAAATATATTTAAATTCATACATTCATAGTGATACCAAAACAAACAAGCAAAAATAAATAAATAAAAATCACCACCAGTAACTTTTGGAAGAGACTAAGGAAGCAATTCATTATTTTGGAAATTGTTCTCTTTGGAGAGAAACTGAAGCATTTATTCTGCTTTTCCTATGTGGACTATACTATAAGGTAATCAAATAGGTAATACAGAGGGATTCTCTTTATAGAAATACTCTAGCTAAGAAACGAAGAAGGGATGATACAATATTACCATTTTGCAATGTATAATAAAATAATCAAGACAATGATCATCAATGGTTGCTAATGTCACACACCATAAAAGTGAGGCCCCCGAATGTTATGTACCTTTTGATGAAAGCACACAACACTATTCATAAACTTATCTTCTGGAAAAAAAAAAAAAAGGAACGTGACTGTGAGCAGCTCTCCAGATTTAACCGCTAATTTATAATAACCACAAGGAACAGAGAAATATTTCAAAAAATACCATGGGGATATAATCAACAAAATCTAGATAAAAGGTCCTGTTTCTTCAAAACAACGAGAGAAAGGGAGAGAAAGGGAGGAGAAACTTGTAGGCGGAATCTATACATTAAGCAAGATTTAATAATTACATTTAAACGTCCCAATGTATGGTCTTGTTCATTTCAAATTAATTAATCAAAAATTAGTGGAGTCCTATAGGATAATCTGGGAGACAAAAGCACTAATATTTTATGATATTAAGAAAATATTACTTTTCCTGGGTGTGACAGCGGCATTATTGTTATGTTTTAAAGGAGCATTCTTTTAGAAATACAAGCTGAAATGTTTAGGGAAGTGACATACTTTCCAGGATTTTCTGCAAAACAATTAGAAAAAGGAAGTGGGTGGGTGTAGAGAGGAAACAAGATGGTAATGATTATAGTTGTTGGAGCTGAGCGAGGGGTACGTGGTATTTGTTATACTATTTTTTTTTATTTTCGTATATGTTTGAAATTCTCCATAATAATGTTTTTTTAAATGGTCCATGTGCACCTATAATGCATTAATGGCAAGATATCAGTTATCCTAAGAATAAATGTGTCTTAAGCTCTTCCCTTTTCCTCATCTTGGCTTCAAAGTAGCCTTACTCTTTGATCATCACGGTTTCTCTAGGCCTTAAGAGACAGTTTTTAGATTTTTTGTTTGTTTATGAACTTTAGTCAAGTAATCAAGAAAATAATATAACAAAATATTCTAACTTTCTGGAAAACATGCAAGCACAAATAACAATCATTTATACTTCTGTAACAAAACTGACATTGAATCATACTTAAAACAAAGTATCTAAGATTCAGGGTAGAATGGATTCTGGTTTGTCCAAAACAAAGGTTCAGCTACATCTGGTGATCGGGGGAGTCAAAAAATATCCTTACCATTCAGTATCTATTTACACCTAATTTAGATAACGGCCGAAGGATTTCCTGATAAAAACACAATTAGTAACTTATAACTCCATTTTTAGATAATACATGAACATTCATGCCCATGAAATTTGAGGAGCTGCAAAAAGCAGGTTCAAGGAGGGAGTCTATTGTTCTAAGATAAAATTCATCCTGCAGATATGGACACAATAAGCTAAATAATACTTGGCCTAAGTATTAGAGTAGAGAAGCCTCAAGTACATCTTGATGGCTGTTACCTGAACCCATAACCAACTCAGCCCCTTTGGTGTCAAATGAGTGCCCTAGGATACAAGATCTACCCATAACCTTGAAGGATTTGTCTTATTAAAACAGTCACTCTTTGGAGCCCAGCAACTCTACTGTGACTCCCTTATAACAGAATATAACGCTGAGCACGGGAAGTTTCCCCTGGCCATTTTGTGGATATGTTTAGTACCTGTGGCTTCATGCACATTGAAAGCACCAAGTAAAGCATCAGACAGCAGCATTGAGGAGGTTAACATTGGCCCAGGGCACAGTGTTGAGCTGCAGCAGCTGTGGAGGCAAGCATCTGCCTCGAGTAGAGTGTCAACAGTAAAGCTGATAGAGGTGTGAAATGTGAAAGGGGGTGGGAGAAGCACTCAGCAGTACAGCTGAGCAGGCAAGCAGCAGTTCAAACTTGAGAGTGCCTGAGTGACATCCAACAAGGACGACGATGCAGATTGGAGTGGGAAACACTGAAGAGGGGCCAAGGTCTTGCAGATGCACATGGAGAGGCTAACAAGCTAGCAAAATTAGGATACTAAAGCCAATGCAAACTATTATCACACAGACTAGTAACTCGGCAGGCAGTTTGGATTATAATAACATTCATGTACTCTTCAGGGCTTGGCTGGGCAGCGTCTTTACTGAACAAAACACCCTTAGGCAGTGTATATTCACTAACTGGTGCTGCTATCCATCTGTCTCCCAAGCCAGAGACGTGGGAGCCTTTTAGTCTCCTCTCACCCCTCATAGCCAGTCCATTGCCCAAAGTCTTCAAGTGAGTTCCCCAAGATCAGACCTGAGACAAGAATTTGAGTGCACGTTGTTCATTATGATGGTGATCACAGGAAGCACCACTAGGGAAGCAAAGCAATGAGAAGAGAAGAGAGGAACAGCAATACAGGGTGCATCAAAGAGAAAGTCATGACTATGGGCAACTGGGGCTCAACGTCACTGGGGACCTCTGGAAGATGGTGTAGACATCTTGTCCCATTGGGTAGTCAAAAATTAGGATATTTATCATCCAATTCTCATCTGTCGTTAACCAAAGGATGCCACTTGGGGTCTCAATATTCCAGTACTTCTGGCCTTCCCCATGATGGCTAAACCCATCAAAGAAAACCCTCAGTTGCATGCAAGTAGAAAACCATCAGGTAGAATGAGAATGTCAAGGGCATATGGACAGTGTCTGCTAGATTCAACAAGTACCCTACATTCATCTTATAGTGTCCATTATAGTTGTTCTTGCTTTCTTCTACCCAATGCCTCATCTTTTTCTTTCTTTTAGAAACAAGGTTGATAATGTAATGTCGACTGGGCAAGAAGCATGATGAGAGTTCAACGGAATTGGAAGGTGCCCAGTGGAGGATACTTCCATGCATCCTTCACGACAGCACCATATGAAGCCTGGCCCGACTTATCCAATTGGCTTTGATTTCTCCCTCTGTGTCAGTGTTCCTTCTTGCACATCTTACTGTTGTTTTATTCCCCATAATTGTCTATTGACAAATCCATTTTTTTTAACAGACTACCATTTCCTTGAGAGCAGGAATTGGCCTTTATTCATCTTTGTATTTTGGGCATTGATTACAGTCCCTGAGATTCAGTAGGTGCTCATCAAAAGTTTCTTTGTTGAATGAAAGGGTGAATGCATGCATTGCTGCTCATGATCATGTTCACCATTTTCTTCAGAATCTGCTTCTACTAGTCAGATTTAAATGGCTTTACTTGAGGTATTTCCAATTTTTAAACAGAATTGTTTTTTTTCTGACAGTGATTTAGCACCACTGAAAGTTTTCAGTTACCTTCCAGTCGTTTTAAAAATGAGATAGCTATTTTTAGTGAAAGGAAATAAGGGAGAAAAAGAAGTTCACACTCTCCATTTGAGTTTTGAGAGGATAAAATTGCTTCAGCTCAAGGAGTCAATACTGATGGGATACCCCTAGCAGCTGGAGAATCCCCCAAGATATTACTCTAAAAGATATTTTTTTAATCTTCCTCTGCTACAAAGATAAATAAATAAATGAGCAAACGCTTTGAAATTAATCATTTTTTTGTCTAGGATAACATAGTCACTATGCATTGTAGCCATTTTATAAAAAGCAAAACAAAACAATACAAAAAAAAAAAAACTTGGGTTTTTCCTCTATTTGTAAACTATAAAATTTTTATAGATAGACATAATCATATATAATTGGTTAATCAATTCTTTTTGTTTGTTTGTTTGTTTGTCTTTGAGGAAGCTTGGCCCTGAGCTAACATCTGTTGCCAATCTTCCTCTTTTTCTTTTTTTCTCCCCAAAGCCCCAGCACACAGTTGTATATCCTAGCTGTAGGTCCTTCTACTCCTTCTATGTGGGACGCCGCCTCAGCATGGCTCAATGAGTGGTGAGTAGGTCCGCGCCCAGGATCCAAACTGGTGAACCCCGGGCCGCTGAAGTGGAATGCACGAACTTAACCGCTGCGCCACCAGGCCAGCTGGTTAATCAATTCTTAAAGTGAAATAGTACATGCAAATTAAAAAAGAAAAATATTCCCATATGTCACTCCTCCATGCGTAGGTAAAAATTCAACCACCACCAAATTCTGCTCTCTCTCTCTAAAACTACAAAATGGTTGTTATGATACCAAACAGGCATGCTCTGAGTTTTGCACAAGCACACAATATTGATTGATTAATTGATTAATAGTGTTTTTATACAAATAGAACCATTTTACATATATATAATAATCTAGAATATATATACGTACATTAAAACAATTAAAACCACATAATTGCCACATTTCCAAGTCTGTTCATATAAATTCATCTCACTCTTTTTAAGTGTAGTATAAAGATCCCTTGTAGGGACTACCACCTACCTATGCCCATTCAGATTACCTATCTCTCTTCCTATTTTCCTATTACTCAGCTACAGTGAAAAATCCATTTACATCTATACTTTTTTTTTTTTTGAGGAAGATCAGCCCTGAGCTAACATCCGTGTCAATCCTCCTCTTTTTATTTATTTATTTATTTTTTTGCTGAGGAAGACTGGCCCTGGGCTAACATCTGTGCCCATCTTCCTCTACTTTATATGGGATGCGGCACCTGCATGGCGTGACAAGCAGTGCGTCAGTGCGCACCCGGGGTTCTGAACCCGTGAACCCTGGGCTGCGGAAGCAGAGTGCGCACACTTAAGCACTTGTGCCACCGGGCCGGCCCCCTACATCTATACTTTTACTGTTGTGCAAACAGATGAAGTACACACTCTTTGAAGTAGAATTGCTATGTAACTATGGTTATACATTTAATTGTGAAAGATAATGCCAGGTTGAGCTCAAAAGCCTGGGCTTATTTGTGCTACTCCACAGTCTATGAGGGCTCTGTCCCTCACACACTTGCCTCCAGTGGGCATTCACAAGCACATCATCTTTGTCAATCTGATAGGTGAGAAATGTCTTAAATTCTTGAATTATGATTTTCTTAGACAATTGTATTTCATTTAGTTGTAATTGCCTATTCATCTCTTTTGCTAATGTTCCCATAGACTTTTTTATCAATTTGTAAATTTCAGCATAGTTAAAAATAATTATTCTATTCCTAAATGTGTTCTCTATTATTTCACAAATTTTGTTTACACAAAATGAGACTTTTCCAACTGCTTAAGCTATAAACTTAGGATAAAACTTTTTTTTGCTTTATTGCAGTGAGTTATCAGTATTAATATGGCCAATTAAAAAAAGAATATAAATGTCTATAAGTAACAATAAAATACACTGAGAAACACATCTATTAATAAAGGGAGATTATATTTTTCTATAGAGCTAAAATTTACTCTTGAAAATTTCTAGGCTATGTGACTAGCATTCATTTTTATCAATTTATTTTATTCATGTGCTCAGATTTTCAGAGATATTACATGAAAGCTGCTGTTATTTTTAAAGTATACAGGAATATGTGCACTTCAGTGCATATGTACATATGTCCATGATTGCTGAATTCCTTTATGTCACATCAATTTTCTCACTGGAGCCACTATATGGTACAAGTTAATGGTAACCATTGGTATCCTACTTTCCTAGATCATTGCTGATCCAGTATATTCAATTCCCAAAGAAAACTCTGCAGTTCCCTTGGGAAAAATGACATTCATCCTTGACTAACTTTGACCAGGTGAGACACATAATTTCAATGTTCATTCTCATACTATTTTTTTAAATGACGTTGTTTGACACATTGTAAAAAAGAAAAAAAAAACCCTGTTTTTAAGAGTAGGCTTTGTTGAAAGCATAAATAATATCAAAATTAAATGGGATTTTTAACAAAGCAAATGGTGGTTCATGGCAGATGGAGGCCAAATGTTCACTGTGATTAAAGTCAACATTTTTATTTAAAACAAAAAATTGTACACCTGTATTAATGTATAATGAATCCATAGTAGACTTTATTCCAATAACTCAATATAGAGTTAGCAGAATCAGATAGCATTTGTATAGTAATTTGGTGATTACAATATCTAGATAAATATAAGTTAATCCTCACTGCAAATCCACAAAGCATATATCATTATTGGCATTTTCTATATGATTTTCCCATGAGATACTCATTGCACTGTTTAAAGAACAAGGTAGGTGTTCAGAAAAGTAAAGTCCTTACATAGTGTAACGCTAAAATATAAATAATGGGAAAGGTATGGGCTCATGATGCCACTCAATGGCATCATAAATAATGAAACTCAACGGATTCTAAATAAGGCACGGGCAAGAAGGATTTTCCTATTCTTTGTTTTAGTCTTTTTTTTTTTTTTAATATTATTTATTTATTTTTCCCCCCAAAGCCCCAGTAGATAGTTGTATGCCATAGCTGCACATCCTTCTAGTTGCTGTATGTGGGACGCAGCCTCAGCATGGCTGGAGAAGCGGTGCGTCGGTGCGCGCCCGGGATCCGAACCCGGGCCGCCAGCAGCAGAGCGCGAGCACTTAACTGCTAAGCCACGGGGCTGGCCCTTTGTTTTAGTCTTAAAAACCAAAAGTCTTAATATATCTCAGCCGTATGAAATTAGGTAGAATTTTACATTTCGAAATGTTAATGGAATTTTTTGCATTTAATCTATTTGTTCTAAACTATTGCTGAAATATTTTGGTCACTTCTAGGCCCTAATGGAGGCAACCATTTTCTCTTGTCCTTATTCACTTTCTTTCCTACATTTGACTACATTAAAGATCATTTCTTAGGTTTTTATTATGTGCAGAACTGTGTTATGCTCTGGGATCAGTATAAACACAGGCAAGCCGCAATTCCAGCCCTCAAGGAATTTTTTTAAAAATGTTTAATGCTTGGTCACATGACAAAAGTGACATATAAGGAAGAAACAGCCACTTTGGGCTGGAAATTTCAGGGAAAAAAAACTCTTAAGGAGCAAAAGCATCTTTAAAATTCATTTTGTTGGATGTGTGAGATTTTCATTGATAAAGTTAGTTGCTATATACTCAGTCAATATTAGTTCTTAACCATATTTAATGACTATTACACATGCCATGTTCTTCATGAACTTATTCATGATTCTTCTCCCCATTCTAATAAGTTATATTTTCCCATTCTCATTAGCATGTTTTTGTACCCTTTTAAAGTCACAATTTATTCTTACTTGTATTAGAATATTCTGTGTCCTATGACCTATAGTATATCAAGACTTATGAGAGCAAAGACTGTCATGTGTGTGCCTGTGTGTATATTATACATTAACTATTTAATTGAATTGAATAAAAAGTGGTCGTCAAGTGTATTAAATATATAAAACACCCACAGAGCCTTGGGTTTGACAAAAGGTCACTTGATTTGCCTTATAGGTTCAGGGGAGGTAAGCAAATTTCACGGAATAAAAACATATAGGTTAGCTAGGTATGTAAGGTGACAGATGTAGGCATTATCTATAGAGAAGTTTGACAGCAAAAGGAATGAGAGCCGGAATGATACTTTCAGAGGCCTGGATTATTATCATTTGCTATAGATACATTCTCACTTAGAAACAATACATTTATAACTTTGGCTTTTAATCAAGGGTTAGCATAATCAAATGCTATGAAGAACTTTTATGGCTTTCTTATAAACATTGTTATTGGTGTTACTAAAAATTGCTCAGGGCTATATAGCATAAGAGTTTTTGAGCACAGACTTTGAAGCCTAATTGCCTAAGTTCAAATCATGACTCCAACACTTACGAGTTGTGTGAACACGGGCAAGTTCCTTAGCATCAATGTATCTTAGTTGCTCCATATGCAAAATATGAATAATAATATTAGCTACTTCATAGGGTTATTGTGAGGATTGAATGCCTGGATATATAAAGAGCTAAGGATGATACCTGGACATAGTAACTGCTTTAAAATTGTTGTTGATTATTTTATTTATTATCCATGCCTCTTATATAACCAAACATCCACATAATAAAATCTATACAAAATTCTGTGGAAGACTAGAGTTCACCTTTGTGAAGATTTCACAGGTTTTTCATCATTAGATAGTAAAAGTTATACACTGCATGTTTCCTCTTTGGTTTGAGCTTCCATGAACCTGGGCACCAAATGTTTTGGCTCGAATTCAGTAATTGTATTTGAGCCAAGTTTCTATCAAAATTCTTCCCACCAACAACTTTATTTGGCTTCTGGTTATTTTTACCTTGTTTTACTGAATATGATGTATATGTATCTTCTGTGGCAAGTTGGTAAATAAATGCAATTGCTTTTTCTCTTGGTTTTAGATTTAATCATTTCTAATTATATACCTTGAAGATATAACACTGCACCCAACATAAAACATACCATTTATGGTGTGATGGTTTTAAAACATAGGCCTAAAACTTGGACACTCTTACCATTGAGAGGTAGGGTTGATGTTCTTTCCTCTTGAATCTGGGTGAGCTTATAACTGATTCAACAAATAGAAGATGGCAGAAGTTATGCTCTGTGACTTCCAAGGCTGAGTCATAAAGGACCATGCAGCTACTACATGTTTGTTGGAACACTGACTGCTGGAAACTCTGAGCTGCCATATAAAAGTCTGACTACTCTAAGGCCACCATGCTAAAAGGAAGCCCAACAATACAGCAAGGCCATGTGTAAGCCTTCAGAATTTTAGCTGCCAGCCATTGAGTCAAACTTAACTTTCAAGTCTTCATAGCTGAGGTTCCAGACATCACAGAGAGAGAGACAAGTCATCTCAGCTCCATCCTATCTGAATTTGTGCCCCACAGCATTCATGCACATAATAAAATAACTGTTTCAAACTGCTAAATATTGGGGAGAATTGTTACACAGCAAAAATAAGTATAATACTCTTCCAATAAGTCTATATAATTCCAAACAATTGAAAACATTCATACTCTAAAGTGTTTTCTGAATGAAAAAATAACACACTTTTTGATTTCTGTCCCTTAACAAAAAAGGCATGTCCACTAAACGAGTGATGATTTTTATTCTGATCATGGGATAAAGATATATATGGCCATTTGTGACATACAAAAGTCTCCTAAGGCCAAAACGTGGAAAAAACTCATATATCTAGCAATTGATGAAAGGATAAACAGAATTAGGTATGTCCATACAATGGAATTTTATTCCACAGTTAAAAAGGAATGAAGTGTTGATACATTGTACAACATGAATGGACCTTAAAAACATGCTAAGTGAAAGTAGCCAAACACTAAAGGCCAGATATAGTATGATTCTATTTATATTAAATGTCCACAATAGGCAAATTCATAGAGACAGAACATAGATTAGTGGTTGCCAGAGGCTAGGAGAAAGGAAAGAACGGAGAGTGACTGTTAATGGTGTGAAGAATGATTACAAAATGGAGTAACACATGTCAAGGCTTCTCAAATGGAGCTGGGAGACCATGAAGGAAGTGGGGCTTATGCACATTCACAACCAGACACCAAATGAAATTTTGAATCACAGAGACCACATCCTGGAGCATTTCCTCTTTTTGAAAATGGACAACTAGCTTAGAAACAGTACAAAAAAAAATCACATACTGACAAGTCAGCCTTCTCCCTGCCAGAACCAATCATTAATTGTTCAAAACAACCTATGTAAGTATGGGGGATCAGAATTGGCCACCTCAAAATATGTCTCTTTACCTTGATTATTTTCTCTGAAGGGCATTTGACCTTCCTTCAAACTGCCTAAAAATGATAGACTGGGAGTGTCCTTGCTAAGCCCATTCTTATTAAAGTTCTGTTTAAGGGAAATCTCCATTTGTAAAGGTATGTCCCTCTCTGTACTAGGAAGAAGGGGGGATGACCTTATCTTTAGAAACTCTTATCAGTGCGGAAGGCAAGGTCTTAAATCTGCATACTCTTGATTACTGTGCTTTCTGGTCATCCCCCATAGCTGACTCCCCCACCCCCAACATCTTCCTTTGTCTACCTGAATATGCTATTTAAGGTGAAAACTTCCACCATTTGTCGAGAAACTCAGTTTCTCTGGTTTCCCCCATGTATACATGTTATAAAGCTTTGTTCGATTTTCTCCTGCTATTTGGTCTCATGTAAATTTAATTCGTAGCCCAGCCAGAAAGGACCCAGAGTGGGTAGAGGATAGTCTTCATCCCCTTCATAAGTTTGTGATTTCTGCCTTTATAACCCTTGCCTCCTTTGTCCTCTTCAGAGCACATTTGGGTTTCTACTCAAATCTGTGTCTCTTGAATTGCAATTCCTAAGATCGCAAATAAACATTTTCTGATTCCTTTGCAGTTTATGCCTCTTATTCGTTGACATTACATGGTGTCAGATGTGGGATCCAGAGCTACTGACCTCTGATTCAGACACCACTGCATGGACAGGAGCAAGATGCATACAAAGAGTCCATCTTGCTCTGTCGTGTCCTCCTGGCAGCTCCGGCTCCCAGTGAGAAGTCCCCCTGGGCTTGAACCTCCCCGCTTGGTAGAAGTTCAGACCTTTAATTGGGTGTCCTTTCTTGCCAGGCTTTGTTAAGGAATTTCTGTTCCTTTTGTTGGGTCTTTGTTTCTTTGGTAAGTACTTACAAATGAGAAGTCCCTTTTCTAAGGGAACTGCCACAGAGGAGCCACTCTGGGACTCCTGCTGGGTTTCTATTTAAAGAACATGGTCCTTCTACATGTAGATTTCTTTCCCAATGGACTCACATCACCTGGGACAATTTAAGGTTTCACTGGCCTAAATAGGGCTCTTTTGAAATTCCAAAATTGGTTTATTTGCATTTCAATTGGAAAAGGGCTATCAAACCAAACAAATTGAACAGGAAGCTTATTTTAATTGGTAACTTGAGGCCTCTAAGCGAAACACTGAAAAGCTTGCTTCCCTGCAACTTGTTAATTCTAAACTCACCAAGGCTAATTCTAATCTCTCTCAAAGTCTTGGAAAGCTAGAAAAATCTGCCATGCTTTCCTGCCACTACAACTGCTTTTGCTCCTCCCCTGCCTTCCTGTCCACCTCCTCAACATCCTTTTTTTGCTGAACTTCCCTTCTATAATGATGATCCTGATGCTCCTCTTGAACCCTCTGCACTGGCTGCTCCCTTTAAGGTAAAGATGGGAAACAAAGGCAACTCCACAGTCTCCTACCACCCTTGGACAAAATCTGACTTTTTAGCTCTGATCAAGGGATTCCCTGACCCAAAAGAGAACTCTATTAAATCTGCAAAGGAATTTGAATTAGTCATTGAGACATATAAACCCAGTTACTCAGATTTATATCAACTCATCTACATGCTTGTGGGAGAAGGAAGAGCCAAAGAATGGTTTGCTAAAGGAGGATGGAAAAATCCCATGGTTGATTTTTCTAAGCAAGGCTCTAAAGCCATGAGAGATGTTCACAAATTAGCTAAATGAATTCATGAGAAAATTCCTGATTTCTTTCCAAAAATTATTGACTAGAAAAGGATTCAACAGTGTGTACAGAAACCTGGTGAATCTGTGTTTGACTTTTATTTGTTTTTTTTTGAGGAAGACTGGCTCAAAGCTAACATCCATTGCCAATCCTCCTCTTTTTTGCTGAGGAAGATTGGCCCTGGGCTAACATCCGTGCCCATCTTCCTCTACTTTATATGTGGGACGCCTGCCACAGCATGGCTTGATAAGCTGTATGTAGGTCCACACCCAGGATCCAAACCTGCGAACCCCAGACCGCCAAAGTATAGCACATGAACTTAACCACTATGCCACCGGGCCAGCCCCATGAAACACATTTTTAATTCAACCCTTATTAATGGCCTAGAAGATGAACTTGCCACTATCATTAAATGGCACAAGCTTAAGTGGGCAGCCATGGAAACACAGAATTTTGTTAACTTGACTGAACAACTATCAAAAACAATCCAAAAAAACAGCTAAAAAGAAAGCTGCCATAGCTTTAGACATCCAAATCCAGGCCACACAAATCATGCAAGTTCAGATGCAACAACTAACACACAAGCCTCCTCAGACCAATGGTACCCCTGTAAAAGGTGTTTGTAATTACTGTAAAAAAAAAAAAAAAAAAAAAAAAACAAGCCATTAGAGGAAAGATTGCTATAAACAAAGAAAAAACCCAAAATCAACCCCCCGGCAAGAACCCCAGTCTTGAGCATCCTTTCCAAAAGGGGGAACCTTACAATCATTTCAACAATAGGGCTGCTCTGAGGATTTAAAAGGGACATTCCCTTTCCTCCTAACTAATTCTTTGGGGGAAACTGATTTGATTATTGAAGATGAGGTCACTAAGGCCCTTATTGATACAGAGGCCACACTATCAGTCCTCAACCCTGCCAGCCTTTCATATCCCCTTTCTCAGAGTTCAGAGACTATACAAATGGTGGCGGTATCTATTTGCCCCATGACTGTTTTCAAGTCATTCCCAATTCCCTTTCAGTTAGGTCCCATATCAGGATCCAATCATTCTTGTTAGTCCTTTCTGCCGCCATACATTTGCTTGGGAGAGATTTTCTTGAAGCTTAAAAGGCCCATATGTTTTTCTCTCAAAAGGGGGAAATAGTTCTGGAATCAAGAGACCTTAAAGACCTTAACTGTTCTTCAATAAATGATCCTAACTCTGTAATGATCTCCATTCCCATCCTATCCACTCAGGTCAAAGAACAAGGAAATCCTATCTCAGACATTGTCCCTGACTGCCTTTGTTCAAAAAGCTCTACAGACATTGGCCATACTCACTCTGCAATTCCAATAAAAATTGAGGTAGATCCAAATAAGCCCTTGCCTAACATTAAGCAGTATTCTTTACATGCTGAAGCAATTACAGGCATTAAACCTGTAACTGAAGAATATTTAAAACAAGGACTTATTATTCCTTGCACAAGTCCTTGCAACACCCCTATCCTTCTGAACATAAACCTCGTGGAAGAGAATGGAGATTTGTACAAGATCTAAGAGCTATCAATAACATTGTATTACCCAGACATCCTCTTGTCCCTAATCCTCATACCTTATTATCTGCCATTCCCCCAAGTAGTAAATTCTTTTTGGTCAGAGATCTTTGTAGTACCTTTTTTAGCATTCCTATAGATCCTGATAGCCAGTTTTTATTTGTCTTTACCTGGAATGGACAACAACACACATGGACAGTCATGCCTCAAGGCTATACTGAGAGCCCAACCTACTTCTCTCAAATTTTAAAAGCAGATATAGCAGATATAACCTCTTCAGAAAACTACACTTTATTACAATATGCGGATGACCTCCTCCTTGGTTCACCATCAAAGGAGGCATATGATATAGATGGACTGCACCTTCTAAGGGAGCTTGCTTCCAAAGGACATAAAGTCCTCAAAGAGAAACTTTACTTTAACCAACCCCAGGGGTTAAGGCATCTGATATCCAACCAAGGGTTAATGCTTGACCCAGACAGAATAAAAGGAATCTTTTCTTTCCCTGTCCACCAAAAGAAAATTGAGGGGATTTCTAGGATTGGCTGGCTATTGTAGAAACTGGATTCCTAACTTTTCAATGACGGCTCCACCATTATACTGTCTGCTTAAGGTTGACCAACCAGAACTCCTCGACTGGACTGAAGAAAGTCAAAATGCCTTCAGAACAATTAAATAGAGTCTTTTTGACACCTTGGCCCTAGGACACCCTAACTATAAGTTTGTATTTTTCCTTTTTGTTCATAAGAAAGAAGGAAACACACTGAGTGTCCTTACTCAACAACGTGGAGGACAACATAGGCCAATAGGCTATTATGGCTAACAATTAGGCCATGTGTCTAAAGAACTACCTCCCTGCACGAGAGTCATCACTGCAACCACAGCTCTCCTTAGAATCACAGAAGAAAATGTCATGGGTTCTCTCTTTGACAATTTATGTGTCCCATACAATGGAAACCCTCCTCAATTCTCATCATATTCAACACCTTTCTGCCAGCAGGCTGACCTTCTATGAACTCCTTCTTCTATCTTCACCAAACGTTACTACCACTTGCTGTTAGTCTCTAAATCCTGCAATCCTTCTTCCCTCACTCTCCGATGACATGCGTCACAACTATATTACCTTGATGGACCAATTCCTGGCCCCCAGGCCAGACTTACAAGAGACTCCAATTGAGAATGCTGACGTAGTTTGGCTCACTAATGGGTTCTATCTGAAAGACGAAACTGGTAAATATGAGGTGGGATATGTGGTTGTGTCTTTAAGGGAAACAATAGAGGCTGGTCCTTTGCCAATGGCTACCACTGCACAGCAAGCTGAACTTGTGGTTTTAACCCAAGGCCTCTGTCTGGCTGAAGGGAAAACAGCCAATATCTGTACAGACAGCAGGTATGCCTTTGGAGTAGCTCAGGATTTTGGTATGCTTTGGAAACAAAGAGGATTTTTGACCTCCACAGGTCAGAGAATTTAAAACAGTTCCTATGTATTAGACCTTTTAGATGCCATTCAGAAACCAAAATCTTTAGCCATTATAAAGATTCCTGGATATTCTAAGGCAAATACAGAGGAAAATGAAGGTAATCATCTAGCCGATTGAGCAGCAAAAAGTGTGGCCTTACAAGATTATAAACCCTTTTCTGAATTCACCCTAAGGCCAAAACTGCCCCCAAATCTTGTCGAGGAAACAATCTTATGGAAGCACAACATTTTGCCCCTAGACAAGAAAAGAGAAAATGGACAGAACAGGT